>NC_069116.1:2887500-3213750 GCF_025612915.1 Magallana angulata | reverse complement strand
CGGTTTGTGTGTATGGTTTGATGAAAATTCAGGACACAGATATTTAGCAAAATCAGAATATGTCGCTTCCTGGTTTTTAAAAATACAATTTTTAATAAGTTTGAACAATTTTCATATATTGAACAGGTTTAATTTAGTTTATTTGGTTGATCTAGAGTTAGTATATGTAAACTTTATAACACTAGAAGAATGATCATCAGATGATAGTGTAGAGGAAGCCTCGGCAAACATTCATCAGACCCTGGTTATTTTGTTTTTTATCTTGTGCCGGAGGTAATGAGGGGTTTACCGTAGTTCATACACTACAGCCAATAGGTGACACTTTAATGAAACTCCGGGGTCGTAGGTCAGCCAGCGATGACGGGGCACTCCTTTTGATGATGATACAATGAAAGAACCCTGTCAACACTTAAAGAATTTCATTTTGAATATCGTATCTGTATTTTTTAGATAAATAAAGGGTTTTGTAGACAGGATCAGGTATGAGATTGGCTATCCCTAGCTACATTTATGATCGCAGTGTACATACCTCTCTGGGTAAATTTGTCATTAGATAGGTGAAATTTTTAGGAAAGGAATTTGATTTGTATCTTTCCAGTCAATTTAATTGTTTTGAACCAAAGATTTTACAGATCAACACTTTAACACAACACGGGTCTGTAGATAAGTCCACATATATACTCAGTATAGAATTCTGTCGTACAAACAAGCTTCGTGTACTTCAGAGTTATGGAGGGGGGTAGACACTGTTGAGGGACAGACAGCATTCAACCCAGTCATAGATGGGGATTATGTGGATGTGAATTGAATATAGGTTAATCCCAAAGTCCACAGGAATTCACTAGGTCTTTTTCTATAGTTTGTAACAACTCTGTTAATTCCCTGTCTGTTGTACATAACTTTAAAGGTTTAACAAGCAGGTTCAAATCAATCTTCAGTTGTTTGGGTTAATTAACCCTTTTTTATGATCATAAAATCATAATGATTATTCAAGAAATATCAGTATGGTAAAAATATGAATATTAATTAAATTATTTTCTTGCTCAAGCCTGAAAGACCTACACTTGAATTTAAAAAAAAAAAAGATTTTAATATCAATTATTTTGAATTTACAGGAGGATGATGAATTCATTGGGTTTGCCACACTACCAGATCAGGTACACAGAAAGGCAGTCAAGCGGGGTTTTGAGTTTTCCTTTATGGTTGTAGGTTAGAATCCATTTTCATTTATCAATACAAAGACACTTTAAATATATTTTATATATGCATTAGAAATTTAATTTTATCAAGGTATGCAAGTTATGTATTTTTGACAACACTTGACTAAATAATACGCTGATGAAGGTCGATCATGTTTTGACTTGTGATAGTAGATGGATGTTATTTTGTTAGTACTGATGGACCATTTTTAACTTACCTTTCCAGGGGAGACAGGGCTGGGGAAGTCCACACTAATCAACAGCCTATTTCTGACCGACCTATACAAAGACAGGAAGTTCCCCAACCACATACTGGGTAAGATCTGCTCCTCCGATTGGCCATTCTAATAGATCCACTCCTCCGGTTGGCCATTTCACTTTTAAATATACTTATAGATCCGCTCATCCGGTTGGCCATTTCACTTTTAATATACTTAAAAATCCGCTCCTCTGATTGGCCATTTCACTTTTAATATACTTATAGATCCGCTCCTCCGATTGGCCATTTCACTTTAAGTATACTTGTGCATCATTAATCAAGCAAAGAATCAACTGAAAAGTTTCTGTGCAAAATGATCATTATTATACCAATTGCCTTGAACCTGTTTTTTGGTACATTTATGTCAACGCAACAGACTAAGGGAAAAGACTGAAAATTAAGGGGGTATTGATTCATTAGAGCCTGTTCAGATAGTATGTAAACTTCGATCTCTTTCATATTGTTAACATTCTTTGTTACAGACAATGCAGAGCAGACAGTGGACATAGAGAGAAAGCAGCTAGAAATTGAGGAAAAAGGGGTCAAAGTTCGTCTCTCTGTGGTGGACACGCCTGGCTTCAGCGAGGCGCTCAATGGAGAGAAATCGTAAGCTTTGCTACATGTAAAAAGAAATCAAAAGTTACATAAAAAATCATAAATAAAGAGAAATCGTAAGCTATTAAAAGCAAATGAGTTAAGAGATATGGTTTTGTAAAACATATGTACTAAAAAAAATTGTAAGGTACGTGAAACAGAGATGAATTGAGATGTCTGATTGCGTTCTGACAGATGGCAGCCAATCATTGACTACGTGGACCGACAGTTTGAGCAGTACTACCAGGCTGAGAGCGGGGTCAACAGAAAAAACATCCAGGATAGTCGAGTTCACTGCTGTTTGTACTTCATATCTCCATACGGCCATGGGTAATCTTCATATCTACATCTACAAATATGCTTCCTTATGTGAACCTATAGAATAGCAAAAATATTCAATTCTGTATCAACTTTTTCATGACTTCACAATGATAACTGCACACACTTGCTCGACTGGTTGCAATATTGTAAACATAAAATCATCGTTATATTAATGATTTTGAACGGTTTGCCATTCTTAAATGTAAATACATATATAACTAATAAACAGCAATTCTGTTTGAAATTTTACATGACGTCACAAAGATCATAGCATACGCTTATCGCTTGTTGGTTGGATTATTGTGAACATAAAATCTCAGTAATTTTAACAATTAATTCTGAACAATTTGTCTTTTTCAAACATAAATATAAGGATTTGATCATGTGATCATATCCTAATGAACTTTTTAAATTGATTTTTAAATTTCTTAATAATTTGTTATATCATTCTTACATGTATCAATTTACCTTACTTTATCAATACTTATACATGATGTTTGCAGGTTGAAGCCAATCGATGTATTTATGATGAAGAAGCTGCACCACAAAGTCAACATCATCCCACTAATCGCCAAGTCTGACACCCTGACACCAAAGGAGCGGTCCCACCTCAAGAACAAGGTAGTGACAGGTCTCTTTGTCACCCATTCAGATTCAATAACAAGCTCATAGTGCCAGAAAAAAATTTGTTGCTGGTCACATTACCACTAGCACTTATCAATTTTCTGTTATGATTCTGCTTTTTGTCACTATTTTTTGTGGTCTCATTTTTATATCTGAAAGTTAAAGATGCAGAAAACAAATCAAAATGGCTACTGTATGCTTTAAAAACTTATAAGACCGTGCAAATAAACAACATAACATATTTAGTTCATTTTCACAAAATTGCCATATGTGAATACAAGGTTATACAGTTTATCACTGAATATATTAATTGTTACCATTAACCATATTGATGTCCCGATTTTAGTAACAAAGACAAATCTAAAACAGATATATACATGTATATCAATTACTTGAGATGAGACTTGAGAAATTCCCCATAAGACTTCTGCTATTATCCTAACATATATTCATTGATGAGGAAGTGATATTCTCTGTTAGATCTGTTATTTCTATTCATTGGGTATGATATACTGAGTTATCTTTCTTATCTAATTTTTATTTATAGGTCATGGAACAAATCGAGGAGAACCATATTAACATTTACAAGTTCCCCGAGTGTGACAGCGATGAAGACGAGGAGTTCAAGCAGCAGGATAGAGAGTTGAAGGTCAGTCTCACCAAGGTCATAGATCAAGGTCACCAGATAAAGCCTGTACTTTGATGAGTAACTTTAAAAAAAAATTATTTTTGCAGTCAGCCATACCATTTGCGGTGGTTGGGAGTAACACGGTGGTTGAGGTAGCAGGCAAGAAGGTCAGAGGTCGCATGTACCAGTGGGGAATCGTGGAAGGTGAGCGGGGCGGTGAATAACGATATTCAAGAGACTGTAATTAACTCATGATCTGTTCCTTACACAGACTTTTGTTTCCTTTCAGTGGAGAATCCCGCTCATTGTGATTTTGTAAAGCTTCGTCAGATGTTGATCAGGTTAGTACAGCCATAAAGTGAGCTAGAACATGAGTCTTTGCTTATTGGTCATTGAAGCCAAGGTCATTCTTCATTACATTGCACTTAATCTTTTACCATATTGTAATCATGCTTTATTTTCATTATACATTATGCTTATGCTTTGTTGTTATTACAATGTAATGTCTTAGAATTAATGACATTTGAATCCTTTTATCCATGCCATTACAGCACCCACATGCAGGATCTGAAGGACATTACATCAGACATCCATTACGAGAACTACAGGGCGGAGCACCTGGCGGAACAGATGAAGCAGTCGACCCGGGAGAGAATGTGAGTCCTGCACACCTGTATAAAGTCAGATACAGTAGATTCCTATTTAAACACGAGGAATTAATATCCGCGTAAAATCGCGAGAAGCACATCAAGCGAATTTTAAAATCTCACTTTTATATTTTGGACATATGTAAACAACATGAAACTATGATAAAAATTCAGCATTCGCAATTTTATGCTCTCGCAATTTGATGGGAAACGACTGAATTGTGGAATTAAGTACTTGCGTAAAATAAGGAATCAACAGTAGTACATACTAGTGCTAAACATTAAAACTAGAACAGTACTTACTCATGCTGATCATATTCTTTACTGAATAAACCCAACAAGTATCTGACAATGTAAATGATGTATAATTCATTGTTAAACTTTAAAAAAAAATCTTTTTATGTAAATTTCATGAATTTCAACAAACTCTTATAGGTTTTAATTGGTTTCACCAATAAACAAACAGGAAAATGTATCATTATATATTTCCATACCAAAATTTCCATATCTTTTTTCACATCTCAAAATTGAATGCTCGAATTTGGATTTTTGAAGGAAACTGAAGAGAGAGTCCATGCTAAATCCTGGAAAAATGGAGGACACAGACAATCTGATTGCTCAGAAAGATGCTGAGGTATGTCACAAAAGTTACATAGCTTATGAGTGGATGAGTTCTGATCCATTCTATTAACTTCTTGTAGATCTACTGTAACGGTATTGATCCTAAATAGTTTCCATTTTCTCCTCAATTTCGACACAACTGTAACTAAGAAACAAAATTACATGTAAAATTGCTTCCCTTTGCATTTCTTGTTTATCACTTATGTGGTATTGAAAAAGTTTCTTTGAAAATACAAGACAAAACTTAGAGGGCAGCGAAATAAGAACTCATGACTTACAAATCCGTAGTGAACCCACTGCGTTACGCTGTTAGGTAACAATACTGAGAAAGAAACTACTTAAATAATTACATTTGATTTTATTGTTTATTTCGATTAATAATATGTCACAACATGGAGGTGTCCCATTTCACCTTAATTCATACAAATAATTTATTGCTGATGTAAGTTTGGAAGCGTTTGTTTCTTCTAGATACAACGAATGCAGGAGATGTTAGCCAAGATGCAGGCCCAGCTACAGACCAACCCTCGGACCCCGGTCAACGGGACCTAGTGCGATCACATAGAGCAACAACCAAAGAACGGGGACCCACAAAGGAAGGGGGGAGTGATCAGCCACCAAGGGAAATAACTCAGTGAACTAAACTAGCATTCCAAATGTGTTCTTCATCTTGCATATTCGTTAAAAGGACTAAAAACATTTGTGGCTGTACATAGACACTTTTTAAAAATCCTCAGGCCTTTCTCTGTGCTGCTGATGGGCTAGAGGATTGGTACATTTTAGCAATCAGTGGACTGTGAAGCAGCACTATGTGCTCCGTGTATAAGCATGTAACGTAACATATGTCAGAATAGTGTACAGTCTTCCTACTGTCATTTAGTGTACATTTTATTTAAACAATTAGTACATTTATACATTAATTATTCAAGGGAAATAAATATGTAATTGATTATGAATTTTAGACATTTACAGGAAGTTGTCTTTCTTTGATTCAGAAGTGTGGAGAGAGAGAGAGAAAGAGAGAGAGAGAGATCATCCTACTTCATTTAATATTTAGGAAGGATTTTGTCTGGATTTTGACACAATACAGAAATGAAGTTTAATTCATGTTTTGTTATAAGAAGGAGCAGGCTTATATTTGAAATTTAACATTTTAAAATTTATACATCGCACATAAAATTGTTTGAAGTATGTTTCTTTATAGAAGCTGACAAGCACAATGGTAACTTAAGGGCGGGGTATCCCCTCTTCTACATATGTTTGGTAATGAAGTTTTACTTATGTAAATAGAAGCCAACTGCATCCTCCCCAATGGTCATCTTTTTAAAGGCAGTATAAAAGTGATAACCGTTGATGATATTTCCAGTAAAGGAAGGACCTCACTGGATATGTTAAATAACAAATGTTCATAATGAGAGAATCGCTGAATATACTTATGGAATAAAAGCAAGAGACAATTGACCTGCAGGTCATAAGGTAAAATGCTGTGGGGAATTTAATTTTATTTTGATATTGAGAAATATTTTTAGATTTATATCATATTTCATTTCATTCATTAGAAAAAAGATAACCTTCAGCTAATTTTAATATTACAGCTTATATCCCATTTATTATTTAACAAAACACATTTTTATGATGTTTTATTTCGATTTCTGATGCAATGAAAACAAAGTGACCGCCGGTAGGATACACAAATCATGTTACTATTTTCAGCTTGTAGATGCGTTATCCTCGGTATCATAGTCTATTGGCAGGTCCCCTGTTCTATGAAATAGAATTCTGTCACAGTAAATTCTGAATGATTTCAACTACACGACAAATAACCATTGACACATGATTCGTCTTTTACTTTAAAACGATTTGATCTGAAAATCACCATTTTGTTTCATCAAGTTTTAATTGTTTGTTTCACCACATATTTCATACTGTAAATGTCTGTAACATGAGCGAATAATTTCTTGCTACAGATCTGAAGAATTTCTAATACTGAAATCGATTTATGAGAAAAAGAACCAAACTGCACGTCGGTTGGCTGCAGTTACTTGTATGATAGGTGGATAGTGGGGTTTGTTGGCCGATTCTGACATGTAAGTAATACCTAGGCTACATACATGTAACTGGGAGACAACAAGTACATTATATTGCCTTACAATCAGGAGAAATAAACTGTACATTTGATACACGATTACAATAAAAGAAATCTAAGACTTCTTACATCAGTGGTAACTGATCCCAACGGACGGGATCTTAATGTGTGTCAGTGTGTCAGTGGAACAGAGAGAGAGAGAGAGAGAGGGGGGGAGGGAACAGACAGAGGGCAGAGGTAACAGAGAAAAGTTATTAAGTGAAACTTATTAACTAAGTATTAATTATACTATATGACACATTCACACCCTCAACACCCTCCTGTGGGTTTATACATAGGGTGAGAATGGATTTATCAATGACGTCATCAAGCCTCACATAACACGTTGATTTCATTTATGTAGGAAAAAATAACCACCTGAAGTGTTGTTTTCACATTAATTATGATATATATTTTGTTACATTAGAATTCTCAAAGGCTTGTCTCAACCCCACAATCGGAGAGGGTAGGCTGACCCAAACCAAGAATTCCCTTACACGCGCCTATATCGTATTTCAAAATCTTGTACATGTATTATGACCATCGTACCCACGTGATTCGTAAAAATTATGAAACAAAAAAAGCATGTGCAGTTTTAGTGCATTTCTCGAATAGACGTCTGTGATGCAAGACTGTAAAGAATTGACCAGCTGGTTGTCAGTGAGGTTTTGGACGAAAGGGGGGGGGGGGGGGGGGGTAATTGTAGCTAGTACAATCGTCTCCAAAATATAATAAGCTTATTGTTTAAATTGAATAAAGAAAAAAACCGCCTGTCCTTGACCATTGAAAAAAATTGGAATATTTACCGGCCCTCCGAGAATCAAAACTAAGAATCAAGCCCTCGTTTTCGAGAGAGATTTTTACTTATCTTTGACATGCTACTTTCATTATTTAGGATGCAGTATGATTGATGTTAGAGTTGTGGGCGAGCATTAATAGATGCAAAGCATTGCACATGCATTCAGTTATATGTCAGAAATTATTCAGGATAATAATTGCTCAAATAAATTTTCATTAATTGATAAATCAAACCGAAGACTTTACCCTATACACATTGTTCTGTTGTTTTACGATAACGGAGAGAGAGAGAGAGAGAGAGAGAGAGAGAGAGAGAGAGAGAGAGAGAGAGAGAGAGAGGAGAGAGAGAGATTGAGAGAGAGATTCCATTGAATAACAGTTTTCCATACCGCTCTGGTGTCATTTTATTTATCTTGTTCGTTATTTTTCCTTTTTGATTTCTTTTTTCAGTTTTGTAACAAACATATTCTGAATCACTACTGTCATTTACATTTAAAAAATTTTCCCTGATACATGTGTAATAGTTGGTTGTAATCATTTTTCTTGGTCGGCATTATTTTTTCAATGCTCCAAATTATTAAAGGCTTTGTTTCAAAGCCATTCCCGACATTACACAGACCAAGTAGTCAAACGAAAATGGAAAAATGATCGTAAGCGGGGAAACCAGGGCTTGTTGAAATACCATTGTAATTATTATTCCCGGTAATTCATTTTGAAATTTAAAATGCCTTTTTAATAAGCCCCAAATTGTACTTTTAATACATATATAGTATAAAATAAAAATTGAACATCTTTGCAAAATATCAACGAAACAGTCTAACATGACCCGGAATTGGCGACGTCACTGTACACGAGTTATTCTCCATGGTCACGTCACTGTACACGACGTCACTGTACACGAGTATTCTCCATGGTCACGTCACTGTACACGACGTCACTGTACACGAGTATTCTCCATGGTCCATGTGGATCTTCTCTCTCCAGTGTGATCTCGTATTTTTGTACGTAACGACCCGATAACAGATATTGTCATGCGACTCATGTCATGTTTGTTTATTCTCGTCTTATTTTTAAGTGTCATGGAGATTTTTCAATTACATAAACATGTCACTTTTAAGAAACACCCAAGAAGCAAATACAACAAACAAGTTTATTGTTTGTCCCCTCGTCATGGCTGAAAAATTCCACAGATTATCAAAACTATTTACATGTATATTATTACTTTGAAACAACCTTCGGTTTTTGTAAAAAAAAAAAATACTTCATTTCGGTCCACTCTAGTTTATACCACGAACAAAGAACTTGTATTGAATTTTATACGATAAAGTAGAAAATTCTTTTTCTTTTTTTTTTTTGATAATTTTATATTATTTAAAAAACGTGGAAATATTATAATTGTATACATGGTATATACGAGGGTTGTTCGGAAATTATTGAGACATTTACTCCTTGGGGGAAAAGATACACCCTTGAAATTTCACCATAACGTAAACGAGGGAAGAGTTTATCAATGTAAAAAGTAGTTTTATTGAAGAAAAAAAAACCAAACGTTTATTGTAGATTATTATGTAATAAAAATAAAAAATATCACACCGCTGTAAGAAAAATCGCCACACTGATATAGTATGGCACAACATACAAAAGGCCATCTTCCCAAGTCAAGGGTTTCTGATCCGCATAGCTTTTCACAAAGTTTGTGAGAAGCTATGCGGATCAGAAACCCTTGACTTGGGAAGATGACAAAAGGCTGTATACACGAAGATACAAGGGTATAGCTCAAAACCGTATAATGTATAAAATAATATACATTGTAATATTGCCATTTTTCATTGCTGTTTGAGCTGGTTTGCAGCAATCTACCATGAAACAGAATAAAGTGATTACAATTCCTTACCTAATTTACCGAACGCAATCGTTAGGTAAAAATAAATACGTTAAGTTAGTCTACTAGTCCAGTCTAGTCTAGTATTTATGTGTAATTCAGTATTGTACATTATTGTAAAGCATTTTAGTGAAATCTGTCATTTAGTATACACAATCAGAGAGTGAAATACTGAATGTGAACAGCTTTTTGTAAAACCCATGATACCGTTTGTCAAAAAACTGCTCGGTCAAGAAAGCAAATAGTAAATTCAACGAATGAGATTTTTCATTGGTTTATTGTACTCTTTTGAATATGAAATTAAGTATGTAACTTTCAATATTTCATCACTTAAAACATTTGATGTAACTTAATCATTCATGTTCAAATTAAGTGGAGATGAGATTTGTAGACTAAGTAACGATGGAGTGTTGCCAGAATTATCATATTAAAGAGACGTGTTGACTTCCCCTCTTTTTGTGTCAGTGGCGAAGGATGTTGACAGCATTCCTACATCTTGTGTCATTTTACCAAAACATTACTTATTGTCCAATATGTAACATAAGCACATGTTTACCTGGCCAGACCTGGCCCCCGGCGCTCTCCATCTTCCTCTCAGTGGTCCATCTTATGCAAATGTTCTGTACGTGTTCGGTAACTCGACACTCCAACAAAAGACGTCACGCCGGACCCCTGGCCCCCGCCAGCCTTGTTTGGCGGCCGTCACAAGGTCACTGGAGTGAGAGAGATGGAGCGGTATTGTCCACTCTCAGCTAGCACCTGCAGTCGCTCTCCTCGGGCTGAAATTTCAGTCGTCTGCTGGCCACTGGTCATTGACACCGGCCCTGACCTTGGCGACCTTCCAATGGGCCCGCCATACAAAACCGGTTTAGTACACCTGACCTATTTTTACACAACTGCTCTTTTTCCCTTTTTAAAAACTCTTTATACCGATGCCGTGAATAGAAGACATCAGTCCGAAATGTAAGCCACGCATAAGGACCTCATTATCTTATTACGGTCTTATCAAGAAAATTGTCATGAAACTTTAAAAAAAACAACCCAGAAAACGACCTTGACCTTAACAGAAATTCAGTTTACATAAAGTCATTGAGATAAATACAAGAAGATAATAAATCATGCAAGAATCTCAGATTTTTTTGTTATAATGGTAAACCAATCGGGTAAATTGATTGGGTGCTATGAGTTTGCCGATGTCTAAACATTTTCTCTCAACTTCTGTTCAATATCCTATTTGTGTCATATTTAATTTTGTGTTAAAGTTATAAATGTATCGAGAGTTAAAAACCTGTTTCAACAATTGTTCGTGTGTTAGTGGTTGTTATTATTTGTAACTGTTTGTTATCATATGTAACATGTTGTTATCGCGTGTAACTGTTTTATTGTGTGCAACTGGTGGTTATTTATAGCGTGTTACTGGATAATGTACAACGGTTTCTTATCGTGTGTAACTGGTTGTTATAGTATGTAACTGTTTGTTATCATATGTAACTGGTTGTTATACCGTGTACCTGATTCTTATGATGTACAACGGTTTCTTATCGTGTGTAACTGGTTGTTATAATATGTTACATGTTGTTATCGTGTGTAACTGGTTGTTATAGTATGTAACTGTTTGTTATCATATGTAACTGGTTGTTATACCGTGTACCTGATTCTTATGATGTACAACGGTTTCTTATCGTGTGTAACTGGTTGTTATAACGTGTTACATGTTGTTATCGTGTGTAACTGTTTTATCGTGTGTAACTGTTTTATCGTGTGTAACTGGTTGTTATACCGTGTACCTGATTCTTATGATGTACAACGGTTTCTTATCGTGTGTAACTGGTTGTTATAATATGTAACATGTTGTTATCGTGTGTAACTGTTTTATCGTGTGTAACTGGTTGTTATACCGTGTACCTGATTCTTATGATGTACAAAGGTTTCTTATCGTGTGTAACTGGTTGTTATAATATGTAACTGGTAGTTATCGAGTGTTATTGGCTGTTATTATGTGTTCCTAGTTAATATCGTGTGTAACTGGTTGTTACACCGTATATCTGATTCTTATGATGTACAACGGTTTCCTATCGTTTGTAACTGGTTTTTATTGTGTACAACTGGTTGTTATTGCGTGTAACTACATTGTACTTGTTATAATGTGTTTTAATGGTTTTTGGGTTTTTTTCTCGATGTAACTGGTTGTTATCGTGATTGACCAGTCGTTACAATGTGTCACTGGTTGTTATGATATGTCACTGGTTGTTATGATGTGTCACTGGTTGTTATGATGTGTCACTGGTTGTTATGATGTGTCACTGGTTGTTTTGATGTGTCACTGGTTGTTATGATGTGTCACTGGTTGTTTTGATGTGTCACTGGTTGTTACAATGTGTCACTGGTTGTTATGATGTGTCACTGGTTGTTATGATGTGTCACTGGTTGTTATGATGTGTCACTGGTTGTTATGATGTGTCACTGGTTGTTTTGATGTGTCACTGGTTGTTTTGATGTGTCACTGGTTGTTATGATGTGTCACTGGTTGTTATGATGTGTCACTGGTTGTTATGATCTGTAACTTAGTGTTATGATGTGTAACCGTATGTTTTGATGTGTAACTGGTTGGTATAATGTGCATCTGAATGTTATCGTGTGTTTCTAGTTGTTATTAGGTGTAATTGGTTATAATCATGCATGTGTAACTTGTTTTTATTTTGTGTAACTACTGCAATCGTGTGTAACTAATTTTTAGCTAACCTGAACTGAAAGCTCACCTGAGCTTTTCTGATCACATTTTGTCCGGCGTCCGTCTGTCTGGTTGTCATCATTTACATTTTTTGACTTCTTTTCCACAACTACTGGTTCAATTTCAACCAAACTTGGCATAAAGCATCTTTGGGTGAAGGGGTTTCAAGTTTGTTAAATAAGAAAGGTCACACTCTCTTTCAAGGTGAGACGTCGTAAAGCTGGTTTTTTGCGGGACACAAATTTTGTGGATTTCGGCCTACAAGGATTTTGTTAATTTCTGCGGGTATAATTTTGGTAAATCCTTTTCATTTTCTCCAAAATATACTGTAATTTTGGTTTTAATAGCTGAGAAGTTAATGTTCTTAAGCAAAAATCCAAAGTCATCATTACAAGGTGGCAACATTTGATTTTCGATCCTGTTCTCACACACTTCAGTATTTTCAACAGAAATAACTAAATAATACTTAATACATGCATGAAAAAAGTATACATTATCAACAAGTGATTTTAATTTAATTGTTAGTGAAGAAACCGTTAATCAGACAAGTATCTGTACCTGAGTCGATATTGGATCACATGTCCCCGAAAACAACACAGGCAAACACCCCTGTCATTGGGGCTACTTACACAACTGAACAATGAAAAGTGGTATGGTGTTTAAACATTTAACTTTTAATTTATAGTAATGTTAAGTTTTTATTTATTCATATATCTTTTTATTGATTAAAAGTATGACAGTTTGTTATATTGTTTGAACGTTTGTTATAGTGTATGACTGTTTGTTATAGTATATGACTGTTATGGTGTATGATTGTTTGTTATGGTGTATTATTGTTTGTTATAGTGTATGACTGTTTGTTATAGTGTATGACTGTTTATTATAGTGTATGACTGTTTGTTATAGTGTATGACTGTTTGTTATAGTGTATGACTGTTTGTTATAGTGTCTGATTGTTTGTTATAGTGTATGACTGTTTATTATAGTGTATGACTGTTTGTTATAGTGTTTGACTGTTTATTATAGTGTTTGATTGTTTGTTATGGTGTATTATTGTTTGTTATAGTGTATGACTGTTTGTTATAGTGTATGACTGTTTGTTATAGTGTATGACTGTTTGTTATAGTGTATGACTGTTATAGTGTATGACAGTTTGTTATAGTGTATGACTGTTATAGTGTATGGCTGTTTGTTATAGTGTATGACTGTTTGTTATAGTGTATGACTGTTATAGTGTATGACTGTTTGTTATAGTGTTTGACTGTTTATTATAGTGTTTGATTGTTTGTTATGGTGAATATTTGTTTGTTATAGTGTATGACTGTTTGTTATAGTGTATGACTGTTTGTTATAGTGTATGACTGTTTGTTATAGTGTATGACTGTTTGTTATAGTGTATGACTGTTATAGTGTATGACTGTTTGTTATAGTGTATGACTGTTTGTTATAGTGTATGACTGTTATAGTGTATGACTGTTTGTTATAGTGTATGACTGTTATAGTGTATGACTGTTTGTTATAGTGTATGACTGTTTGTTATAGTGTATGACTGTTTGTTATAGTGTATGACTGTTTGTTATAGTGTATGACTGTTTGTTATAATGTATGACTGTTTGTTATAGTGTATGACTGTTTGTTATAGTGTATGACTGTTATAGTGTATGATTGTTTGTTACAGTGTATAACTGTTTTTGTGTTTGACTGTTTGTTATAATGTTATGACTGTTTGTTTTAGTGTATGACTGTTTTAGTGTATGGCTGTTTGTTATTGTGTCTGACTGTGATAATAGACGACATGTACTGTTGTATATTACTGTATGTCATCATGTATGATACTTTTTAAATTATGGCAGGTTTTAATATTCATCTTTTGTTGAGAGAAACACTTATTGCTGGTAATTTCCAAAGAGGTCTTTGTTTGACTTAATTACAGCTTGAATATCTCTCTGTAAACCATGTTATACTAATTGAAAACTAACACTAGTATACGATTGATTACAGTCATATTCATCACCTCAAAAAACAGATCACCTTGTACACAAAGACGCTGGGTCAACGAATCAAATAACAGGAGAGACTGACCAAATGGCTCAGGTCAGCAGACGTTATATGAGAAGCTTAAGACAAAGGTGTTGTACGGTCTATTCCCTGAGTTCAAATGATGGATCGATTCGCCATAATACTCCAGGTTGTATACAATAACATGCAACATACTTTATAAGGCCATTTTTTTTTAGATTAAACTCCCAATACACATTCAAAGCAAATCAATGCAAGTGTCGCAATTTGTTAATGGCTTTGCCAAAATATATATTTACAGGCCTCCAATTTTATTTATACCGTACACGAAATACTTTCATGTATATCATTTCACCCATTCTTAGACATTCGAGGGGACAACTACTGAAGAGGCGATGACAATCGGGTTGATCCTGACCCATAGATAAATTGGTGAAATGTAATATCTGTTCATCATATCCTTCGCATGTCATCGGCGGTAAATTATTCTGCTGATCATATTCTTTACATATCTTCAGGGGAATTCATTTCTGCCCGGCGCATTTATTGTACCAGAGATATTATTTCATTGTTGCTGTCCTTTGAACTCCGGGGGTAAAACTCAACCATGTACAATTATAGATTTTAATACCAGAATCTATTGTTGTAATACATATCCTATTGATTTTATTGCAATACTTATCTTTTAAATTTTATTGTTATACCTATCCTATAGATATATTGGATAAAATGGGTTATATAATTGAACTAAAATCGACTAGTCAGATATGTCAACTTATCATACATTTATGTTAACTTGTCAGAAAATAATCATACTGACTAAAGCTCAATATCTTGTTGTCAAAGCCTTTTAATGCCACAAACTGTCATTTACTTGTCATCATTAAATCTGACAAGTCGATATAAGGATCTGACAAATTAACATTATAATTATCTGACAGAAAAAATGAAAATAAAATTATCATTTTTTTAATAAGTCGACTTGTTAGATAATATGATGTTGACTTGCCAGATGTTATGACTTCTTGTCAAATAAATTATGTCGACTTACATCAACTTTTCAAATAATGATCTTGTCGACTTGTCAGATATTTATGTCGACTTGACAGATAATTATGTCGACTTGTCAGAAAATAAATTGTTAACTTGATGCACAAATTGGGTGTTGAAGCGGTTTAATGATGGATTTTTTAATACGTAAGTACGTGACAAGTCAGCATAAAGATCTGACAAGTCAACATAATTATCTTACAAGTCGACATCAAGATATGACAAGTCGACTTAATTAAAAGAAAAGCATGCCACCATACACCATACATATCCAATTATTTCAAAGCCAAAATATATTCCTGTCTCGTGTATTCTTGAGATGCTATGGACACTGTTTACTGGTATACATGTCGGACCTTATAGCAACGATTTATCCCTGTCCTTCCTACAGCATGACTTTGAGAGAACTATCGTGTTTAAGATCAGGTTGATTTATAAGTGAAAATTCTAAATGTATCGTCTACTCCATTGTAAACGATAGCCTCACGTCTCTTCTCTCGTTGACAAATAAGAAGATATTCTGGAGAGGAAGACCCTGTGTTATTGTTTAAGGACTCATTTGTCTGTTCAGGTTTAAAAGTTGAATTCTTAATCACAGGGCGCCCGGTTAGTGGCCGGTGAAGAAGTCCCCCCCAAACACACACATATTAAAAAAGCAGTTTGTTTTTTGTGTGACCCGCGGTTGGCCTGACATGGATGGGGTGTATACACAGAATAATGAGATGCTATCTCCATACAGCAGCCCTCGGCAGCTGGCAACTCGTTTACATATTGTAAATGGCTTGTCAGGATACAACAAAAAACCTTTAATCGGACAATGCTGAGTCATTGTGTTTGTGAAAGAATATGTAATATTTCTCACATCAACTCGCAGTGTTCTCTAAATTCCCAGGACTCTCTAGCCAGACCCCTCTCCTCCGGGAAAATGATAGCGCGTCTTTTTTAAAAAACAAATTACTGCATGGGAAAGAAATTTAATAACAAATATAACTATATTAAGATTTTAATTTTCGTTTTAAATGTAAATCTTTTTTGGTCAACATTTATTTTTTGCCTGCAAATGTGCCTCACATGAATTTAACGTATTTTTTTTAAATCTCAAAATATACTTTGCAGACAACTCTCATGTAAAGAGAATGAAAATTTTATATAGAATTTTT
Source organism: Magallana angulata (assembly GCF_025612915.1). NCBI lineage: Eukaryota > Metazoa > Mollusca > Bivalvia > Ostreida > Ostreidae > Magallana > Magallana angulata. The sequence goes on along the minus strand of NC_069116.1, from coordinate 3,197,092 downwards.
TTTTGGAAATGACTCTTAGCATGGACAATTAACGTGCACAGTGACACGTGTCTTCACGCGTATGCTTTCGCCACGCACGCTCTCTCTCTCTCTCTCTCTCATGATTTTTTCGCATGCTGAACTGTTTGAACACTATATCCGGTTTTTCATCATTTACAGAGTACACAGATGGACAACGATATAGAGCTAAGAGTAGCGAACAACTGGCTGCGTTTTGATGGTACATACTTACCTTCACCTGTTGTGTACTCGCAGCACCTGTTGCCCGAGAAGAAAGGTGTAGAAATCATTTTTTTCCAGCGTTAGAAATCTTTCAATGTGAGCAATGAACCCCCTTTCTGTATGATGCATACGTAAGTTGTTCGGATTTGAGAGGTGCGAGATACTGTTTTGCGGGTATTTTTCGCGACTAAAACACTTTAATCGGTTAAACCTTTTTCTACCACTAAAAATGGACGTTCATTAAATAGATCAAGTGAAAAAACTGAAAATGATATTATTGTTTGTTCCCAGTTCAAGCATTAATTTTTGGACAAAGTTTCAAAAATCTTTTCATTTATGGAAAGGAATCATAAACAAATATCATTAGCCTGTTTATAAAACCTGCTAGGAAATTGCCATAAAATCATTGCAAATGAAATGATAAGTTTATTAATATTTGATTATTTACATAGATATGGCTAGCTTTTTGTTATCTGGTGTTCCCCTCTCTTTACCCTCTTTCAACCCCCCCCCCCCGACTACAAATACTCAAACTTTCATGGAGAAAGAGTCAATTAATGAAAATATTTGACATTGATTGTGTATTTATATGTGTGTTTGTCGATGTGTATTTCCTCTGTACATGTGCATGTTTATCTTTGGTATGTGACCGTGTTTGTAAATCTCTTGTTGTCTTAAATGAAGTGAATACGTGATGTGTACTGTATACACTGTAATCTAAATATATGTGAAGATATGAACTTGTGCATTAAAGTTTGAATAAAAAGAAAATATATCAGCAGGCCAATATAACAATTATAGTTTATTTATTAATAATAAGCTGGTTTGCTATTTCCAGCACGTTTCCTGTTTGAATTCTTCGCTATCATCAACCGGAACTATAATGGTGTGTTGTGACATGCGTGTCAACAGTGTATATCATATAGTTTCCGGGTCATCCTGATCTCGTGAAGGTCAGACAGGTAAATCCCAAGAAACGTATACTGCAGAGTCATTCCACAGCATACTTACATGTGCACTGTTTAATATGTACTGCCATTAAAGAATCCATTCATATTTTTGCTTAAAGCGCTAATAATGACCAATTAGTGGGGTTTTTTCATCAGAATTATTTAGTTTTTAAGGGGCTTGTACTTATTCTTTCTCTATGTAAACCCTGCGGTTTATGTGCAATTCTTAAAAATAAAGGTTTATAAAGATAAGTAGATAAGTTTGGATGCAAAAGATATTTTGCACAATGGCAGTTGGTCATTCCTACACGCCTTGTTGGGCGTAATGAAAAGAAAATGCGCATTGAAATTCAGTTAAATGAATCGTTGCAGGTGCTCTCCATTTGGCAGACGTCCGGAGAGATTGAGTGGCCGACGACTGGACAGGGAGGCTAAGACGGGCACTGAATTCCTCTGCGGCTTGTGTAATCATCTTATTATAAACAAGTGGCCTCTTTTAGATACACTGGTCAGTTTCGTAACTGGTCACTGACCGAAATATTTACGCTGAGCTGTAAGAATGAATGACGCCATTACCGGACAGTAACGGAAGTGTCTGGCACTCCCTACAAGTGGGTTAAGCGTCTGTAGGAGTCAGAGCCAAGAATCAGGACGACCTTGACTTTCTTGAACTAGAACTTGAGCGATGACTGATATTCTTACTTTGGACGAAGTTTCAAGGACGACTAATGACACCTGCCAGTCCAGGAACTGCTGATTTGTTTATATTACATATTGCCCGTCTGGTTATATCGGATTATGATAATAAAATTAAACATTAAATCAAGATGCAACATTATAGATTAAAAGTACAACGAAAAGACTATAGGTACTTGTAAACAAATTATAAGATTTGGTAAAAACCTGATAGTTAACATAACCAAAGTGAAAAACTGGCTACATATTTAAAATATTAGAATTGGTCTTAGGTATAACTATAGGATAGAAAAACATGACCATTTCACGTCCCACACATTAAATAAATGGCTAATTTTGTAGATCAAGGTTTCTCTCAGCTCTCGGCGGCTGTAACAACTCACGTAATGAAAACTCCCGAGGGGCATCGGGATTTATGATTTCCAGGAAAAGATAATATGCCTCTTTTTTGCGACCGAATTGGGCTTACCAATAAACAAATTTAAACACAATAGTGCTAATATAATAAATGTCCCTGCATTTTGCGACGCTTTCTACTACTTGTTAAATAAACAAATGTAGACATAGTAAGAGCCAATAAGGAATGCACAATGTTTTTCAGGTCCCAAAGCCATGAGAGAAAAGCAATCTTACTGCTGTACCTCTTTTTTTCTTTTTTTGTTGTTGTTTTAAATGAAATATCAAATGTACACAATGAAAAAAAATGCATTGATCTGATACATGGCACAGGTTTACTGAAAATGACAGGATATTTAATCAATTAATCAAGAGCATCGTCTACCTGTAAATAAAATCTTTTTTTGATATCTGTTATTTACATCTATATATTTCTTTTGATAAGTATGCTGAATGATATGGTAAGAAATATTATTACACTGGTTGCTTTATTATACATCTTTGGTAACAAACAAAAAATTTAAATAATAAACTAATCATATTAAGATCATGATTAACCAATCAAATAATATTCGCAATAATGCTATTATTCAACCTACAGAATTGTAGATGAATATTTTAACTGTAGAACATATAACGACCACTGTGGGTCTTATGTAAATATTATGAAACTGTCAGGACAGCTCTCTCTGACCTTGAAGGTGAACTGACAGTAATTAGCCATTAGCGATTACAAGAATTTGTTACGTAACTCGCTTTACATTCCACAGAGATTGTCTCGTAAGTAGATTTCACTGCAGCCCAGAAAGGCGACTGGATTCATAGAAATCGCCGAGATAACACGTACGAAATATCAATTTATAATCTACAAATCTTAATTTAAGTGAAAATGTGGCATTGGTTTTACTTGCTAACAACAGTTCATCCAATAAGCTAGGATATTATTGGATTAAAGGGGGGGGGGGGGGTTCAGATTGGCTAAATATACAAATTCAAAAAAAAAAAGAAGAAATAAAAATTAAATGTTGGGTTTCTTATTGTTCTTATCATTGGTACTGCAAGTTGCATAATCAAAAATCTAATTAATGAAGGCATTTGACTCTATCTGAAATTCTTATGGTTTTGACGCGTTTCTTTATGCGACTGAAAGGTAGTTTATATCAAGCTTGGACAACTGAAAGATTTCATCTAACAAAAGTATAACTATTCTCAAAAAATCTCTCTCTCTCTCTCTCTCTCTCTCTCTCAATACACATTTTGGTAACTAGTTGCGTAACTTATCTTTTGATGTCATATAAAACTTTGCCGTGGGACACATCTCATATGTCACCTTAAAGAGCAAGTGTCCTAAACGGTCGTTATGAATAGTATATGTTGCCCAAATTAAGTAACACCTACCCTACGGCGAATTCTTTAGCTCAATTAATTAGTTATGAGTTTATAATTTTGTTAGCTAAAGTATTGTTTAAAGGATTTTTAATTTAAAAAATACTGACAAGATTCCCGATTTGATTCATCTTTGCATCGAAGAGGCCAAACAAGGTGTAATAGCCATGATTCTGTAGTGTTTTAATTTTTGCCACTTTTAGCAAGCAAAAAAGAAAAATTCTATCTACATTGTTAATTTCCAATTAATGCTTTAATATTTTAAACTTACAAATAAAATAACTTTATCAATTTTACCTTTTTGTACCAAGCAACAAAATTTTGCGCGTAAATCCCGTGATGCCAGCCCGGTGATTTACAAAAAAGACAAAAAATCCTGGTTTTCTTTTGATTTTATTTTCGTTTATCATGCGCTGAAAATTCTACGGAGGGAGAAAGTGGTGTCATTTTTTACCGATTCAAATTTGCATTATAACCCCCCCCCCCTTCCATTAAAAAAAAAAACTTCTTCTAAAGAATATGAAGCCAAGATAAAAACGACAAGACAGGGCTTTGCTACATGATCTCTCAATTTTATAAAAAGAGAAGTCTAGAAGTGAAATTTTAATCCCGGTTTTGATGCCGGAGTCAGTGGCTACTGGTGCGTTCAGCGCGCGGTGAATGGTCAGCCTTCTCGCTGTCCACGCCCGGCTCTTCTCCGCCGATGTGTATATAAACATTTAAAACACGGTCGCTACTGGCATATGTCGAGGTATTTAGCCGGAGAGGAAGCTCAGTGTTTTATTAATCGCAGACTGTAATTCAATTAAAATGAAGCGAGTGGCGATTATTGGAGCAGGGTGTAGCGGCCTTACCGCCATCAAGTGCTGCTTGGATGAGGGCATGGAACCCGTGTGTTTTGAGAGGGAAGCTGACATCGGGGGGCTCTGGAATTACAGCGACAACCCAACGATCGGCAAGGGGAGCGTGTACAGGAACTGTGTCATCAACACCAGCAAAGAGATGATGGCCTTTAGCGATTTCCCACCCCCAGAAGAGTTTCCGACCTTCATGCCTCACAAATATGTCCTGAAGTACTTCCGAATGTACGCGGACAACTTCGCTTTATTAAAGTACATCCGATTTCAGACTTCGGTCACCAAGGTGGTTCCAGCCGAGGACTACGAAGACACTGGGCGGTGGAGGGTCACTTTCACCGCCGGGCCGGGAGAACCTACCACGGACACTTTTGACGGGGTCTTAATTTGTACCGGTCACCACACCTACCCGCATCTCCCTAAATTCAGGGGTCTAGAGAACTTTACGGGGACAAACATGCACTCACACAGTTACAGAGACAACAAAGAATTCGAAGGAAAGAGAGTCCTGGTGGTCGGTAAGTCCCTGTTACAGATTGGTAATGGCTAAAATGGTGAAATTTTAAGTCTTTTTAGAAAACTCAACCTTTGTTTCACTTTTTAATTTGATCACTCTATACTGACATATGAGTATTGTTATTTTGTCTTCAGGAATCGGTAATTCGGGTGTAGACATCGCAGTAGACCTCAGTCACACCGCCTCACAGGTAGGTGTCAGATTTGGATTTCAATCTCAGACTACCACTAAGAGTATAATAATTGTTTCTTTATGATGGAGATTAATATCATCAAATCTAATATCATTAATAGAATAACATCATTTTCTGCAGGTTTACTTGAGTACGAGACGTGGGGCCTGGGTGGTCAGCAGGAAGGGGTTCTGGGGATACCCGGCCGACGCCATTGCTAACAGCCGCTTCCTGTTCACGTTACCCAAGTCCGTGCTACAGTGGAGCGTGGAGAAGATGTGCAGCTTTAACTTTGACCACGAGGCCTACGGCGTGAAACCGTCTCAAAGGTACGGGAACGACCATCAAATCAAACGAGCCTTAAAATAACTTTACGTCTGAAAGGAACCCATCGGGTCAACAAATCGAACCAATCCCGATCAATTCAAATTATTAAATTCGTGATCAAAATACATAAAGTAGAAAATATGATAATTTTATTTTTAAAAAAACTTTTGATTTCAATCGGAATTGGTTACATTTCATCATTTATAAATGAACATTTTTTTTTTCTTTTTGGTCCTTAATGTCAATGTTAAAACGTATCAGTAATTTTATTTTGTTCTTTGACTGGCATGTTTCTTGGAAAATACTCAATACACTGACGTCATACTGTTAGTTTAATAAAACGCAGTCTATCCTGTGTAGCACATCAATTAGATTTTTTTTTAAAAATTGTCGTAAAATAGATACAATTTCACAAATTTATTTGAAATATTCATGAACTCATAAAGTTCTACTTAGTCTTTTAATGTTAAAATTATATTTTAAAAGAGGTACATAAAATAAATCTTGATAAGTACATAAAATTGAGTGGGTCGCTTTTTCTATTTCAGGTGTTTTGAGACACACCCCACAATTAACGACGAGCTTCCGTTCCGGATCATGATGGGAGCCGTGCAGGTCCGGCCGGACGTTCACGAATTCACGGACTCTTCCGTCAGCTTCGTGGACGGAACGACGGAACAGATAGATGCCGTAGTGTTTGCCACGGGTTACGAATATAAAATCCACTTCCTGGACGACTCCGTAACGAAGATTGAGGATAACAGGACCTGTTTGTACAAGTATATGTTCCCGCCTCATCTGGAACATCCGACACTAGGAATTGTGGGAATGGTTCAAGCCATCGGAGCCATAATGCCAATCTCTGAAATTCAATGTAGATGGTACACACGGCTTATTACCGGTAAGTTAACGCTTTCAAGTTTGAAACACGGATAAAAAACTTGTTCTAAAAACAACATTTGTAAATGATAGGACCTGGTTTTATAAGTATTTTTTACCTTCCAGGCCAATGCAAGTTACCGTCTTACTCTGAAATGATAAACGACATCGAAGACAAACGCGATTGGATGAATTCAACCTACGTATCCTCTCGAAGGCACACCTTGCAGGTAAGTTCATCTCGTATATTTAGAAAAACATTGCATTATCTCCTGGGATTTTTCATTATTGAATTTAAACAATAGCTCGTTTTGTGGAAAAAGTGCCAATGGCCTCTCCTTTGTTTCTTTCAGACGTTTTGGATAGACTATATGGATCAAATCGCAGAGAAAATCGGAGCCCGGCCAAACCTTGTGAAACTTTTCGTGGAAGATCCGTACCTAGCCGCTCGCTGTTACTTCGGACCGTGTCTTCCAAGCCAGTACCGGCTAGATGGTCCGGGAAAATGGAACGGTGCCAAGCGCAGTATCCAGGGCGCCATCTCGCGGTGCATGAAGCCGTCACACAAAGGCATACAACCCGTTAACGTAGTTAGATCCAAAACCAGACGACTTAGCATAGAAATCCAGGTCCCCAGCTTCATCAAGCCGTACTTCGTTGTCTTTGTTCTCTGTTTTCTTTTCATATGTGTTCTTTTTGTATAAAGCGAGTAAAACTCGTGATTTTTAATTGTTTTAGTACTGTTGTTTGATTGATGTTGTGTTATCAACTTACTGGCATTATTATATGTTGTGTCTCTGTATAATTGGTGCAAGAACCTTCACTGTGATATTCAGTTTGAACTCGATGTTTTAAGGTGAACATTGCTTTGTGTTTAAGGTGAACATTGCTTTGTTTATTATAATTTGTGTTTAAGGTGAACATTGCTTTGTTCATCACGATTTGTGTTTAAGGTGAACATTGCTTTGTTCATCACGATTTGTGTTTAAGGTGAACATTGCTTTGTTTATCATAATTTGTGTTTAAGGTGAACATTGCTTTGTTCATCACGATTTGTGTTTAAGGTGAACATTGCTTTGTTCATCACGATTTGTGTTTAAGGTGAACATTGCTTTGTGTTTAAGGTGAACATTGCTTTGTTCATCACGATTTGTGTTTAAGGTGAACATTGCTTTGTTCATCACGATTTGTGTTTAAGGTGAACATTGCTTTGCTCATCACGATTTATGTTTAAGGTGAACATTGCTTTGTGTTTAAGGTGAACATTGCTTTGTTCATCACGATTTATGTTTAAGGTGAACATTGCTTTGTGTTTAAGGTGAACATTGCTTTGTTCATCACGATTTATGTTTAAGGTGAACATTGCTTTGTGTTTAAGGTGAACATTGCTTTGCTCATCACGATTTGTGTTTAAGGTGAACATTGCTTTGTTCATCACGATTTGTGAGTTGGATGTGACGTGCCAAACCTCAGGGTGAGTCTCGCCCGTATAAATGACTGAGCACTTGTGATTTTGTAGTTATGTACGAATGTAATTCGTGAAATAAGATGTGCCATGTCCTGAATGCAATTTGAAATAAATTGTTTGTAAACTAAAAGGTTGATGTTTCTTCATTTTATCGTGGACGGTTTAAAAAAAAACGACTGCAAATATTTGGATTTATTTTCGTAAAAAGAATTAAATTATCGTTTTAAACTATTGTTTTAAAAAAAATTGACAATTTTTTAAAAATAGGAACCCGGCTAAGAACCGAGCAAAATTGACACTTTCATGCAGAAAGTTACATACTATTCAGTATTTAGAGAAATGACAACGGTTTCAGATAGCCAAGCTGCATACCACTTTGAAGTACATAAATATTACCACTTCTTTCCTATTAAACTGAAAATTAGTGAAAATGTTCTTTTACAAAGCATCAGGGATTAGTTTAATTATTGTGGTGGCTGGAGATTGATGCCGCACTGTATTTCTCACCCAACCCCGGACAGTAATACACCTCTACACGATGAATGTACAGTTGTCATTACATGTATGTCTTAACAGGAGCAGGTAATTACCAAGGAATAAATGGTTTTATATGAACTACCTGTCATTTTAATTCCGTTGCATATATACGTCATGGACATAATGCAGTTCTTCGAACTAGAGACATTAGATAAATGTATTATAGAAGCGCGATTTTTAGGTAAAAACAAAAACAGGGCTTAAAGAGCAAATGTATAGAACAACTTATTTTAGCTAATGACATAATATTACTAATATCTCGGATCTCATAATCTTTTCTAACGGTGAAAATACCATTCATTTTGTTTCAGCAGCCATATGAAAAAGCTTATTTGGCGTCTTATGTGATATGATCTTGGATATCTGCCTGACAAGTTAACTATACTTCTTACACTCCATTTGATCAAATTCGGCATACTTGTTACAATTATTACGTAATTCTAAAAAAAAAAGAACTTACTAGATTTCATTACACAGAAATACAACCCTATATATATTTGTTACAACTGTAAATGCTCCGACCCTGACGAAATATTGGTCATGTTCCGACAGAACTCTTTAACCGCGATTTGAGTGGGTCAGTGGGGCAGTGGGTCACTCATATGTCAGGTTTTGAGCGGAAGACGATATTCTAGTCGGAATTACGTTACAAATTTGGATAGAGTATCCGGATATCACTTACGCAATAGCCTTAACGTTGAGCTCATTGCGATATCAAGCGCGCGGGGTAAAGAGAAAATGTGATGCTGTCCGTGGTAGTGATAGCTGACCCACGTTCTCATGTAGCCGGAATCACGTCATTGCATCGTACCTTGGTTATATTTTGGAACAATACCCATTCCTAAAAACCATTTTTCAGTAATGGCAATTTAGTTAAATTTATTTGGATGTCAAGGTCAAAGAAGCTTGTATTATCATTTTTAGTACGATTCCAGTGTGAAAACATCCTTAGACAAAGTTATGAGCATTAAGAAGAGGATACAGATCACTTACTTTTGCAGGAGTTAGTCTTGTACAGCATATTTCATAACGGTGAAATGTCGTTAAGTGGAGAGAAAAAGCCGCATTCTAATTTGCAGAAATTGTATTGAAATACATTAGATCATAACTATAACAAAGTAGTGAATAAAATATGTTATTATACTTTCATGTTAAATACTGAAATCTGATTGGTTTAGATGCAGTTGGTAATCCGTTCTATTACCCTCAGCGTTAGCAAGACATTTGGCAAAGGGTAACACAACGAATTGTTACTTGCGCGTAAATTATGCGCGTACGGTTCGCCGTAGAATTCACTTCATTTCTATATAAAAGCAGTAAAATTTTCTTTAAAATTAAGACATTCAGTGTAATAAATTAAATAGTGCCTGCTTGGGAGGGTAACTGTTGAAATTAACACCCCTCGAAAACCATTGTAAACCTCCGCTTCGCGTCGGTTGACAATGGTTGTCTCGGGGTGTTAATTTCAACAGTTACCCTCCCAAACAGGCACTATTTATATATTGTCTTTTGCTTTAGCCAAAGCTTCTTAAGGATTGCTGCATTTGGTACATTATGATTTGTTCGACTATCTCATGAATCAGAAAAAAACATTTTCTGACTTGGAATTTGCAGCCTATAATGGATATATTTTTGTACATACAATTATTTTGTTTGTAACTATGTAGCTAAATGTACAACTGTACATTAAAAATATGCTTCTTACTTAACAATCCTCATATTTGTTACTTTGTAAATTTTGCATTCATACTAGATATACCCAGTAAATTCTAGGTTATATATATATTTCAAACACAACTCGCATGTTAAATCCTCATAGTATTGGAATTTCTTGCAGTTTTTTCTTTTAAATAATATTTGGATTTAAGATATTTGCTTATTATATAAATTGGAACACTTAGCCTAGTATGACAAATTCCCACAAGGCGCTTGCCGACGTAGCTACAGTATAGGTCTGTAGATGTACGGGGAAATTCGACATGCCGTAGATTTTTGCCCATGGCATGTCAGCCCGAATTTCCCCGCCAAGTTACAGAACTACAGATCGGACACTGCTTTACAGGGAGTATTCTAGATGAAGCGGGAAAGTTGCTGAATCAGCACCGTGCCCTGTCCCACCCTTGTTCTACTGACACACTGACACAGAGAGGAAGTCCTAGTGCATCCGAAATAAATACCCAGCAGAAAAAAACCCAGAAACCCGATACGTACACGATTTATAAATAGTATATTATACGTTCGTTTTGATATCTGCACCTGTTAAATAAAGTTACGCAAGTAACTGAATATCTGCATACAAAGGTAACAATTTATGGTGACGCATTGCAATTCTTTTTATATTTCAAAAAGAGTTGGAAATCCAGTCACCCAATTATCAAAGTAGGAAAAGAAGAACAAGCAATATGGGAGTACTGAATAAGCCCCTAAAATTAAAACAGTTGTCGTTTTATGTGCTATTAAAATTAATATTTGATGAACCATTTTTTTAAGGACAAACCCGATCAGTAATTTAAAAACAAATGAGTCATATATAATTAAATTTCGTAATCAGATATAATCAAACTTAATAAAACTAAAACTTGATAAACAAAGCTCTTCTGTTAAAGGAAATCAGTAAGGTACAAAAACGACCATTCAGCCCTCTTAATACATAAATGTATGCCAAATGAATCTCTCTCTCTCTCTCTCTTTCTCTCTCTCTCTCTCTCTCTCTCTCTGTCTCTCTCTGTCTCTCTATCATTGACATTCAATATCATATCTATAGAATGATATAGAATATAGAATGGATAACATGTTCTTGTTGTTGCGTAGAAATAACCATCCCCCAAAAAGAGTTTTCATTATACTATTACATTAAAGATGTCTCAAAGACAAAGACCGATAACTCGGATAGACCTTCATCGTCCATACACTATGTGTTGTATGGTTGGATAGAATTCTTCCGCTTTTTGTCCCTGCGCCTCTTGACAGCAAAAACACCACAACCTGCACAGGAAGCGAGGGCAGCCATTATCAGCGTAGATATCACCAAGAGCGTCACCAATCCTAAGAGAAGACAGCTAGATATCAGTTTATACATTGAACAAAGACAGCTAAATATCAGGCCAAACATTGAACAAAGACAGATAGATATCAGATCAAGCATTTAACAAAAGACAGCCAGATATCAGACCAAACATTGAATAAAGACAGCTAGATATAAGTTTATACATTGAACAAAGACAACAGCTAGATATCAGTTCAAACATTGAACAAAAACAGCAAGATATCAGATCAAACATTGAACAAACACAGCTAGATATCAGTTTATACATTGAACAAAGACAACAGCTAGATATCAGATCAAACACCTAACAAACACAGCTAGATATCAGCTATAACAGAACAAACACAGCTTGATTGAATCAAGACAACTAGATAGCATGTCAAACATTAAACAGAGACAGCTAGATATCAATAGAAGAGGCCCATGGGCCACATTGCTCACATGAACAACATTTCCTTGTAACATTCTACTTCGTAGTATATGCTATTTCTATTTTAAACTTTGAACTTCTTTCTGGGGCCCCAGTATTGGTCTGTGGTTTATGGTTGGCATTAACAATTTATAATCTACTCTCTTAGAATGCTTGCTTGCCTATATAGTAACCTCACGAGCTGTAGCTTTGTAGTTCTTAAAAGGATGCTTTGTACAAAGTTTGGTTAAATTTGGCCCAGCGGTTTAAGAGAAGAAGGCAATGGTAGGAAAAGTTTACAGACGGACGGACAAACTGACGACGGACAGCAGGTGATCCAAAAAGCCCTCTTGAACCTTCGGTTCAGGTGAGCTAAAAATTAAGCACAGCTAGAGCGCACCATCGCTTCACTATGGACGCAAACATCGATGGTGCGATGATGCGATTGTGTACTACATGGTCCTATCCGGATTCCATTCAAACTGGATAGTAACATCCTACAGAAAGTCCAAGCTCTTGTTTAAATGGCTCTAATACTCAATAAAATCAGATTTAGGTTGGTTTCATTGTATGTACAGTAATATAAACAAAATACAAAATAAAGTATTTATTCCATAGTATCATTGAAAAACGAACTGGACCAAACAAAAGTTTTTCAAACCAGTCTTGTCAAATTGTAATTTTTAATTTATTTAGAATTCGAAGGTGAGGGGGAAAATGCTTTTCACACCGACATGCCCTTGATAAACAATATATACACATACGTACCGAAAGGGTAGGGGATATCTAGTTTTGTTTTTTTCGGAAAATCTGGAAACAAAAGAAAAATACTTTAGTAATCAATTATAACAAAAATGTGGCATCTGCTTTTGAATACTTAATGATAACAATAACAATTGGCCTAAAACTTTTATTTATCCTAAAATGTTCGCTTTACAATTTTAATATTTTCCTTGATCCTTATACAGAGTTCTAATATAGTCTCTAAAAAACGGCCCCGACCACCAAGCCCCCTCAATTAGGCCATAGAATCTGATGGCGGTATTCTCATTCTGATCAGTAAACCTCCTAAATTACAGATACAGCGGAAGGCCAGCTTACTCTCTATTCGGTAAATCTCTTGTCAATATTGGAAGCTGAGATTAGAAAGAGGGTTAAAGTTTCCAAAAGGTAACATATAATAAAGTTCTATTTTCTTATCAAAGCCTTCATTCCAAGCCGGTCTAAATTCTTATTCAGAACGTTTTCATTAAACCACAATTCTTCATACCAGTTTCTTTCCTTAATAGTGATATTTAAACTTAACATTGCAAGAAGGTAAAAAAAGTGAAGATCTATAGGGGAAAATATTTCAAAAATCAAAGTACTGAAGTACTGACGGGAGTTGATTTTATCGATTATTATTTATTATAAAATCATCGATATGTTGTAGTTTATAATCTATATTTAAATTACGCACATTTTTATAATATGGATTCTCGGACTTTTCCGACCAAAATTTCGAGAAAACCTCTTATGAATCATGTTGTGTAATATTGAAAAAATAGAATTGATTTCATCAAACTATGTATCGGTATTCGAAGTATTTCAAAAAGTGTATGGATCCAACCAATAATGAACTAGTCTTGTTCAACCAAGACGCGCGGCTCTCTCCGTTAATCTCCGACAAGTAAGAGATACCAGGTCACGTGATAGCTTGATGATGCGACCTCTAAATATAGACTGACTCTCTGCTTGTCGGAGATGTACGGAGACAGCCGATGGTTGAACGAGACTATATTGGGGTGACTCTGGCGTAGGAATACATACGACTGCAAAAAACTTCTAAATTGTTCGTACTATTTAAAATCTGACTATTTGTTAGGTATTTATAAATAAGTTTCCTGTAAAAAATAATGCTTCAGCGTACATTACAATCGAATTTATCGATTATTTTCAAGAACTAACTCTTGTCAGCGGTGATGATTTGTGCTTAGGTCCAAACACTTTCAGTTTCGGTTTGCCAGAGTAACTGCATAGGAGAGTTGATTGAAATCAACTCCAAATTATAAAGGCTCTTTTTGAGTCAATTATCATACGCCTTTCACTATGAGTTTAACGTAGCCCCATCCCCAAAACTGCGGTGTGTACTTTGCCAATGTTTCTCCAATAAGGGGTCAAATAACAGACATAACGGGGATTAGGTGTTTGTCTGCTAGTTGTTCTGTCGTTTATTGAAATTATTTCAACAAGCAATCGTGCACTTCATAGGATTTGATTAAATACAATTCAGTGAACGACAATTCAAAACAGCTGCTACCACATAGGAGATTAGGTACAAGAAATCTTCATTTTTTTTTGTAGAGAAAAAGTTCTAAATTATACTTCTAAGGTAGGGGCATAATCACAGTATTGACACAAGAAAGAATTAAAAACAAGGCGATGCGTGATAAAGAGATTCAAAGATGTCTTGAAGTTCACCTGACAAGAGGTTGATAAATTCTAACTCAAAGTAAACGACAGTCAAACAGAAGTGTTAGATATGAAAGCATTAAATGAGATGCACAAATCTGTAGGAATATCATTTTGTACTTACCGAACTCTCCCCGTTCAATCGAAGAAATAAAATTTAAGAAGAGAGAGAGAGAGAGAGAGAGAGAGAGAGAGAGAGAGAGAGAGAGAGAGAGAGAGAGGGTGGGGCTATGATTCAGACTCTGGTTAGTTTCTAAATTTACCCATCTACTACTCACCCGATGTGCTCTGCATTGTTGTTCCTCTTGTTGCTGAAAAATTCGAGAGAAAGGCATTTTAAATCAAAGTACCGAAGAACTGACGGGAGTTGATTTTATCGATGTTTATTTATTTTAAAATCAATGATATGTTATTTTGCATTACAAGTACGGGTAGTTTCTAATCTGTATTTGAATTATGCACATTTTTATCATATGAATTTTTGGACTTTTTCGACACAAGAATGTTAATAAAACCCCATATGAATCATGTTAAGTAATATTTAAAGATAGAATTAATTCAATCAAACTATGTATCAGTGATAGAACTGTTTCTGGAAAATTTATAATTCCAAGCAATATTGAACTCTATTCTCGTTCAACCAAACGCTCGGCTGTCAATGTTTTGTTAAAAAACATTACAAAATAGTATACATGTACGTTACTCCTGATACTTTAAACATACGACAACAAGCTTATTAATTCAATAAAAAAAACCACATTAATTTCAGTGAATTAATGCATGTTTTTGAATTATTACCCCTCTGTCTTTTAAGATATGCATTCAATAATCCAAAATAGTAAAATTACTAATTTATTAGACATATAACATGTAATAAAAAGCTTGCCCCTTTGAAAAGTATACATATGTATAATTTGACATCTGTACAACTCAAAGTTCTTAGTCTTTTAACGACAACGTACATGTACTCAGCACGGTGACTGAGGTTGTGTCTCTTGGAGCTGAAAATGAAAATAAAAATATTTCAATTTAAGAGAGAGAGAGAGAGAGAGAGAGAGAGAGAGAGAGATATATGAATAATTCTATTTTAATTTGCAAGTAAATTATGTTCAATCTAATCCGAGACTAATAAGGATTCTCGGGTCTTTGTCAAAGAGACAAAGTATACTTCAAACAGTTTTTAAAATATTGAAGCGTTTCCTTGGTGATTAGTAGTAGGCAGTAGGATATGTAATTTTCTTTATTAATCATTTGTTTTATTATCCACATAAGGTGAGTAAAAATTTGCAATAATCGCTATTGTCAATCAATATGTTACATACAATATATAGAAGGAACAGCAAATATTTGGAAAAATAATACAACAGTTTAGATGGTTCATTATTTTGTATGATAGGAATCTTCAGTACTCAATAAAGTGAATAACAACTTAAAACAACAACATAATCACTATAAACTTCATACTGGTTGTGAGGACAAGATATGAATTGTTGGGCCTGAAGACACAAATATTGCCCTACACCGAAGGCATTACTTGTCCCTGAAGGTCTGAAGGTCCATCGAATCAGATACTGCCCGAATTCCTGTCAACAGCTGCTTTGTTATACCCTTTACTACAGATACAAGTATAATTTCATAGGGCAACACACTGCCCCTTGGCTATTTCCGTTCCGTCTAAATTGTACGAATATTAGTTGTCTAAAAATGTTGATCCTGGACCGGCAGAGAGCGGTCAACATCGCATTTGTTTGACTGGTTGAATTAACGTTCGTTCTGTTGGACTTTTTGTTGGTTATAAAAATAACTACTATACATAGAATTTATTTTACAATTGTAGAACAAAGAGAAGTATCCAACAAATCCAATTAAGATACAAAAAGACTTTTTGAAAATTGCCTCTGATACAAAAAGGTATATCCCTTTCTTTTGTTTTTGTAAGAAATATTCAAATGCTAAACATCATTTATGGAAAGATTGCTAACTAAAGGTGGAATGAGTTGATCATTACTGATACGCACCCTCTTGAAGTACCTTATCTACCGATGTAAATAATTGTATTTTTTTTCTTATAACATTCATGAAAAAGATTCAGCTGTTGATTTTCTATGTGTATTTTTTATCTGTCCAAATATTATTTATGATCGGTGTAAATTATTTTTAAGGACAGCTATGTATCATTATATTACAGTTTAAGGAAATGAAGTTTTAAGTTTACGAACTTGCGTGTAATTATTTAATTTTCAAACAATAGAATAACTTCGATGCAGATATTTAAAAACAAAATTTTACTATATGGTAAATAAAAAAATATTGCTAAATAAAAAGAACTTTTTTCTTTTTAACAGAATGACCTCCGAATTCTGTGTGTAATATTCAGTTATACATGGTCAAGTTAGTTGCCTACCTGTGATACAGGTGTCCGTGGACAGACAGGTGTCCGTCTGGTTGTACTCACTCTCCGTCATGTTACAGCGTTTTACCGCGCATTCCTGAAAGATGGTCTGGGCAGTGACCCCCCTCGGACAGCACAGCCCCGGTAGTCGAGACCTGACCCCTTGTCCGCACCCCGAAGAACAAGATGACCATGGACCCCATATCAGAATCTGGCAGTACCTTGACGCTGTGCATGGTGGTATACAATATGATCGAAAAATAAGGACTGTCAGAAACAAAACAAATGTCAGCTCCTTTCTGGACCTGGGACTCATGATGGACCGAGATCGACCTGCATCTGAACAACCCCCGAGACCTCACCAACTGTACGTAGGATATACAGGTTATTTACACGAGATAAAATGTAAGACGTTATTCATTCCTTCTAAAGCGTTGTACCTAAAATGGAATTTATAACTGACAATTGGTTCAGTAATATATTTTGTGATTAAAGGAGCTCGTTTTTTACACTTCATTTTATACGATGCAAGACAAAGTCAAATTAATCTAGAATATATTCAAATTTTGAATCCAATAAAGCTGAAAGAGATGCAGTCCATTGTTTTCTCATCATTCCGTTCAGATACATCTGTGAGTAATGGTATAATACCAAATATTAAACCCCAAATACTAGCCGTGCTACAATTTAATCTGCTATAATTGGTATATTATTTTAATAAGTCTGCAATTTTAAAATGAAAAAAATTAGATCATCAACATTGCACGTAGAAAGAAAAAGAGAATAATATAAACACAACGAAAAAAAAACAGCGTGTAAAGTCGCCCAAACTATGGATTATTGTCAAACACCCAAGTATCACAAACCTAAGTTTTTGGGTAAGACTTTTAAAGACTCGCTTTGAAATTAACCTGGATACACGAGGGGAAACTCAAGTGTCGCCCCTCAGAAAGAAACAAAGAACAAATACTGCCATTATTCTTTATGCACAATCAACATCTATCTCAGAATTTACGATTGTCCATATTACCAATAAAGAAGACAGCCCAAATCCTCCAAAGAAGCACTTCAAGACACGATCTCAGGATTTTCTATCATTAATCATTAAGACCGCACACGCCCATCGTAAACGGGAAAACATCATCAATATTCTTAAAGGTTTGACTATTGACAACCTATTGGTTTTATTCTTTCTGTGCATTCGTTGATTTTTTGTCTCATATAGCTTTGTTCTGTCCATTCGTTTGTTTTGTATGTCTGTTGGTCCATTGCATTGTTAAGTCTCATATGTACATTCCTGTGTTGATATTGTACATACATGTACATACATACATATTGGTATCGTATTGCTCTGTTTTGTGTAAAAAAAATTTTTTATCTGCATCAGAAGTTGAAAGAAAATTAGTTTAGAAATGATATATTTTTAGAAACAAATTTTCAGCAAAAATTTACATGAATTCCATCTGCGTAAATGAGGTTTCTTCTGAACACCCCCCCCCCCCCCAAAAAAAAAATAAAAACGAACCGAAGTATAGGTTTAGATCAAAGTTATCCTTCTTTACGCATTCTCATAATCAGATGTATCAGCGACAATGATATGTGAAGTTTACTTTGATTGTATTTCTAATACTTTACTTATGTTCAAACTATGAAACTTTCTATGGCGATTGATGATCGAAGCCACTTAATTGCGGTGACTTTTACAATAAATCATAAATAATCTGTCTATGCGCCCGAGCTCAAGAAATCATTGGTCAAATCAGTAAGAAACTGAAAATAGAAAGTAAAACTAGTTCAGTTCCCAAATGATATACTGTGTCTTTCTAATTCCAACGTTAAATCATTAAATCGTTTATCACTGGGTATGTAATGATATACTCACAGATTCTTACATACTTTTTTTTCTCTATAATAATTCAGTATAGCCTTTGTAACGGATATTATGTTGAACTCAGGTTTTTTTTGCCGAAAAAGAGACCAGATGTCTTATCTTTTTTTCTCTCTCTCGTACAACAATCGTTGATGATCGCCATTAATCTACCCCATAATATATAAATTAATGTTTTAATTGATGTAACAAAGTAACAGCAATGTAAAAGAATATTTTAACTGATGTGATAAAGTAATTACAAATGAAAACGTAAATATTTAAATTGATGTAATAAAGTAATTTACAATATGAAGAGGAAAATATTTTAATTGATTAATAGAGAAATTACTAATACTTGTATAAAAAGAAAATATTTCAGTTCAGTTCAGTTTATTTTCACTCAACACCATATAATGGTACAAGAGGTACATAAGAAGAACAAACATATTTACATATATACAATATAGTTGTAAAGTTCAAGAAAGTAAGTGGGGTGAACGAACAATATGATTAATTTTTGAAATAAAGAAACACAGTTTTCTTAATGTGACATAATCGACTGAAGACATGATTTCATAAAACTTTTTGGTGTTAGGAGAAGAACAGTAATATGTATCTAAAAACTGACTTCGTAATTTACTTAATGCCTTGCATTCTAATATAACATGAAATTCATCACCAATTTTGTTACAATTACACAAATTACAATAACGTTTACTTCTTTCAACAATACCCCACCTTCCTATTTCAACCGGAAGATGATGATTTGTAGTTCTAAACTTAACTAATATTTTTCTTAATTTACTGGGTAACAAGAGTAAGTAGCGTTCACATTCAAAATTTGTTTTATAAATTCTATATATAACACCCTTAGTCGATTCCTGAATATCGTTATGCCATTTTTGTAAAAATTGATCTCTTAACCTTTGGTTAATAGTTGTCTTAATCCAACTGGAGTTATAATGGTACGATTCATGATCACACCATAAATTTGAAAGCCCACATTTATCTAAAACATTTTTTATAGAGCATAGCCATGGATTTAATATTTGTCCCTTATCAAAAAGAATACGTACATACATATATATGATTTTGCTTAACTTGTTTTCACTGCTATTGATTATGTTGGCCCAGAATGAAATCATTCTAGTAAAAATGGTTATATACAGAGGAAATCGTCCAGTTTCGCCATATACCATATAACTAGGTGTACAACTTTTCAAATGATATGATGAAATAGGTACATTATTAAAACTTATATAATTAAAATTTGTGTAATAAAGTAATTACTATAGAAAAACGTAAATATTTCAGCTAATAATGTTGTAAAGTAATTATAATACAAAAAAAATACTTTAATTAATGTAATAAAGTAATTACAATATAAAAACGTCAACATTTAAATTAATGTTATTAAGTAATTACAATATTAAAACGTTTGGATACATTTTAATTGATGTAATAAAGAAATTACAATATGAAAACGTATATCTTTTTATTAATATGATTAAGTAATTATAAAAATATCTATCTTTAATTGATGTTATAGAGTAATATTGGAGCTGTGCATTTTTTTTTAATTTATCTCTTTTTGATTGTTTATTCCAATTTTTATCTATGTGTGTTTTCATGTATTGCAGATTAGATCAGAAAACAGGTTTTTTTCCATAAAGGTGAATAAAGGGTAATATATAAATATTAAAATTTTAAATTAATTCTAGTTCTTTATTCCCACAACAGTCCAAAAAGTATTTCTTCTTAATCACTAACACTTATGTGTGGAAATAGAGCCGTAACACATTAATAAATTGTTACTAAATGTCATACTTGGTGTACATTTAAAAGAGGTTAGAATTTGGCCAGAGGAATTACATTCAATCTTAAACCAACATCAGGTTGATTTAATAATTTTACACCTCAAATGGTGACGAACAATGTGTCTAACACAACGATTCTGATATGAAATTGGACCGTGCTAATTCTAACATGGTATTTATTTAAAAAAAAAAATCTTTATAAAGTCCTTTTAGATGGAAAAATTATCCTGTTGAAAAAAACTAAATGTGCCATATTAAATCAATATAACTGTCGTCTTTGAGCCAGAAACTTATTTAAACAACTCTTTCTAAACTTTCCTTTAAGTGACACCTCTCCATTAAGTAACATGTTTTTGAAAGAATGAATTGATTCTATTTACTTTTTAAAGGGGCATGATCATGATTTTGGTCTAATCCTTTTTTCTATTTTTATTATTTACAATGCTTTAGAAATGCATTTCTAATGATCAAAGGAAATTTGAGATCGAGTCATTCGTAGAATAATAAGCAAGATACAAGGCTCACAATTCTCTGTCATGTAGACAAGGCTCGTGCCCTTTTTTGTTTACATAGGTTCAATATACCAGTAAACAAATCTTGTTCAAGGTAAATTGCCAACTTTTCATTCATTTTAAACATAAATAAATAAATAAATATATAAATAACAGTTCCTTACGTTTAACACATTCATTTTAGGTCTCAAATTGGAATTTTCACTTCAGCAAACGCTTTACATAGCAAAGAATTTCAAGCTCTGTAACTCGCTTATAACTCAACGATTGACACTCAAATTGCGGTTGCCTATTTAAAATGCCTTACTGGAGCATTGTAAATATTATTATTGGAAAAATAATTTTTGACCAAAATCGTGACCATACCCTTTAAAAATTTTGCCACAAGGAGTTCAAAAGCAGTGTTGTAGAATAAACACAAATATGCATTTATAAGTTGGATTTGTAAGAAAGATTCTGACTATGAAGTATAAAGACTGCACGGTATAAATTACACCTCTATGCAAAATCATAACCCCACATGTATATGGGGCCCTTGATTATACCGAGCAAATTCTGACTGATATCAGGGCTAGTATTAACACGTAGTTTACCTTACTTTAGACTTACACACACATTTATATACAAACATTCTAGCGCCATACGTCCCCATATTTCTTTTGATTATTATCGAGTGAAAATTTTATGACTGATATTTAATTTTTTTGATGTTTTTGATGTTATGTTTTAACGGATTAAAAACACACATTTATAATGATGGATTGACATATTTGTTTGTGCGATGCTAGTAGAGTTACAGCTGTGATATTTCTTCTTTCTGCGATACATACTATCCGATCCTTCCTTAAATAATTCAATCCAAAATTCCTATTTTACACAAGCAGTCAATCAATCAGATGCCCGGATTAAGATAGATGGATTTAAGAAGCTTACAGCAAGTCAACCGTGACCGCGTATTAGAATATGTAAGGAGGAATTTTTGAGGAACCTGTCAAAAGGACGGTCAGGGGCGGATTAAGGTGAGTACAGGAGAGGAAAGGTTTGTTGTGTGTATAACCCCAGCGGGTGCAACGCGGCGGAACTCTAAGAATAACTGGGGCATTGCATGAAAAAAGTATAACATTCTTGAATGGAATCAAAATACATGTACCTTCACACACCTGGCCAGACATTGTCCACAGGTAAGAACTTCTCTCATTAATTAGGTTCGATACCTGTTGCTGATCTTAATCGACGCGTAAAATTACAATTTAAAAAATGCCCGTTTTTCCGTATTTAAAGACTTTTTACTGCATTTTTTCTAGAATTCATATATAAATCTGTGAACATTTCCTCGCTCAGTGGGGTATTGGGTTAATTTGTAGGATATCATTCAGAGCGTGGAAATATTTCCATATACACTCACCGTGCATCAACGAATATTGTAAAAAAAATTCCATCTAGTGATCATTGAACTTTGCGTCTTTTATATAAATTTTAATTGCTTTCTTTCGATAAGTCCTTCAAAAAGAGAGCAAAATGAAACCAATCTACATAGCCTGCAATTTATTTGGTTCTGTGGTTTTATAGAAGCGAATCGTACACTCGTATTTATTTTTACGGTGACAAAACATGCAATGAAAAGAGAAATTCTATAGCTCTGGTGTCGAATTTATTGAATTTGAAAATTTTAGTGAATTTCTCTTTTTATGCTATTTTATGCGACACTTGCGTAGACGCGTGGTCAGATGAACAGTGGACGCTTTTAAACCGTCAGACAGTACACAAATTGTAAAAACTATTGAAATATTTCACAGTAGATAAAACAGATAAATATTTATGTAAGACGAGGCCTCTTTGTCGTTTTTAAACACCGGACAGTGTGAAATAATCACCACAGAACCGACTCGTACACAAAAGTGTAGCTGGTCTCCAGTCGGACAATCCGCTCAGGGACTGTTTGTCCATTGTAAGAATTGCTCGGTCCCTCTATTGTGTCTACCCAGACACTTATACTTATGCAGGGGGTGATCACCGACAAAAGCCTAACATGTATTTTATCACAATAGGACTGGGATTAACCAATGGGTATGCGCAGATCATTTTGCCAATGCCCCTCCCTATGAAGGCAAGATTATGAAGGAACCTACCAATATAGGGGAGAAGAATGGAATTACTTGTAATCCTTGCCAGTAAGTAGCTTTCATGCAGTTTATTAAATCATACTAAACACTATTAGGAAATACATTTACATGATTTTATAAGCTTATAAATCATGCAAAAATGAGCCAATTGCATGGTGGTTGTGATAATCTGTGACTTTGTGTTTGAGTGAACATTTCAAGACGACGTAGTTGATTTATTCACTTATTTCTGATCTGTTTACACCTCTAATAAGTTTTAATGATATGTAAATAGCTTAGCCAGCCATACATCATTTACAAAGGATGAAACGCTCAAAGAATGTGTGCTATTTATCACAGCGGCCTTGAATTAAGCGATTCACTTTCACTCAAGTGAATATTGTCAAATTTACAAAATATCAAATTATATTACAAAAATTAAGACACAATGGTTGCAGAAAATGACGCGACACTGCTGCTTTTATATATACAACAGCACGGGTTATACATGTGTTCACTCAGTCAGATATAGTACATATGTACTATACGTTGTCGCTTTTTATAATGCTTGTGTTTGCACCCATTAAGATGATAAGAACAGCTATATCAACAGTTGATTACATCGTAAAAATTCCGAAATTCCCAAGTCTCAAGTAACATCCGGTTCTAAAAGAAAAAATATCTGTCGATCTTAGTAAACCATATCGTAGAGGTTAAGGTAGATTCATTTGTAAGAAAATTTGGGTAGGGGGGGGGGGGTGACCGAAAAGGTTGATATTTATATACATCCTTAGCTAAGAATAAGAAGATATTACTACGGGAGCATATTTATATTTTATTTTCAAGAGATAAAAAAATAATATTCATGAGCAAGTAAGACTATATATAGGATTTTGTTTTTACTAGCCTTAGATATCAAGTATTTGATAAGTATAAATAGGCATCCAAGTCATATTATATTTTAGAAATGCAAGACATTTTGTAATTTTTTTAAAAATCATTTTAGTTGCAAGATTGTGTAAAGTTAATTTGAATCTATATTTTTTTTTATCTTCAGCTTAAAATCTTTGAAACGTCTATCTATAATCTCACTTATTTTCAAACTGTCTTAACATTTTTTAACGTCTGATTAACAATTTTTAATTGTCAATGAGTCCATGATTATTAAAAACTGTTAATTAGTAAAAGACAAGACATTTACCAAAGGTCCAGGAATGTATACAATGTTTGTTACACTATCCCTTAACTGATTTAAACTGTACAGAAAAACACACTTATCGTGCGTATAACCTATTTTTAGTTCCGACTGAAATTAAATCGTAAAAACTTTGGTCAGACTAAATTATGAAGGATTTTAAGAGTCTGTATCGTCCTAATCAAGTATCTGTATTAAAAATTACGACTTTAAAGGGTAAAAAAGAACCGTCGTTTTTTATTAATCCGACATCATAGTGCTCCTTGAAAGCACATTTGTTATTTATTTCGTACGTCGGCGTTGGTTTTTCAAACGCTGTAGCATGACACGACCTAATATGAAACATCAGTGTGACGTGTTAGCCTGTATATTTAAGTTACTATGGCATAAGGATAGATAGCACTGAACGCCTATATATGTTGCTTTGTATTCATAACGTATCACGCAGTGTCGTAAGTCTTTATAGATATCTAGATATCTGTAGTAATACAGACCGAGTACTGCAGATTCCTCTATGGCGCAATTTTGTACGGATTTATTATTCAACGAGTTCTATTATTATCGTAAAGATTTGGTATTATATTGTTTATTGAAAATTTGTTATATCAAACGTTTTATCACAGATATGCTATAATTATATTCTTTCAAATCATTAACAGTACAAAATAGATTGTATTCTTAATTCGGACATATACTTATCGTATTTAATCATTTGCAGTCAAGTAAAGGTGGTGTTTCTCTTTCGTACAGATAATTGATTTACAGTCTATTTAGTATAGACTGTATTATTATTTTGTACAGCTAATTTTTTTTACAGTCCAGTACATATTCCTTTTTTACAGATATCCTATTGACTCTGTTTTGTACAGATATCTCATTTTTTCTTTTTTGTACATATATCCTATTGACTTTGATTTTTACAGACCCAGTATCATATTTACTATTCTATAGAGATATCCTTTTGACTGGTTTATAAAGTTATTTTACTGAAACTATTTTGCACTGATATCCCATTGACTCTGTTTTGTACAAATATTCTGAGGTATGTCCAATGCACGATGTTTTATCAATATTTTCGACATCGAAATGTTGGCCAACATCGAGTAGACATTGTTTTTAAATCATATTAGCATAATTATTAAATTAGCATTTGGAGTGTACACTCTTTATCCTGTTTATGTCGTCGGCATCGCAATGTTAACGTTGACCAACATCGAGTCGACATTGTGTCAACATCGTGTGCCTTATTTCCTGTTTACATCGTCGACATCGCAATAGTGATCGACATCGAGTCAACATCGTATCTACATCATATCCCATATTCTGTTTACATCGTCGATATTGTCGACATCGCAATGTTGACCAATATCGAGTAGACATTGTGTCTTCATCGTGTGCCTTATTTCCTGTTTACATCGTCGACATCGCAATGTTGATCGACATCGAGTTAATATCGTGTCTACATCGTATGCCTTCTTTCCTGATTACGTATATCGTTGAGATTGCTTTGCAAGGAACAACGTAAAAGAAATATTTGCGATATAGACAATATTAACCCAATATCGGTTCAATGTGAAATACATTGCAATGTTAACGCTGTCGACGAAGTCAACGTCGAAGAAATGTCGAAGAATTGCGATGTCGACAATTTCGACGATGTAAACGTTAAAGAAATATCTCCGATATAGACAGTGTAAATTCGATATTGTACCGACATCGTCGACGTTGCGATGTCGACGATGTTAACGTTAAGAAATATCGGCAATGTTGACAAGTTAAAATCGATATCGTATCAATATCACGATGTTGACAATATCGAAAAAAAATGTATTGGACATGAATGGATATTTTAATTACTATGTTTTGACCAGATATTCCATTGACTCTGTTTTGTACAGATATCTTATTGACTCTGTTGGTCAAGCGTTCCACATCCTGTCAGCAGGCTATTGTTCTCCAGGACAACTCTCCTGTTTTCGTCACATCCCCAGGGTTTCTAGAAGGGAAGCCCTACCCTACGAACACACTGTGTTCTTGGGACATCTCTACATATGACAAGGTACATTAGAAACATTATGGAAATATCAACAACAATATACAAGTTTATATTGATTGTACAAGATAATTCAAAAAAAGAAAATGTATAAATTATGCCAGTTTATTCGATTGTTTATAATTCTACCGATTCGTTAACTTGGACTTATTCCAACTCTCCCAGCTAATAGAGGTCCGGTTTCTTTCGTTCGATGTGGAGTACGAGACAAGCTGTAGGTGGGACTATGTCAAGGTCTATTCGGGGCCGTGCGGCGGGAACAGCCCCACCAAGTACTGCGGCACTACACTACCCCCGCCGCTCGTGTCAGACACACGCAAAGTCTGTCTGGAGTTCTACTCCGATCCCATCCAAACTCGGTCAGGATTCAAAGCGAGACTTCACCTTGTTGGTAAAAAATTCTTTAGACTTGCAATGAATTCTTAGGATTTTATATGCAATTCGTAGTATTTAAATATGCGGCTTTACATAACACGTCAAGAATTTACAACTATTGTCAATAATCTAGACATGTTATATAATAGCCTTTTTTTAAAGACTCTTGTTAAAAATACACGTATTTGTTCAGTAATCGGTCTTGTTATCTGTGTATCTCACAGCTATTGACAAATTGACACCCCATTTAACTCAAGTTAAGTTTTACCGCATTTTAAATAGACAAAAAACCCTATAGAATATAAAGTGCTTTATACTCTCCGAACATGCAATATGAATTTGCTTTAATTACAGGAAAACCAGAAGTCGACACTCATCCTGAAATACTAACATCAACACCAACTCCAATTTTTATTACCTATTTAACCTCAACATTACCACCAACCACAACCTCAATTCCAGTTTCAACGTCATTAGTGACGTCATCGACTTTCACAACAGAAAGCTTCAAATCAACAACCGGTGGTCTTCTGGCCAATGAAAAATATACAACCATAGATCTGGAAATGTGTCTTACTCAGCAACATCAGATTAATATCAAAGACAACGAGAAATTTACCATATTCTCTCCAGGGTACAAAATAGGCAGTAGATATCCTGTGAATCTTCAATGTTCGATGACCATTGCATCAGCTTCCGTTGCGGTAAATTAATAGTAGAATACATATTATCAAAAATATACGGAGACAAATTTTATATAAAGTTCTTTTATCTGTATTTTTTTCTTTTCATATTCTGTTTCAGACTATAAGAGTTCATCTGGAAGCCCTAGAGTTGGAGTACCACCCAGACTGTTTGTATGACAGGTTGGTGATTCGGGATGGACCCCACCACTCCTCGCCCGCCATAGCTAACCTGTGTGGGCAGCACCAGTCCAATGTGTACCTATCTACCTCTGACGTCATCCTCTTGGAATTTCACTCCGATCATATTATTCCCGCATCCGGTTTTAAAATGACAGTTGAAACTGGTAATTCTCAAAAAGTGTTCAATTATTTCATTTTAAGAATAACTTAATTCTTTTTATCAAGCAATAAAATGGAATAAAACTGTTTAATTTCTACTTAAATCAAGTATCTACCTCAACCAAGCCCCTGACCAGCTCAACTACCTCATCAAGCGACTCGGACAGCAGCAGTGAACAGAGTCCAACTACCCCCCACGCAGCAACGTCGATGTCTTCCACAGCGAATCCCTCAACCCAGACAACGACGACAATAAAAAATGTATCCCAATACACACCAGACCAAAACAAATCCTCGTCGTTAGCAACGGAAAAATCGTCAAAGACACCTTCAACAACATCAATTATTACATCAACATCAACTATACCGACATCATCAACTATGCCAACGTCATCAACTATGCAGGCAACATCAATTATGCCAACATCAACTATGTCAGAAACATTAAACATGCCAACATCCTCAAATATACCATCATCATCATCTTCACCAACTATGCCAAAAACACAATCTATGTCAATATCATCAACTTTAACAAAAGCAGCAGATTCATTATCAGTATCAAATATGCCTACGACATCAGCTTTGCAAACGGCAGCACATATAACAACAACACAGACAATGGCAACGACTTTGGTTAGTATTTTAACTTCCTCAGCAAGATTATTTACAGCAACAACAATAGAAGACAAAGCCAAGAAATTCACAATCAAAGCAACAAAAACAACATTAGCAGTGCCCAAATCTTCAACATTGACAAAATATACGACGAATTCCCCATCTGTTACAACACATGATGTAAATGCACTACCAACAGCATATTCAGTCCCTGAAGCTGTGTCCATTACAGAGACGACAGTAGTTTCGTTTGATAGAAGAGAAAAGATTGGCGGGAGCCATTTGACTTCAATACCGGTGTCGTCAAGTACAATGCCCTCAAAACCATCTAGTGTCCCAACTATCCAAACGCCATTCTATTCAACGCCATTATTGCAAACTACGACATTACCTACAGCATTACCAAAAACATCATTTTCATCACAGTCATCATCGTCTTTATCATCATCACCCTTTTCAACAAAAACAACATTGCCGCCTCCACCCCCCTCAACAGTATCACCAACAACAGCCACATCAACAAAGATAAACCTAAAGACAGAAACGGCCTCGGTTTCAACGATTCCGACTACCTTGCCCCCTGTCACGACCCCGCCCTCTCCTAGCCCCCTACCCACGGAGTGTCTGGGGATGGACCGAGTCTTTTCTGTCTTGGGGAGGCATCGCATTCAGTCCCCGGGAATGGAGACCGGAAGTCCGTACCCCAACGACGTCCGGTGCTCGTGGGTGTTAATTTCTCAGGACCGGCAGGTAACATGTACACCAAAAATGTGGTACTCTGAAGCAATAGTTATACTACGTAGACACAAAAAATGTGAATTATGTGCTTCAATAGTAAATTCAAAAACTGGTCTCTCTTTCTGATTGAAATGTTAGAGATAAATACTCATTTAGATTGTTGATGTTCCAGGAAATGGAGCTTTCGTTTGAGATTTTCGACCTTGAATACCACGACCAGTGCAAGTACGACAGCTTAAAGATCTATAATGGATCCTCCGCTAAAAGCCCCGTGATCAACCAGTATTGTGGCACCAACATACCGCCGAACCGAACTTTCTCAGGACCTGCGATCTACATAGTGTTTACATCCGACCGATTTGTGCAGAGAAGTGGTTTCAAATTGACAGTGGATATAATAGAAACCCAATGTAATTCCCCAAAAACTTTATCTGTATTTATTACGTCTAGTATATAAAGCAACCCTTCCTTTACATGTTGTTAGTATACACCGGTAATTAAATTCAGTTGCATCATTTTGAATTAAAAATAAACTGTAAAAAAAACTCAAAAGAATAAAAGAACTTCTTTCAATGACCGTTTTAATATACCCCGGTTATTATACCTGGTATTTATGCAAGGGATTTAATGACTGCTACATATAGAGCTGCAGACAATGATGATGTTTTATTATCTATATTTCCAGACGAGGAGAGCACCTGCCCCCTACATCAGAGCCGGTGTGTGGGGGGTCCCTGTGTCCCCAGTGAGTGGTTCTGTGACGGTGAGGTTGACTGTCCAGACAATTGGGACGAGCTCCACTGTGGTAAGTGTCTTTAGGGAGGTACTGTGGTAAGTTTTCGTGTCAAGTATTATGTAAGAGGAAAAAATAAAGTGTAAGCTTTTATTGCTGTTGATCATGACTTAGCATGTCTAGAACATACAACTCAGTCTCATTGTCTGTCGGTTTTGTATTACATAATACAAAGTCGTGACCGATAACTAAAATGATGGACACTCCAGATAAACATGACTAGGTTTTAAGGAATCACCATGTTAAAAAGAAAATCTCATTTTGACGTCAACTGAGTTGCCCTTATTGTCTCCAGTTGTTGCTTATGAATTGAGGGTCATATAGAGAAGTCTGTGTGAAGTCTATGCACAACTTCGTTGTAAAAAATCATCAGAAGCTTTGATATGGCATTATCATTTATATACTTGTAGTATACAGAAGAGGCTATAGGTATTAGTGAAAACGTCCCTTGTGTACATCATCCTTCTATTGAGTGTACAATGTTAAATAACTGATGGGCGATTAATTGAAAGGAACAGAAAACATATTAAAAATTTTGCTCTATCGTTTTTAGGACAGTGTAGGCCCGATGAGTTCCGATGTAATAATGGACAGTGCATATCGACCTTCCTCCAGTGTGACGGCAGCCCCGACTGTTCGGGCCACGAGGATGAGGCCAACTGCTGTAAGATCATCATCGGCATCTAATATTTCTTCCAAGCGAACTTTCCTCTAGTATTTTACTCTCGCTCTCGCTCAAAATTGTGTTTTTGCCTACCACCAATCCCAACTCCACCTGCTTTTTTTTAATTTAACATTTTGGCCCGGACCTTACAATTTAAGCCTCTTATATCACTAAAAGCTCTTTTATCAAAGATTGCTTAATTAACTCTCAGTTTATGATAAGCTTTGATAGAGGGTCCACTCGATGCTTTTTATCGATTTTACTTACGACTGTCCCCCACTCTCGCACTCCATTTTCTTTTCCGTCATTCTACTTTTTTTTATCACAAATCCTTACTATTAAGCTAAATATAAAGCTTTTGTCTAATTCACAGTTTCACTGACGCAGGACTCAGAGATTCTCATTCACTACAGCAACAAACATCTTCCTGTTTGCCGAGATGCCTGGAACCCCACACTCGCAGATCTTATCTGTGCCGACCAGTTTTTCAGGTGAAAAGGTCTTTACCATGATTCACATGGAAAGTAAAATTCAATGTGCTCTTTTTAAATAGTGTATATTTCTAACTGCATGCCTCCTTTTGACAGCGTTGTCGATAGCGTGTGGTTTGAAACCAGCAACAATTTGGTACATGTTGGTCTGAAGGACACCATCTCCATGGACACAGTTCTGTCACGTGATTTGTTGTCCATAGTAACGTGGTGTCCTAGTAATCAAAAAGTTCATCTCAAATGTCAAAAAGCAGGTATAAAGGAACCATTCATTACAATTCAAAATGTTAACAGCTTCGTATAGTAGGCATTCATTTTTTAAACAATATTTATCATTATAATGAATAGTGATTTATTATTAAGGACTAATTCTTCACGAATTTCATATTCTCTTACCGTTTTCTATTTAGCCAATGAAATATAACAAAATTGAATTTTATATGGTTCACAGCTTGTGGTGAAGTAAGCAGTGACCTCATGCAGCCGTACATTCTCGGGGGCAGCGTCTCACACAGGGGCCAGTGGCCCTGGACGGTGGCGCTAATGGTGGGGAACTCCTTCCTGTGTGGGGGCACTCTGGTGGCGGACCGGTGGGTGGTGACGGCCGGGCACTGTGTAGAGTCGTGAGTGTCACTGATTGATCAAATTACTTTCAGGAGCTTAAATAACGTTGAATCTCAAATATACATATAACTGTAAGTTTATAACAGTAAGGCAATCATTTTGAATTGATATAGCGAGGCAACAGTGTAATCTTTGAATTATTCATTCTTTTCAGTGTCTCAAAAACACCCTATCTAATCAGGGCTCAGTTCGGCACGACTTCCCTGACTCAAGCTGACGTCACTTCCCGCCGAGTGATAGAGGTCATCCGTCACCCAGACCACGACTTTATCTACAACGCCGACATCGCGCTCCTGCACCTACAAAACCAAGTCCGGACCAACGACTTTATCCGGAAAGCATGCATCCCACAGCAGTTGCA
Organism: Magallana angulata; assembly: GCF_025612915.1. NCBI lineage: Eukaryota > Metazoa > Mollusca > Bivalvia > Ostreida > Ostreidae > Magallana > Magallana angulata. The sequence goes on along the minus strand of NC_069116.1, from coordinate 3,165,149 downwards.
ACTACTCACTTCCGGTCTTATATGTTACATTTCCGGTTGGGGTGTGACCCGCATTGAAGGTTGGATTTCTTAGAAATTCCAAAATAATTTGATGAAAAAAATGTTTATGGCGGTTGATTTGCATTCATTTAAATTGCTTTATGTGGAATTCTACGTCTTTAAAACTAAAGATTGATTATCAATGCATCAAGTATTTGTGGTCTACTGTTTGATCCCTTTTATCGTTGCGAGATTATTCTGTGCCATAAAGTATACATCCGGCTAAAACACTTACTTTTTTTGTCGTATGCAGTGTATACTACATACACTAGGTGTATATACTATGAGTTTATTGACTTAGATTTGTATATACCGTAGACTACTACACTACCGTTCTGCCGGACATGCTTCACCATGCTAAGATCAAACTGTGGAGCCAGTCCAAATGTAAGAAGGCGTATGCGGCCAAAGTGAAAGACTCCATGTTCTGTGCTGGCTACGATTATGGTGGAATTGACTCCTGTAAAGTGAGAAACACATGCTGTCCATTTCATCTATTTTTTTAGTTTTCATAGTTTGCTAATTCGACATTGAATGATGATATAAAGTAACACGTCCTGATGGTGTTTTCACAGGGAGACAGCGGGGGTCCCCTGGTCTGTCGGGTTCGGAACCACTGGATGTTGATGGGGGTGACTACGTGGGGGGAGTCACCGTGCGGACAGCTCCACAAGCCGGGGGTGTATACCCGAGTGGACGCTTTCACAGGGTGGATCACAAACATCACCCAATCATCAGGTTAGATTTGTACCTTTGTCATTCTTTTCACGGCGAATTTAACCATGCCTTGAGGTAATATTGTACATGTATTGGATATACTTTATTTTAAGCACGTGGAATTAATATCACTTATATGTCAATGGCTGTGTTGCTAGGTCCGGCGATAGCCTGTGATTACGAAACTTCCGGTTCATGTGGACACATCGACCTGTCAGCAGACATGTTTATGTGGACACGGCAGTCAGGGGGAGTAACCGCCACAGGGCGACCTGCCGTGGACCACACCTATCAGAACATATCAGGTAAACTATCATACCTTCAGAACATCACAGGTAAATGATCATACCTTTCAGAACATCACAGGTGAATGGTCATACCTATCAAACCATAACAGATGAAGGATAACACCTTTTAAAGCATTACAAGTGAACTGCTGGTTTCAAATGTTAAAAACAGTCAATCGAAAGTGGTCTGCATGAAACTTTTGCTTATCGTCAAGAAAAGGGTATCAGGAAATCTGTTGACATCTGATGATTTATAACTACTTTGTTGAACAGGGCACTACCTTTACGCAGAAATACCTTTCAATTCTAACGACGACCTGTCCCCTGCCGTACTTCAACTTCCGGTCTTCTCAATCACCCAACCGTCATGTATGTCACTGAGCTATGTGTTTGAGAGGCCCGACTCAATCAGACTTAAGGTTTCCGCTCGCCTTCAAAAAGGTGATGACGTCACTGACTTGTGGTCAGCCTCAAAGGGTCTGTCGACCTGGAGCACTGTCAATATATCTATCGATAGTGGTGTGGCCCAGCTCAATATCACGGCGGTTCCTCTGAAGCCCACCTACACTACTGGAGTCGCCATTGATGACGTCAAATTAGTTGCGGGAAAATGCAAAGGTTGGAATAGGAATTTCTCTACTAGATAGATACCACGTTAAACAATTTGATTATTCTGAATTGTACTTGTTTTTATAGAAAGTTAGTAATCTTTTTCTGATTATTATATATGTGGATATATACATGTATATATATATATATATATATATATATATATATATATAATCCTCAGATGATGGGCACATAGAATGTGACTTTAACGAGAAAAATGGATGTGAACTGTCTCAAGATGACTCACTCTTTGTTTGGGAGATGAAAGAAGAAAACGGTGGTATGTTTATTGCTATCAAAGTGTCGTTATTATGATATTTTTTCAATGCTTATAATACTAACACTTGTTTTTTAAAATTTTTAGAGAGATATATGCATTTCGATGGAAATAACAAACCGCCTAGAACCAAAGGAGTACTGTATCAGCCATTGGGAAACATGGACTCGTCCTACTGTGTGAAAGTTAGATATAAAATGTGTCACGATACTGTTTTATCCATACATACGTCATTTGTCTACGGAAATTACGTCATCACCGGGAATGCTCTCTGGAGCAGACGATACAGACTGGGCGACTGCTCCGCGTGGCAGCAGCTGTCCGTCCCGATGTCCTACAAACACTACCCCCACCGGGTCACAATTCAGGGCGTAGTCAACTCCCAAAGTGCCAGCATCTCTATCGACGATTTCACGATCATTCTTGGAGACTGTTTATGAAAAAAATTATAAATCTATAATTAGTGTTAATTTTTCTAGAAAGAAGTGTAAAACGATATACTACCTCGTCGTCTTATCAATAGAAATGTTGTATCTAGAGTAATACTTATGTATTTATGAGTAAGTATGTCGCTATACATGTATGTTTATGGTGTCTTTGTTTGTTGTGTATATGTGTATATACCGGTAATCTAAGAGTGCAGTATAACTTGGACAATCAAAATGGGATTCCAGTATGCAAGCGGTACAGTCGTGCGTGTTATATTATAGAGTGTTTTTGTTTTATATACATGTATGTAATTAAGAAAAAAGAGAATCAAAATTATGATTAAATTAAAATATTGGATGTTTCCCTGAATTTCATATTATACTGAGTTCAAACGCTAAGCACAGGGGCATCGTATCCGCTCTACACTCTATGATATATATATAAATAATACACCCTTGTGTATTATTTATATATATGTCATAGAGTGTAGAGCGGATACGATGCCCCTGTGCACTAAGGGTCCTTTCTCAACGTACACATGTATTTACAAAAAAGTTTATTTTATTGTTAAAAGCAAAATTTCAAGAGTTATTTTTCATGGATTATACATGTATTTTCATACTCGTCGAACTCAACTCAACAGTTTATATATGATAACCAGTTTAAACCGGTTTTGTAAAACAGCTGTTCTTGCTGCTACTAATTTACTCCCTCCATGATCTACAATTTATATCGATTTATTTTAGTAAATAATTGACTTCATCTCTAAGGGAATATAAATATAAGCATTAAGTGATTTATTTTTGACTTCCTCGTGTCAATAACTGCCGTCAGTTGAGCACACAAATTATCAAAACGGGATAACGCGCGTTATTCAATTTGTCTGCTCACCTGACAGCAGTTATTGACACGAGGACGTCAAAAATAAATCATTCAATGCTATAATAATTCATTCTTTTTTGTATGTATTTTCCTTGCCACGAAAGAGAAAGCGAATTATCCTGAAATTCAGCATTTTTGTAGTAGGATTTCTACTTGATGAAATTCATTGTTTAAAATGATACAGATAAACCCAAACTGCGTGTATATCTTATTGTCATATAATTTTCTAGGAAAGCGAAAAAACTTAATTTTTCATCGGTGTTAAAAAAAAAACATATTTGGAAACAGAACTAAATTCAGTATTTTGTGTCAAGTCAATAATTTTGATGTTTTTAGGGTCTTCCGTTTTCAACGGAAGACCCTCTTGTTATTCTTCGGTTTCTTTTTATTATTAAGGTCTTCCGTTTCCAACGGAAGACCTTATTGTTTTTCTTCGGTTTTTTTTTCTCATTCTTCTCCTTTTTTTTTCTTACCGATTTTGTGTCAGCGATTACTCGAAAACTGTTTGATCGATTTTAATAAAATTTGCAGATCTTATTGACATTAGTTTAAACTTGATCGGAAATTTTTTTGGTTGATGACGTCATTTCCGTTTTTGAAATATCGACGTTTTCTTGATTTTCAGAGTGTCGGCTTGTCCAAGAGAGTTATCAAAAACTATAAAAGATATTAAGTTCAAAATTTCAGGAATGATAGACAAAAGATTGTAGATATGTAATAAGGCATTAATAAATTTCAGGCACAAAAGGCGCTAAAGCTCGGTAGGGCTCGAAAATGAGATGAAAAAAGCGTTGTGATTTTGCTTAGTTTTCTTAGATTATCTTTTTTCTCACAAATATTTTGTTAAGACATGTAGAAGAACAAAAATTTATATTTACAAGATCTTTTGTTTGACTCCTAGAAAAAGGGGCTGGCCCCTCAAATTAAGGACCTAGAACCCTTCAAAGTTTTCACTTTATAACTCAAAAGCGGTTAAGATTTCGATATGGCTGTCGCGGCAAAAGTTGTTCATTATGATCTTATTAATGTCGTTACAATAATATTTTGTTCGGGTATTGCGTAATATGAGTGTAAAAAGCCAGACTTGTTACCATGTATTTGTGTTTTATTTGGCAAATAAACGGGGTATTTGTGCGTATAACTGACATAAAGGGTACCGGTTTACACATGGAAAGTGTTTAAACATTTTAGTTATTTTCTAGTGAAACACATTATGGATAAAAGAACTGTTTCTATGCAATGCATTTGAGTCGCATTTAAAATCTAGCTGTATACCGAACTGTGTATGTTAACAATTACGTATCCGATCCCTTGCCGCAGCCGAGGAAATAGGTCACGAATGGACTAGCGAGCGGTCTGTCGTTATGTAATACACAAGATTTGCGTCTTGCTGTAATGCACACATGGGGTTTTTTATGTAGCTGCAAACACAAAACTTCCGATTTTAATGATTTTAATAGTAAATAAAAAAGATTATACCTTTACCTAATACCATAGACAGTGTACTAGCTTGCACTCGGAAAGTGTTTAAACAGTTTAATTCTTTTCTAGGGAAATATATTATGTGTATAGGAATTGCTTCTATGCAATGTATTTGAGTCGCATTTAAAATCTTGCTAGCTGTATTCCGAGCTTCATGTATGTAAACACTTATACGTATCCGATCCTTGCCCGTGGCCGAGAAAATAGGTCGCGGCTGGACTAGCGAGCGGTCTGCCGTTATCCAATACACAAGATATACGCATTGTTTTAATGCACACACGGGTTTATTTATGTAGCTGCAAACACAATGAATTCAGATTTTAACGATATTAAAGAGTAAATAAAAAAAAGACTATATTATTACCTACGAAGTATTGCTGTTTTGCTCTCGTAATTAAAAAAAAAATAGATAGTATGGCAACAATAAAACTGTTTCATGACATAGACAAGAACACAAAGAACGCCTTTTTTCAATGACAGCCATATATTGGAAAATAAAATTCAGTTATCAAACTGCAAACGTTAACAGTTCAAACCCTCCACGTTGAGTGTACATTTTCATAACACGGGCCGAGGAGATGCCGCGCTAGTAGACAGCCGATTCACTGTAGGACACATGCTTCTCGTGTTTATACGTTATCACACATTCCAATGCCCATTGATTCGTTGTTATTTTCATTTCCAATTATATTGGTTACCGATGCATCAAACCATTGATTTAAATCATAGTTCGTATAATAAAGGGAAAAAAAAGTTGCCATCAATGAATATAATACAATTGTACGTTTTACAGTCGTACGATTTGAAATGTAAATAAATTCACCTGTGTCCGTTTGTGACATTTTGCTGCTGAGAATTAAATGCGTTACACTACCAATTTCAACAAAATATAGGCGATATTCACATATCTATGATAATGTGATACTTCATTTGGCTAACAAAATATTAAAATTTTTATGAGTTATGAGAGAGAGAGAGAGAGAGAGAGAGAGAGAGTGTGTGTGTGTTAAGCAGGATGTAGTAAGTAAAAGTTGAAATATATTTAAAAAGCGTTCGAGATAAGGCAGCTTAAGAAGTCCAATGTTACATGCTTGCGGTAGGTACGGGCACGATAAAACAAACCATTTTTAAACAAGTTGAGGTTTTATTTACATTCAGGCCGTAAAATAATAAGGGTCACAATATTGGTATAACCTCTTCTCAGTGGTAGTCAGATTCATTAAAAAGCAAACTCATTGCTGATTTTATTCATTTATAAATTAATTTTTTTTTATTCTGAAAGAATATGTGAGTTTTAAAAATGTAATGTACATGTACATTCATTGTAAAAGTTTTGACTGTATTCGGACAGTTGAAGATCGAGTAGCGAACACTAGACTTAGTAGATTAATTGTCTAATACAAATCGAATTGGCTTTAAAATTTGCATATTCAAGCACACTTAAATAGTTTATTCATAAATTATATATAATTTTATTAATAAAAACGTCTGTATGCTGTATTATGGATTTGCTGTCTGATTAGGACTGTTCTCCCCCAAAAAGAAGCGCTCGGCGATCGCGTAAAAAACGTTCTGTAAAGTACAACACCTGATTGGAGTACATGCTTATTGCTTATACATAGGCGTCGGAACCGGGGGGGCTAGGGGGGGCTAGCCCCCCCCCCCCCCTTTTTTGCAAAGTTATACCTAACCATTACAAACATAGCCTGATAGAGGGTTCAGCCCCCCCCCCCCCCCACACACTTTTTCTCGCAGGAAAGATTATTCAAAATGTTCAATTGTTCTGAATTATATTAGATTTCATCGATCTTATTTACGGTACAAATTTTCATTTTAAATATTTTTTTTCAAACAATAAATCCATAACGGAATACATACGATGGAAATCCTTGAATTAAATCGTCGTTATTGATAATCTTTCAAACATCCGATTTACCTGAAAAGTGCATGCTTAACCGTAAATTGTTAAACAAATCATTAACAAGTCAACAGGTGGCTGAAATACCTGATGGCGAGAACTGTTTTGATGCAGGGAAACAATAGATAAATATTAATATAAATGAGAATTTTATATAAAAAAAAATTGAGCATTTTGACAGAATAATATGCAACTCTGTACGTGTAGCCATGCAACGGGGATAACAAACGATATCGGCAGTCTTACTCCCGCAGTATCCTGAATCACGGCCTGAAAAAAATTGGGTGAACTATAATCTAATTATCCAATTGCAATTCATAACAAGACTTTACGGTATTAACTGAAAAAAGTTGCTTCTTTGGATCTATATTAACAGTTGTTTAAATCAATAGCAACGACAGAAAAATTGGTCAATAATTGAGCATTAATATCTCGCAGAAGGCCGATCGATCGATAAGTGGACGGACTACGGGAGATAACTCTCACTAATAATATGCAGTAGGCTTTTTCATTGCGCCGGTTAACAGAATAGATAGGATCCGGATTGCACAATTTTTTTTTAAACAAAAATGATGGGAAAATGTCAAGGGGCTGAATAATGTCGCCGGATTGGGCAGCATGTCGTAATAAACAACATCCGGATTCAACGAGTTTCAACATGTACATAATTTTTTCATTGAAATATGGCTTAATTGACAGGGAAAACTACATGTACTGCAACGTATATTATTGCACACATACTTAGCATAACCATCGTTTAAAAGCGTACAATTATTTTATTGAAAATCGGACCAAGCAGCTTTAACATTAAGATTTACATGTGTAAGACACTTTATTTGTCATGTGCATGATCATGTGCATTAATTATTTTGAATACCTGCTTATTCTCCACAATGATCTCCAATGAATGAAACAAAATTTAAAATTTTGTGTCGATCTCAACTGTTATGTATCCAAGAAATCTATTGATTTTAACGTGTGTTACGTAATTAGGTAATAACGTTTTAAGGGGTCAAACTTCATTTACAAATTAGCATTTTTCCTTCGTAAACATTCACAGGATCGAAAACAGATTTCCTACGGATATTTATAATGGGGAATGTTTACATCTTTCCTCAATTCGGAAGTCTTTCGGAATATCTAGCACAATTTTTTAAAGTTATCATCCGGGCTTTATAATGGCTGATGCAATGCAAAATCCCCGTAGACGTTCCTTTTTTTTTAGCCGTGTATTAAAACCTGACAAGCTAGAGGAGGCGTTTCAAAAGGGAAATCTTGGGATTTTTTCATACTATCAAATGAACATCGTCTGAATCAAGAGATATTTACAAATATCAAATAATTTAAGAGAATGTGTGGCAAAAATATCTTGGGACAGACTTTAGGTATAAAACGTTTATATATCCTTACAATACAATGAAATTCATGCGTTACTTAACTAGGGATATTAGGGGCCAGAGGTAAAAAAGTTTAATCTTGTCTATTTCAATTGAAAGAAATGCAAGTATTTAAAAAAGCAACGTAAGAGAACTTATAAAAAGCATTACAGGTAAGCATTAGTACTTCACTCCTATTTCCAAATCATGTTTTGTTTTCGAAAATTAAAGTCGATGACGTGATTTACCTTTTAAAAATCGGACGGAAGACCTCCTCGTTGCTCGCAACGAGATCGTGTCTAGTTATTATTAAGGTCTTCCGTTTCCAACGGAAGACCTTATTGTTTTTCTTCGGTTTTTTTTTTCTCATTCTTCTCCTTTTTTAGGGTCTTCCGTTTTCCAACGGAAGACCCTTTTGTTTTTCTTCGGTTTCTTTTTATTATTATTATACTTTTTCTTTTTTTTCTGACTCCATTTTTGCTTCATAACTCAAAAAGTTTTCAACCGATTTCAATGAAACTTCCAGAGATTGTAGCAAGTTATCGTCCCTCTGAGATGTTTAAGTTTTAAAGAAAACGTCACTTCCGTTTTGACGTTACGTCATTTTTTAAATTTAAAAAAGTGATTTTGTCCGGGAGTTTTCTCAAAAACGCTTTAAGATAGAGGCTTCAAATTTTCAATGGTTATGATTTGGTCGATTTACCTCTGTAATGAAGCTATATATTAAAAATCTGTCACTTCCGGTCGAAACTGGAAGCGAATCAAATTTTTCGAAAAATTGAATTTTTTGATCAAACAAAAAACGTATACGTATTTTGTAGAGATTTTTAAGCTGAATCTAATGCTGAAAACCGTTTAAAATTCGGAGGATGCATTACAGAGATATCGGGATTTAAAAATAGATTTTTCCGGAAATTTTGATTCCGCGTTCTTGGTTTAAAAAATAGCGTAATGTTCAAAGTAAAATTAACTCGTACCAAAAATAATTGTTAAGTCGTACTTGAACACATTCGGATTTTTTTGTTAAGTCGTTCTTGAAATCAGGAAGGTTTTTGTTAAGTCGTACTTAGAATCATTCGTATTTTGTTAAGTCGTACCAGGAATAATTCGATTTTTTTCATCTTTTTATTTTAGTTACTCTTGTCATTGGTTTAAGAGCTCTGCTTCTTACAGGAACTTCCAGCTTTACTTCGGACATTAAAGGAAGACCCACTCGTTGCTTTGCAACGAGCTTTGCTCTAGTTTTTCTTACCGATTTTGTGTCAGCGATTACTCGGAAACTCCTTGATCGATTTTGATAAAATTTTCAGATCTTATTGATATTAATTTAAACTTGATCGGAATTTTTTTTGGTTGATGACGTCATTTCCGTTTTTGAAATATCGACGTTTTCTTGATTTTCAGAGGGACGGCTTGTCCAAGAGAGTTATGCAAAACTATAAAAGATATTTAGTTCAAATTTTCAGGAATGATAGACAAAAGATTGTAGATATGTAATAAGGCATTAATCACTTTCAGGCACAAAAGGCGCTAAAGCTCGGTAGGGCTCGAAAAATGAGATTAAAAAAGTGTTGTGATTTTGCCTGGTTTTCTTAGATTATCTTTTTTCTCACAAATATTTTGTTAAGACATGTAGAAGAAAAAAAATTTATATTAACAAGATCTTTTGTTTGACACCTAGAAAAAGGGGCTGGCCCCTCAAATTAAGGGCCTAGAACCCTTCAAAGTTTTCACTTTATAACTCAAAATTGGTTAAGATTTCAATATGGCTGTCGCTGCAAAAGTTGTTCATTATGATCTTATTAATGTCGTAACAATAATATTTTGTTCGGGTATTGCGTAATATGAGTGTAAAAAGCCAGAATTGTTACCATGTATTTGTGTTTTATTTGGCAAGTAAACGGGGTATTTGTGCGTATAACTGACATAAAGGATACCAGTTTATATACGGAAAGTGTTTAAACATTTTAGTTATTTTCTAGTGAAACACATTATGGATAAAAGAACTGTTTCTATGCAATTCATTTGAGTCGCATTTAAAATCTAGCTGTATTCCGAGCTGTGTATGTGAACAGTTACGTATCCACCCTTGCCCGCAGCCGAGGAAGTAGGTCACGACTGGACTAGCGAGCGGGTCTGCCGTTATCAAATACACAAGATTTGCGTCTTCCTGTAATGCACACATGGATTTTTATATGTAGCTGCAAACACAAAACTTCTAATTTTAGTGATTTTAATAGTAAATAAAAAAAGATTATACCTTTACCTACTACCATAGACAGTGTACTAGCTTGCATTCGGAAAGTGTTGAAACATTTTAATTCTTTTCAGGGGAAACACATTATGGGTAAAAGAATTACTTCTATGCAATGTATTTGAGTCGCATTTAAAATCTAGCTAGCTGTTTTCCGAGCTTCATGTATGTAAACAATTATACGTATCCGAACCTTGCCCGCGGCCGAGGAAATGGGTCGCGGCTGGACGAGCGAGCGGTCTACCGTTATCCAATACACAAGATATGCGCCTTGCTGTAATACACACACAGGTTTATTTATTTTGCTGCAAACACAAAGAATTCAGATTTAAACGATATTAAAGAGTAAATGGAAAAAGATTATACCATTACCTACGAAGTATTGCTTTTTTGCTCTCGTAATAAAAAAAAAAAATAGATTGTATGACTGTCATTGAAAAAGGGGCGTTCTTTGTGATCTTGTCTATGTCATGAAATAGTTTTATTGTTAGAAAATAAAATTTAGTTATCAAACTGCAAACATTTCAAACCCACCACGTTGAGTGTACATTTTCATCACACGGGCCATGGAGAAGCCGCGCTAGTGGACAGCCGATTCGCTGTAGGACACATGCTTCTCCTGTTTATACGTTATCACACATTTCAATGCTCTTTGATTCGTTGTTATTTTCATTTCCAATGATATCGGTTAACGATGCATCAAACCATTGATTTAAATCATAGTTCGTAAAATAAAGGAAAAAACTGCCATCAATTAATATAATACGTTTTACAGTCGTACGATTTGAAATGTAAATGAATTCACCTGTTTCTATTTGTGACATTTTGCTGCCGAGAATTAAATGCATTACACTACCAATTTCAACAAAATATTGGCGATATTCACATAAGTATCTGTAATCTATGAAAATGTGATTCTTCATTTGTCTAACAAAGTATTAGAATTTTTTATGAGTTGAGAGAGAGAGAGAGAGAGAGAGAGAGAGAGAGAGAGAGAGAGAGCTAAGCAGGGTGTAGTAAGTAAAAGTTGAAATATATTTAAAAAGCGTTCGAGATAAGGTAGCTTAAGAAGTACAATGTTACATGCTTGCGGTAGGTGTGGGCACGATAAAACTAACCATTTTTAAAGAAGTTGAAAAATTATTTACATTCAGGCCGTATAATAAGGGTCACAATATTGGTATAATAACCTCTTCTCAATGGTGGTCAGATTCATTAAAAAGCATACTCATTGCTGATTTTATTAATTTATTATTATTAAATTTTATTTCTATTTTTGATTCTGAAAGAATATGTGTTATAAAAAGTTTATGTACATGTGCATTCATTGTAAATATTTTGATTGTATTCGGACAGTTAAAAATCAAGTAGAGAACACATGGTTAAAAATACTACTTAGTAGATAAATTATCTAATACAAATCGAATTGGCTTTAAAATTTGCATATTCAAGCGCACTTAAATAGTTAATACATAAATTATATATATATATATTAATAAAAACGTCTGTATGCTGTATTATGTATTTGCTGTCTGATTAGAACTATTTTTCCCAAAAAAGAAGCGCTCGGCAATCGCGTAATTTTTTAAATGTTCTGTAAAGTACAACACCTGATTGGAGTACATGCTTATATATGTTTTTTTAAAAAAAAATTATCGTTTAACTAAGCGAAATTGTATATGTCATGGAGTCAATGGGCAAATCAAATTCGCCAATCAGGCAATAGCAGTTATCTAATGCCTATGATTGATGATTTTACACGGTAAATTAATACATGTCAATATGAATTTTATAGCACTCCCTGCTCCCCTGTTAAAAGCTCCCGTTACCTGCATTCTTTTATTTACGATTTTTGTGCACACAGTTATTCGGAAATGGCTCAAATTTTGCTACACGGGGCCGATAAAAAGATGAAAGGATGACCCCTAAAAATTTTTTCCCAAATATTTCAAGAACGGTCTTAAATTTCAAACACTGGTTGAATAAAATATATATTTTTTTGTACAAATTTATGTGCATGAATGACAATGTTCCTGTAACTTAACAAAAAATGACACTTTTTGAAATCTATAAGTTTCTGAATTCATCATTAAAATTAATAATGTTAGACGGCCCATGCAGCAAGTTTTTCTAGTCGAGTCTTTCGTTCAACAGCGAATCGATTGTGAACATTACAACAAGGGAGTGAAACGACCACGAATTTTGACAGATTTGGCTACAAAGTTACAAAGAGTTTATAAGTGATAGATACAAAACACAGGTGCGATTACATCTTGTAGGAGTTTAAAAATGATGAATCTATGTTTGCCATAAATACACATTTTTATCATAAGAATATTTTAACATTTGGATCCGCCGAATATTTCCATTTCCCTTCATTGTTTGGTGCCTGATTTGAAATAACGTTTCGAGGTATAATAAAGTGAGAAATTTCTTTAAGCTGCATTTACCGATTTGTCGGCCATTACAGTATCAAATAATTTTCCTTGCAAACCAAATGAATGATCTTACAAATTTATAGACGTATTTACACGGAATTGCTCTCCTTTCAACGTTAGAAATATTCAAAGTATATAAAAATAAATTTCGGGCATACCAAAAAAAAACCAAAATACATCATTGGAATGTTTAAAAAAGAAAACCGTTGGGTTTCATCTTCCGAATGATTGGGTTTATTCCTCCTGCATGTTTTGTAATGATTATTAACAACGTAAACACCAAAACTATTTATGAACAAATGTACACTGCTTGATTTTTGTTTAAATAGTCATGCTGTATATTTTATATGTTATAATAGATTATATAAAAAAGACAGATGTCAAAGTCGTAATACAATCATACTATCTTCGACGTAAGGGGCCAGTTTAAACACGAGGCGAAATAACGAAAACCCTTTTATGTCGATTATTTTGTGAATTTACAGCAAAACTTGTCTAATCCGGCGGAAGGTGGTTCTGAAAAAAAAATTACCAGATTAGGCAACAACCATTTTAGAGGACATTGTTGCAGATTAATTTTAGAATTTAATGCAGTAGGTCCAGATCGTGTATTCTTGCAAAATTTTCAATTGTTCTGAAATATATTAGAACGGGGATAACAAACGATATCGGCAGTCTTACTCTCAAAGTATACTGAATCACGGCCTGAAAAAAATGGGGTGAACTATAATCTAATTATCTAATTTTTGCAGTACATAACAAGACTTTACGGTATTAACTGAAATGAGTTGCTAGTTTAGGTCTATATTTACAGTTGTTTAAATCAATAGCAACGACAGAAAAATTGATCGATAATTGAGCATTAATATCTCGCAGAAGGCCGATCGATCGATAAGTGGACGGACTACGGGAGATAACTCTCACTAATTATAAGCAGTAGGTTTTTTCATTGCGCCGGTTTAAAGAATAGACCGGATCCGGATTGCACAAATTTTTTAAACAAAAGTGATGCAAAAATGTCAAGTGGCTGAATAATGTCCCCGGATTGGGCAGCATGCCGTAATACACAACATCCGGATTCAACGAGTTTCAACATGTACATAATTTTCGCATTGAAATATGGCTTTGTGACACAATGGCGGTGTTTTTCTTTGAAGTTTACCATTTTGTATTAACAACACAGTACAAGGCTACTGGGGGCGGAGCTATTTGCTGTACTGTATTAGGTGATAAACTGTACTGTATTACCGAATAAACCATTCTGTATTAGCCAACTGTTCTGTATCTTAAATACAGAACGATCTAAAAATCAATGCAACAATCAGTACAACAGATTCAATTTTAATTTCAATTTTTAAGAAATCAATATGCAAATAATATTCAAAACTATTAAAATAAACATAGCAAGAAAGGGAGTAGAGGTCCTTCTTGGACATCTCAATAAAAATTCCCAAAGAGAATTAAGACATTTTTAACATTCAGGAACACATACACTTAATTCCACTGAGAGTTATTAAGGTCCGAACGAAAAGGAAAACTGACAGTTATTAAAAACTGAAGCAGTGTTGGACAATTCCTTTAAAATGTGTTGGTTTTCCGGGCAAAACCTTTTCGCGTCGTCTTCAGAATTATCCGAATTTACCTGAGATAAGGACCGTTTTCTGCACTCCTGCAATGATGAAGACGGTTCCAGCGACTCCTGGGTTGTTGACGGTTCCAGCGATTCCTCCGATGTTGATATAGGCGGACCCAAGATCTTGCAAATATTCTTTTTCATGTCAACGTTACTTCGCATGTATTTCCTCACTCCTTGTTGTGATCGGTGCCCTGTCACGGACATAATTTCGGCCTCCGGGACTCCACCTACGTAAAGCTGTGTTGCGCACGTCTTTTTGCCGCTGTGATTTGTATAATTCCCTTGTAGTCCCCCTTTTTTCGCAATAGACTTCATAAAAGTTTTTATTTTATTTATTCCCACAACCTGTGTGCCGTAGCGTATTGGCCTGTCGGGGGTTCCAGGTAGAGGACGTCGATAGAATGGCCCCTGGCCGTCTAGAGCATCAAGATAGATCCGGAAATACTCTGCTAAGCACCGATTACCTGCAAATTTTAAAACAATACATTGCTAAGATATATGTAATAATAATATGTGGCGTTGGAAGCAAACTGAAAGCAGGGATGGGGGGAGGCTAAAGTTATGAGAAATAATGACAGCAAAAAAAATCCAAAAAAGTGGGTGCTAAGCATCCCCTTGTCTCTCCCCCCCCCCCCCCCCCCCCCCCCGTTTTGACGCCTATGATGATTAGCCATTAAAATACAAGCTAGTGACACCCCGCCATAAATTGAATTAAATAAACGCTAATACATACCAGGCTCACTGTAATGCTTCAAATTCTTCGTCTGTACATTCATCTGCCCCAAACCGCCTTTGTAAGTTTTCGATGCTCTCCCATGAAACTGAATGAACTGTCCATGAACATCGTTTCCAATGGAGAATTGTTCGCACTGCAATTTGTGGTGTTCATCACACGCCCTTAAACCAAACAATTTACACGAATAAAAAAACAGTGTATGTTGTAACTGTTCGCTGTTCTCTTTACCAAAAACACCCTCTTGCCATAATTTCTCTTCGTCTTCCGGCCATATAGGATCAGCTTGGCGGATCTCACATCCCACTCCCCGATCAATGAGCGATTTCATTTTTGCGTCCAAAACGTTTCTCATTCCAATAAAAAATGTTTCTTTCTCGTCAAGAAAGTTTTTATCATATACACCTCTCTGTCTCAAATGCCTCAAAAGTCCACACAAAATAAGGTACAGTGATTTCGGGGGGTATTCTGATCCGTCTTTCTTTCGAGCCTCAACAATAAAACGTTCAAGCCAATGGTTCATGGTTGTAGCATCCATTAAGTGAAGTTCTATAACGCCCCCTTCCCTCTGCTCGCGCCATTTTTCAAACACATTCAAGGCCCATTTTGTATTATATTTTGTGTTTCGGTTTTCCTGACCTTCAATAAGATTTCTTAATTCGTCATCGTTTACGACTGGTCCAAATCTAGATGCAGTGTTTTCTTTCATTTCGCTTTTCTGAACGTCACAGTCCATTAAAGTCATAATATCCCCGCAATCAAAGTCCATTAAAAAGCTGTCTGCATCGCCCGCATTCGAATCGTCGCAAAAACTAAGATTTTGAAGTCCTTCAAACACGTGATGCTCTGTCTCTATACTTTCGCATACCTGCGATAAGGTAATATCGTCTACCTCGTCCGTTAGGAAATCAAGAGAGCTCATGTCCATCTTACCGTCCATCTTACCCTAGCTGTGGTCAAATCTAAACTGATACAAAGTCTCACCCGATCTGCGGAAATTGTGTAATAAACATCTAACTCAAATACACTTATTGACCCGGGAATGCACCCGTTTTTTCGATTTAGGAAGAAGAGAAATTTACATGACACTTCTGATCAGTTAGAAGTGCCAGTTGCTCATTTTGATTGAATCGTGTCACAAATCATTTAGAGAGACTCGACAGTTTCTCTATGTTTGATACAAATTTGGGGGTAGACTCGTGCTACGCACTCGTCCACCCCCAAATTTGTATCAAACATAGAGAACCTGTCTCGTTCTCTAAATAATACTAATTGACCGGGAAAACTACTGCAACGTGTATTATTACGCACATACATGTACTTAGCATAACCATCGTTTAAAAGCGTACACCTATTTTATTGAAACTCGGACCAAGCAGCTTTAGCATTAAAATTTACATGTGTAAGACACTTTATTTGTCATGTGCATGATCATGTGCATGATCATGTGCATTAAGTATTTTCAATACCTGCTTTTTCTCAAAAAAAAAATATTTCCAATTCCATTCACAACTGTTGTCATTCAAAATCACATGAATTAAACAAAATTTTAAACTTTTTGTCGATCTCAACTGTTATGTATCCAAGAAATCTATTGATTTTATCATGTGTTACGTAATTAGGTAATAACGTTTTTAGGGGTCAAACTTCATTCACAAATTACCATTTTTCCTTCATAAACATGAACAAGATCGAAAACAGATTTCCTACGGAGATTTATAATGAGGAATGTTTACATCTTTTCTCTATTCGGAAGTCTCTCAGACTATCTAGCACAATTTTTCAACGTTATCATCCGAGCTTTATAATGGCTGATGCAATGCAAAATCCCCGTCGACATTCTTTTTTAGCCGTGTATTGAAACCTGACAAGCTAGAGGGGGCGTTACAAAAGGGAAATCTTGGGGTTTTTTAATACTATCGAATGAACGTCGTCTGAATCAAGAGATATTTACAAATATCGAATAATTTAACAAAATGTGTGGCAAAAATATCTTGGGACAGACGTTTATATATCCTAACAATATAATGGTTTCTCATGCGTTACCTAACTAGGGATATAAGGGGCTTGAGGTAAAACAGTTTAATCTTTTCTATTTCAATTGGAAGAAATGCAAGTATTTAAACAAGCAATGAAAGAGAACTTATAAAAAGCATTATAGGAAAGCATTAGTACTTTACTCCTATTTCCATATTATGTTTTGTTGTCGAAAATTAAAGTCGATGACGTCATTTCACCTTCTACAAATCGGACGGAAGACCTCCTCGTTGCTCGCAACGAGATCGTGTCTAGTTAGGGTCTTCCGTTTTCAACGGAAGACCCTTTTGTTTTTCTACGGTTTCTTTTTTTAGGGTCTTCCGTTTCCAACGGAAGACCCTCTTGTTATTCTATTGTTTCTTTTTAGGGTCTTCCGTTTCCAACGGAAGACCCTCTTGTTATTCTATTGTTTCTTTTTATTAGGGTTTTCCGTTTTTCAACGGAAAACCCTTCTGTTATTCTACTGTTTCTTATTATTATTTTTTTTTTTTCCCGCAAATTTTGTGCACGAGATTTCTCGAACATTTTTTGTCTGATTGCTATGAAACTTTCAGGGTATGTAGATGATATTAATATCTCTAGACGTTTTTTTCAAATTTTTAAAATTCACTTCCGGTTATGAGTTATTGCCCTTTAATTGAAATTTGGGGGGTCGTTTGTCCAGAGTTGATCTCGGGAACTACAGATGATAGATGCATGAAATTTGGCGAAATTGTCGGTAACATTTTATAGTTTTGCTGGCATGAAAATTTTGGTAATTTCTTTGTTAGTTTTTGAGCTATTTGTCGCCAAAGTTTAAGATTTTTTCGGGGCTGAAATTTTGTTGCTTTTTGTATTATAACCTTGAAACTAAAAATTTTTTGTTAATACATATAGAACAAAAGTTGTTAAGAATAACGAGAGCTTTCATTTAAAATTAAGAAAAAAGGGCTGGCCCCTATAATTAGGGGTCAGCAGCTCATACACGTATTTTTCTGATAACAAAAATCGTTATCATTTAATGAAAAAAAATTAATTCAGTTATTGTTAATATATTAAATAATGTCATTTGGTATCAAATTAAACAAGTTCTGTGCTATATTTTTTTTCAAATTTCATAAAACAAATATGTGAGAATCGTACATGAACGAGTTAATATGTCTACATAGACACACAAGCGAACAAATGCCACATTAAGGACCAGGAATTTACTGCATTACGTTGTGTTGCGTCTTAGATTTATTGTTGTGATTCAATTTCATTTTTTTCATCTATATCATTTATGAATTCAATGAACACACATTATTTAAACGTTCTATGTGCAACTATTTGTCGGGGCGCCCCTGTTTGTAACCCCCGCGCGCGCGCCGAATGTAAACAGTAACGAACGGCATTGTAGAAAAGAGAGAGCCGTAATGCAGAAGAGAAGTTGTGTATTCTTTCGGTGTACACATGCATTTTCAAGTTACTGTGAAACATATGAACATGCACAGGGAACAATACTACATATTTGTATAAGGAGGGATATGTTCTCGTGTGAATCGTTTACGAGGAAATTCTGACAGCCACACTTCTGTCGACGATCAGCCGTTGAGTAAGCTACGAGTAATAAAGGAGAAAAGATGGACATTAAAGTGTGTAATTTATGTGGATGTTACCGAAGAAGGTGAGGCTTTTACTCCTTTTAAAGTTTCTTGTTAACTGGTTAAAATTTAGTATATAGTATAGATGTACATGTAAGTACGTGCACACTGTTAGATGTTTTTGTTATGGTGTGGGTGTTTGTTTACTAACGTGTAATTTTTACATGTTTCATGGATGTTTAGACTCGCTCGAGGTTCATGGGGGACTGGAAAGGGTAACTGAATTTATCTATTTAAAAAAATAACAGATTGTGAATTTTCAACTCAAAATTCAAAGCAGGGTCTAATTAGAAACATATCATATATTCTTGTGCAGAAGACTCCAAATGTAGTCATGAATACCCTGTAGACATAACTTCAAGTAAATAAAATTGTATACTTCAGACTTCAGAGTTAAAACATGACTTTAATATCTTTATGATGCCGATCATTGTATCATTAAAGAGGTTTAGCAGACCAACGGGTACCCGGTACATGTACTTGTACATGTAGGTTACAAGTTAGAACTATGCCTACCATTCTACCAGTTCACATAATTTTTCTTGTTTAGCAGTTATGATGTGTACTTAAATTGTCCTTGTTAATGTTTTAAATGTAATTTTTTATTCTCTTTTTTTAATCTGACTACTGGCAGTACTGGCGTGCGATCAGTTCTCGCCGAGGACCATTTCTCGCTGGTGCACTGTTACATCATATTTTCGTGTATAATTTTATGTGTTGATAAAATGACGTAACAATGCACTGGTGAGAAATGGTACTCGGCGAGAACTGATCGCACGCCAATATTGATTAATTACAGACAAAAACTGAAGGTTGCGAGTGTTATTTTTTATTGAACAACATTGTTTAAAATAATTCTTTATATATGTGACGATCAGACCGGTTTGAATACCAGTGCCAGATAGCTCAGTTGGTAGAGCACCTGACTAGAGATTCAGGGGGCCCAGGTTCAAATCCCGGTTTGGTCCTTCATTATTTCTCCCATCCTGTTACAATATTGGTGTTGTGACCAACCCCTGGAACTAACAGGTTAACTCGATCCTGCCAGGGATGATCTTCGAGGTTGAAGATCATTTAAGGGGGAGGAATGTGACGGTCAGACTGGTTTGAATACCGGTGCCAGATACATGTAGCTCAGTTGGTAGAGCACTTGACTAGAGATTCAGAGGGCCAGGTTCGAATCCCACTTTGTTCCGTCGTTATTTCTCCCATCTTTTACATATACATGTATATCAGATATATATGACAGATGATTAAGGTCATCACATG
Organism: Magallana angulata; assembly: GCF_025612915.1. Lineage (NCBI taxonomy): Eukaryota > Metazoa > Mollusca > Bivalvia > Ostreida > Ostreidae > Magallana > Magallana angulata. Next base: position 3,145,144 of record NC_069116.1, on the reverse strand, counting down.
TTTTGCAAGATGCAATAAGTGTTAAAAACCTTTACTTTACAACAGAATACATTTAAGTGAATATTTATGTTTCTTGTTATTATTTGGTGTGGTTTTCTTGACAGCTAGTGTCGCATAAACAATTTACCCGCTCCTAAAACACAAACTTTCTTTTTGTGGATTCAGCTTACCGCTGATTGGCTGCTGTTGCAGCAGACAAATAAGATATGCACGCACAAAACACAATGAACTTATCAGAGAATGAGTTGAGTTTATTTAAACTGTTGGAATTTGGGTATTTTTTTTTAAAAATGTTTACTTGTGACAAAACATATATGTGGTACATACAGCTGTAGCTTTATGAAGAAAATTTTGGTTAGACTATATATACCTATCGTGCAAGTAAATGATATTTACAAAAAACTTGCAATTTATGGCGCACGAAATATACGCTAGTTTTATAAAGATTGACATACATGTAATGTACCACATTCTTTGAAAAATAATCTATTAAAAATTCTTCATTAAGTTTACTCTTACATGTTTTATGCGTATTACACGTAGTATTGTTTTTAAAACATGTAATTTATAAGAAAATAAACAAAAACCCTCGCTAAATTTATTTGCAAAAAAAAAAACACAGTAGAATTGATAAAAAATGGTATACCAGAAGCTAATACCAGTACATGTACTTTGACGCTGTTCGGTGGGTAATATTCGTTTGTAATTTACGAATTGAAATATTGACTGTTGCACTACAAGTACGGTAATAAACTCTCTCTCTCTCTCTCAATCTCTCTTTCTCAATTTGATAAGTGTTTATACCTATGAAAATTTTTTAATATTATATTATGACTTGATATGCAAATTTTTGATCTTGTACTGCCTAAATGTTATGTCATGTATTGGGATATGTCATACTTATTACACTGCATGGTCAGTGTATTTTTTACAGAAATACTATGCATATGTTAATGTAAACACAGCTATTACTAGAACATGTATGTAAACACAGCTAATTATTTTTTTTATTTATTTCAGCTCAAAACAGACTCTTGTTACCACATGGCTTTTACCGGTACCTGTTGATTCTTGTGGGTCAGCTCCTGAGATTAACCTGTCACCTCTATCCACATGCATATTCCTTGTGTTCTACAGACTATTTACCGGTAATTCAAATTAAATCCGATAATGCATGAACAATAATGGAACTTGAAGAAAGCATCATGCCATGTTGTGGTTTGTGTTTGATAAGAAATTATGAAAACAAAATTAAGGCTGTTTAAAGAAATTCATAATTGCTGTGAAAATTTGTTTTTCAATAAAAGTATACAATTATGTTTCCTTTATTTTTTATTTCATAAAGATATTTAGATGTGTTTACATAATTGAACCCCCCCCCTATTTAATTGTCTGCATTAAGATTACATGTAGGATATGTAAATGTACATTTGACTTTGAAATAACATCTGCTATGATAATTATTTTTGAAATGAACAAGAAACAACCTATTTCTACCTTTCTAAGGTATATATGCATAAAAAAGTAGAAAAACATGTCAAATTTGAACATTTTTCATTGAAATCAACTCTGTCTCCAGCTACCTGGGTGTGTTTGAATTTAATTCTAATTTAAGGCAGATGTCTAACTTGTAGGTTGTAACTTACTGTTTTAGCATGGTTAGAAGAAGACTAGAAATCAGAATAGATTAGATATTCACTAAATATGATTGTTAGCTTACTTTTTTCATGAAAACAAGAAATCACAAGCAGGACAGCTGTCTATTTGTTAATTAAAATGGTACAAATCATACAATAAACAAATAAAGATCAAATTTTAGAATCATTGATGATTGTTTTCAAATATGTGTGAGAAATGACTCAAGGAAATTGCCACACTTTTCATAAAATTAGGTAAAACATTTCAAACCATGACTTTTTATGAAAATCAAAAGATTGGGGGGTGGGGGGTATACATGTAAGGGTATTTCTAAGTGATGTGAAGCTTTTATCATGATTATATCATGTAGGCATATGTTGTATTGAATAAGGTTTCTTTTAAAGGTGGTTGAACAAAAGTTGACCTCTAAAAGGTCAGGTAAAGATGTTTTACTATGGAGAACCCTGTAAATCTGTGTTTACTAAAGGAAATTGGAAATGGTGGGTTCACTTAAATGGCCATATTTTTATTAAACCTCAATGGAATTGGCAATATGTGGTATTCTTTTTCTCAGAATTGCATTAGCTTTCTTATTCTAAGACAAACCGTCTTTTCATTAAAATGTTAGTGTACTAAGTTAAAGATACAAGGAACAGTTTCGGATAAAGTACCGTCAATATTTTTGTAAAATTGAGAGTGACTGTACTTTAAGGTTTATCATTGTTGCGTAGATTCATGAAATGAATTTTAATGATTATCAATAGTTAGAGGGATGTCTCTTGTTGGAATTGGTAAGCAATATTAAGGCCCCTAATTTTAAGTACATGAGAAGCAGAAATAAATTGTGAAACTTGCGGCTATGACAGATATGTTGACTTTACAGTGAAATTGAAGGTTACAAACGGGAGGTTATATAACATGAAATATAGGTGGACGGGATATTATATGCCTATTTAGTATTAACTGGGTATGAGGACAATAGCAAGTTTATTGTCTTCCAAGACAGCAACTATTTAATGAGGCAAAGCCAAGGGAAATAGTTGCTGTGGAATGGGACAATAAACTTGCTATTGTCCGAATAGTCAGTTAATTGGTATTTCATTATACAGAAAACTTTATTTGTCAGGGATGCAGAATTTCTTGATGATAAACAAAGTAGAGTTAAATCAAACTTTGTATTTAATGCGGCGATCTTATTAGGTCAGAGGTGTTCCGAGTTAAAGGTGATATGGGACACTTCCATGTTGTGACGTATTGTTTATCGAAAAAAACAATAAAATAAAGTGTAATTATATAAGTATACATGTAGTTTCTTTTCAAAAATGGTCACCTAACTACATGTACTTAGCATAGTGGGTTAGAGGGTTTACTAGGAACCTGTTAGTCATGAGTTCGAATCCCGCTGGGGTTTTTACAATTTTTACCTTTTCAAATATTTTTAAAAGCTATTTTTTGGTTAAATATTGTAAAATTTGAAAATTCTAAACCGGTGAAAAGTTTTCAATTATATAGTACTTTTATCCACATTAATATCGACAGATGTCCCATACCACCTTAAAAAGGAGGGAAATCAAATTCTGCTGATGAATGGTTTTGATGACTATTCACCATGGGCAGATAGCATGGATACTATTTTAAATTAGATAAAAAGGCATGTTTATGCGCGCGCCTTCTAGTGATCAATTTGTCCGTCTGTCCATCCGAGATGGCTTGACAGGAGCATAGCTTCTCTCCCCTTGGCCCAATCTGGCTCATACCTCATCCACAGGGTTCCTTTGGTTGAAGGATGTGCAGTGACCTTGAACCATGTTTTTAGGTATAAGGTTAAGGTCATAGCAGAATTATATATATAAAATCCTTGTCTGGGGCATATCTTTTTTCCCTTTGGTCCAATCTGGCTAATACTCACAGAGTGTCTCTATGGTTACACGATGTGCAGTGAACTTGCATGAAATTTCTAGGTAAAGGGTGAAGATCATATCGGATCATGTAAAAATCCTTTTTTGAGAGCATATATAATTTCTACTAACCCCTATTTGGCTCAGACTTCACATAAGCAGAGCTTTTGAGTAAAGGGTGAAAGGGTGTGTAGTGACCTTGAACCTATTTTCAGTGAAAAGAAACTGTGAAGGTCATACCAGAATTATGTTTTTAAAAATCCTTGTCCGGAGTATATCTTCTCTCCCTTTGCTCCATTCAGCCTCATACTTCACCCACATGATGCCTTTGTTCAAAATATATGCAATGACCTCGAATGATATTTGTAGATGAAGAGTCAAGGTTATATCAGATCACACAAAAATCCATATTTTAAGAGCATAGATATACTCTCCTTTTAGCCCCTATTTGGCTAATATTTTACCTTTACAGAGTTTATTGGTTAATGGCGTGCAGTGACCTTGAACCAAGTCTTTCAATGTGAAGGTCATAGCAGATCTTTTTAAAATTAGTTTTAAATAGTAGATTATTTTCCAAATATGCTTAATCTTGGTCAGATTGAACAAAAATGCATGTATGTTAGGGGGAATGAAATTGAATTAAAAGTTCTATGCCAGCTGGAAAAATTTCAAGTTATAGGTCAAGGTCAAAGCAGAATTCTCTGAAATAACATAAGCGGGGCCCTTTGAAATGTTCACCATTTCAATGTTGTCTGGGTCATAGTAATTTTACATAGAAAATATTCACAGAAGTACAGTAAAGTAAACTTTACATCGATAAGTTTCTGACAATTAATGACGCAACGAGCACACAGTACGAAAGGTCAACCTTTTGAAAAGCAGTGAAGAGGAAAAGTTGCTCAGAATTATGTTTTAAACAAAACTGATTTTTTACATAAATTTTAATTTTGCATTCTGGGTTAAGAAAAAAGATGTTAGTTCAAGGTAAAGTAAACTTGTACCTAAAATGAAGTCAAATTTGTTAAGTCGTACTTAAACACATTGTTTTTTTTGTTAAGTCGTTCTTGAAATGGTTAAGGGTTTTTGGTAAAGTCGTACTTAAAAACATTCGGATCATGTTAAGTTGTACCAAGAATCATTCGATTTTTTTTTATCATTTTGTACTTAGGTTTCTTTGTTTCTAGATTAAGAACTCTGCTTCTTAGACGTACTTCTAGCGTTGCTTTCGACATTAGCGGAAAACCCACTCGTTGCTTTGCAACGAGCTTTGCTCTAGTTAGGGTCTTCCGTTTTCAACGGAAGACCCTTTTGTTTTTCTACGGTTTCTTTTTTTTAGGGTCTTCCGTTTTTGAACGGAAGACCCTCTTGTTATTCTATTGTTTCTTTTTATTATTATTTTTTTTCTTTTTCTTTATTTTTCTGACTTTTTTAAAGCTTAATATCTCAAAAAGTTTTCAACGGATTTACATGAAACTTTCAGGGATGATGTAGCATTATTGTGCCTCAAAGATGTTAAATTTTTATTAACAACGTCACATCCGTTTTTACGTTACGTCAATTTTTAAATTTTAAAAAAGTGATTTTGTCCAGGGCGTTTTTCAAAAACGCTTTAAGATAAAGACTGGGAATTTTCAGTGTTGAAGCATTGATCGTTTTTATTTGGACATAAGGTTGGAATTTAGTTTCCGTCACTTCCGGTCCAAACCGGAAGCGTTTTAAAATTTTTGAATTTTCGAATTTTTCGTTTTAATTTCAAATGTTTACGAGGTTTGTTGAGCTGGTCATGCTGAATACGAAACTGAAATCCGTTTGAAAATCGGACGATGCATTACAGAGATATCGGGGTTTAAAAATTGATTTTTCCGGAAATTTTGATTCCGCGTCCTTGGTTTAAAAAATAGCATAATGTTCAAAGTAAAATTAACTCGTACCAAAAATAATTGCTAAGTCGTACTTGAATACATTCGGATTTTTTTTGTTAAGTCGTTCTTGAAATCGGAAAGGTTTTTGTTAAGTCGTACTAAAAATCATTCGGATTTTGGTAATTCGTACCAGGAATGATTCGATATTTTTCATCTTTTTATTTAAGTTTCTCTTGTTATTGGTTTTAGAGGTCTGCTTCCAACAGGAACTTCCAGCTTTACTTTCGACATTAACGGAAGACCCACTCGTTGCTTTGCAACGAGCTTTGCTCTAGTTATTATTCTTTTTCTTTTCTTCTGACTCCTTTTTTGCTTCATAACTCAAAAGGTTTTAAACCGATTTTGATGAAATTTTCAGAGATTTTTGCAAGTTGGCGTCCCTCAAAAATGTTAAAGTTTTAAAGAGAACGTCACCTCCGTTATGACGTAACGTCATTTTTAAAAATTTCAAAAAGTCATTTTGTCCCGGACTTTTCTCAAAAACGCTTTAAGATAGAGGCTTGAAATTTTCAATGGTTATGATTTGGTCGATTTACCTCTGTAATAAGGCCGGAAATGAAAATCTGTCACTTCCGGTCGAAACCGGAAATGAAACAAAATTTTCGAAAAAATGAATTTTCTGATCAAATCAAAAACGAATATGTGTTTTGTAGAGCTTATTAAGCTGAATCTAACACTGAAAGCCGTATTAAAATCGGACGATGCTTTACAGAGATATCGGGGTTTAAAAATTGATTTTTCCGGAAATTTTGATTCCGCGTCCTTGGTTTAAAAAATAGCGTAATGTTCAAAGTAAAATTAACTCGTACCAAAAATAATTGTTAAGTCGTACAGTAACACATTCGGATTTTTTTTGTTAAGTCGTTCTTGAAATCGGAAAGGGTTTTTTTAAGTCGTACTTAAAATCATTCGTATTTCGTTAAGTCGTACCAGGAATAATTCGATTTTTTCATCTTTATATTTTAGTTACTCTTGTTATCGGTTTTAGAGCTCTGCTTCTTACAGGAACTTCTAACTTTACTTCCAACATTAACGGAAGACCCACTCGTTGCTTTGCAACGAGCTTTGCTCTAGTTATTATTAGGGTTTTCCGTTTTTCAACGGAAAACCCTTCTGTTATTCTACTGTTTCTTATTATTTTTTTTTTTTCCCCGCAAATTTTGTGCACGAGATTTCTCGAACATTTTTTGTCTGATTGCTATGAAACTTTCAGGGTATGTAGATGATATTAATATCTCTAGACTTTTTTTCAAATTTTTAAAATTCACTTCCGGTTATGAGTTATTGCCCTTTAATTGAAAATTGGGGGGTCTTTTGTCCAGAGTTGATCTCGGGAACTACAGATGATAGATGCATGAAATTTGGCGAAATTGTCGGTAACATTTTATAGTTTTGCTGGCATGAAAATTTTGGTAATTTCTTTGTTAGTTTTTGAGCTATTTGTCGCCAAAGTTTAAGATTTTTTCGGGGCTGAAATTTTGTTGCTTTTTGTATTATACCCTTTAAACTAAAAATATTTTGTTAATACATATAGAACAAAAGTTGTTTAGAATAACGTGAGCTTTCATTTAAAATTAAGAAAAAAGGGCTGGCCCCTATAATTAGGGGTCAGCAGCTCATACACGTATTTTTCTGATAGCAAAAATCGTTATCATTTTATGAAAAAAAATTAATTCAGTTATTGTGAATATATTAAATAATGTCATTTGGTATCAAATTAAACAAGTTCTGTGCTATATTTTTTTTCAAATTTCATAAATCAAATATGCGAGAATCGTACATGAACGAGTTAATATGTCTACATAGACACACAAGCGAACAAATGCCACATTAAGGCCCAGGCATTTACTGCATTACGTTGTGTTGCGTCTTAGATAAATTGTTGTGATTCAATTTCATTTTTTTCATCTATATCATTTATGAATTCAATGAACACACATTATTTAAACGTTCTATGTGCAACTATTTGTCGGGGCGCCCCTGTTTGTAACCCCCGCGCGCGCGCCGAATGTAAACAGTAACGATCGGCATTGTAGAAAAGAGAGAGCCGTAATGCAGAAGAGAAGTTGTGTATTCTTTCGGTGTACACATGCATTTTCAATTTGCTGTGAAACATATGAACATGCACAGGGAACAATACTACATATTTGTTTAAGGAGGATATTTTTGAATCGTTTACGAGGAAATTCTGACAGCCACACTTCTGTCGACGATCAGCCGTTGATAAGCTACGAGTAATAAAGGAGAAAAGATGGACATTAAAGTGTGTGATTTATGTGGATGTTACTGAAGAAGGTGAGGCTTTTACTCCTTTTAAAGTTTCTTGTTAACTGGTTAAAATTTAGTATATAGTATAGATGTACATGTAAGTACGTGCACACTGTTAGATGTTTTTGTTATGGTGTGGGTGTTTGTTTACTTACGTGTAATTTTTACATGTTTCATGGATGTTTAGACTCGCTCGAGGTTCATGGGGGACTGGAAAGGGTAACTGAATTTATCTATTTAAAAAAATAACAGATTGTGAATTTTCAACTCAAAATTCAAAGCAGGGTCTAATTAGAAACATATCATATATTCTTGTGCAGAAGACTCCAAATGTAGTCATGAATACCCTGTAGACATAACTTCAAGTAAATAAAATTGTATACTTCAGACTTCAGAGTTAAAACATGACTTTAATATCTTTATGATGCCGATCATTGTATCATTAAAGAGGTTTAGCAGACCAACGGGTACCCGGTACATGTACTTGTACATGTAGGTTACAAGTTAGAACTATGCCTACCATTCTACCAGTTCACACAATTTTTCTTGTTTAGCAGTTATGATGTGTACTTAAATTGTCCTTGTTAATGTTTTAAATGTAATTTTTTATTCTCTTTTTTTAATCTGACTACTGGCAGTACTGGCGTGCGAGCAGTTCTCGCCGAGGACCATTTCTCGCTGGTGCACTGTTACATCATATTTTCGTATATAATTTTATGTGTTGATAAAATGACGTAACAATGCACTGGTGAGAAATGGTACTCGGCGAGAACTGATCGCACGCCAATATTGATTAATTACAGACAAAAACTGAAGGTTGCAAGTGTTATTTTTTATTGAACAACATTGTTTAAAATAATTCTTTATATATGTGACGATCAGACCGGTTTGAATACCAGTGCCAGATAGCTCAGTTGGAAGAGCACCTGACTAGAGATTCAGGGGGCCCAGGTTCAAATCCCGGTTTGGTCCTTCATTATTTCTCCCATCCTGTTACAATATTGGTGTTGTGACCAACCCCTGGAACTAACAGGTTAACTCGATCCTGCCAGGGATGATCTTCGAGGGTGAAGATCATTTAAGGGGGAGGAATGTGACGATCAGACTGGTTTGAATACCGGTGCCAGATACATGTAGCTCAGTTGGTAGAGCACTTGACTAGAGATTCAGAGGGCCAGGTTCGAAACCCACTTTGTTCCGTCGTTAAATCTCCCATCTTTTACATATACATGTATATCAGATATATGACAGATGATTAAGGTCATCACATGTTTTGCAAGATGCAATAAGTGTTAAAAACCTTTACTTTACAACAGAATACCTTTAAGTGAATATTTATGTTTCTTGTTATTATTTGGTGTGGTTTTCTTGACAGTGTCGCATAAACAATTTACCCGCTCCTAAAACACAAACTTTCTTTTTGTGGATTCAGCTTACCGCTGATTGGCTGCTGTTGCAGCAGACAAATAAGATATTCACGCACAAAACACAATGAACTTATCAGAGAATGAGTTGAGTTTATTTAAACTGTTGGAATTTGGGTATTTTTTTTTAAAATGTATACTTGTGACAAAACATATATGTGGTACATACAGCTGTAGCTTTATGAAGAAAATTTTGGTTTGACCATATATACCTATCATGCAAGTAAATGATATTTACAAAAAACTTGCAATTTATGGCGCACGAAATATACGCTAGTTTTATAAAGATTGACATGCATGTAATGTACCACATTCTTTGAAAAATAATCTATTAAAAATTCTTCATTAAGTTTACTCATACATGTTTTATGCTTATTACACGTAGTATTGTTTTTAAAACATGTAATTTATAAGAAAATAAACAAAAACCCTCGCTAAATTTATTTGCAAAAAAAAAAAACACAGTAGAATTGATAAAAAATGGTATACCAGAAGCTAATACCAGTACATGTACTTTGACGCTGTTCGGTGGGTAATATTCGTTTGTAATTTACGAATTGAAATATTGACTGTTGCACTACAAGTACGGTAATAAACTCTCTCTCTCTCTCAAACACTCTCTCTTTCTCAATTTGATAAGTGTTTATACCTATGAAAATTTTTTAATATTATATTATGACTTGATATGCAAATTTTTGATCTTGTACTGCCTAAATGTTATGTCATGTATTGGGATATGTCATACTTATTACACTGCATGGTCAGTGTATTTTTTACAGAAATACTATGCATATGTTAATGTAAACACAGCTATTACTAGTACATGTATGTAAACACAGCTAATTTATTTTTTTTATTTATTTCAGCTCAAAACAGACTCTTGTTACCACATGGCTTTTACCGGTACCTGTTGATTCTTGTGGGTCAGCTCCTGAGATTAACCTGTCACCTCTATCCGCATGCATATTCCTTGTGTTCTACAGACTATTTACCGGTAATTCAAATTAAATCCGATAATGCATGAACAATAATGGAACTTGAAGAAAGCATCATGCCATGTTGTGGTTTGTGTTTGATAAGAAATTATGAAAGCAAAATTAAGGCTGTTTAAAGAAATTCATAATTGCTGTGAAAATTTGTTTTTCAATAAAAGTATACAATTATGTTTCCTTTATTTTTTATTTCATAAAGATATTTAGATGTGTTTACATAATTGAAACCCCCCCCCCCCCTCTAATTAATTGTCTGCATTAAGATTACATGTAGGATATGTAAATGTACATTTGACTTTGAAATAACATCTGCTATGATAATTACTTTTGAAATGAACAAGAAACAACCTATTCCTACCTTTCTAAGGTATATATGCATAAAAAAGTAGAAAAAAATGTCAAATTTGAACATTTTTCATTGAAATCAACTCTGTCTCCAGCTACCTGGGTGTGTTTGAATTTAATTCTAATTTAAGGCAGATGTCTAACTTGTAGGTTGTAACTTACTGTTTTAGCATGGTTAGAAGAAGACTAGAAATCAGAATAGATTAGATATTCACTAAATATGATTGTTAGCTTACTTTTTTCATGAAAACAAGAAATCACAAGCAGGACAGCTGTCTATTTGTTAATTAAAATGGTACAAATCATACAATAAACAAATAAAGATCAAATTTTAGAATCATTGATGATTGTTTTCAAATATGTGTGAGAAATGACTCAAGGAAACTGCCACATGTTTCATAAAATTAGGTAAAACATTTCAAACCATGACTTTTTATGAAAATCAAAAGATTGGGGGGTATACATGTAAGGGTATTTCTAAGTGATGTGAAGCTTTTATCATGATTATATCATGTTGGCATATGTTGTATTGAATAAGGTTTCTTTTTAAAGGTGGTTGAACAAAAGTTGACCTCTAAAAGGTCAGGTAAAGATGTTTTACTATGGAGAACCCTGTAAATCTGTGTTTACTAAAGGAAATTGGAAATGGTGGGTTCACTTAAATGGCCATATTTTTATTAAACCTCAATGGAATTGGCAATATGTGGTATTCTTTTTCTCAGAATTGCATTAGCTTTCTTATTCTAAGACAAACCGTCTTTTCATAAAAATGTTAGTGTACTAAGTTAAAGATACAAGGAACAGTTTCGGATAAAGTACCGTCAATATTTTTGTAAAATTGAGAGTGACTGTACTTGAAGGTTTATCATTGTTGCGTAGATTCATGAAATGAATTTTAATGATTATCAATAGTTAGAGGGATGTCTCTTGTTGGAATTGGTAAGCAATATTAAGGCCCCTAATTTTAAGTACATGAGAAGCAGAAATAAATTGTGAAACTTGCGGCTATGACAGATATGTTGACTTTACAGTGAAATTGAAGGTTACAAACGGGAGGTTATATAAAATGAAATGTAGGTGGATGGGATATTATATGCCTATTTAGTATTTACTGGGTATGAGGACAATAGCAAGTTTATTGTCCCCCAAGACAGCAACTATTTAATGAGGCAAAGCCAAGGGAAATAGTTGCTGTGGAATGGGACAATAAACTTGCTATTGTCCGAATAGTCAGTTAATTGGTATTTCATTATACAGAAGAAAACTTTATTTGTCAGCGATGCAGAATTTCTTGATGAAAAACAAATTAGAGTTAAATCAAACTTTGTATTTAATGCGGCGATCTTATTAGGTCAGAGGTGTTCCGAGTTTAAGGTGATATGGGACACTTCCATGTTGTGACGTATTGTTTATCGAAATAAACAATAAAATAAAGTGTAATTATATAAGTACATGTAGTTTCTTTTCAAAAATGGTCACCTAACTCCTTAGCACAGTGGGTTAGAGGGTTTACTAGGAACCTGTAAGTCATGAGTTCGAATCCCGCTGGGGTTTTTACAATTTTTACCTTTTCAAATATTTTTTAAATCTATTTTTTGGTTAAATATTGTAAAATTTGAAAATTCTAAACCGGTGAAAAGTTTTCAATTATATAGTACTTTAATCCACATTAATATCGACAGATGTCCCATACCACCTTAAAAAGGAGGGAAATCAAATTCTGCTGATGAATGGTTTTGATGACTATTCACCATGGGCAGATAGCATGGATACTATTTTAAATTAGATAAAAAGGCATGTTTATGCGGGCGCCTTCTAGTGATCAATTTGTCCGTCTGTCCATCCGAGATGGCTTGACAGGAGCATAGCTTCTCTCCCCTTGGCCCAATCTGGCTCATACCTCATCCACAGGGTTCCTTTGGTTGAAGGATGTGCAGTGACCTTGAACCATGTTTTTAGGTATAAGGTTAAGGTCATAGCAGAATTATATATATAAAATCCTTGTCTGGGGCATATCTTTTTTCCCTTTGGTCCAATCTGGCTAATACAGAGTGTCTCTATGGTTAAACGATGTGCAGTGACCTTGCATGAAATTTCTAGGTAATGGGTGAAGATCATATCGGATCATGCAAAAATCCTTTTTTGAGAGCATATATAATTTCTACTAACCCCTATTTGGCTCAGACTTCACATAAGCAGAGCTTTTGAGTAAAGGGTAAAAGGGTGTGTAGTGACCTTGAACCTATTTTCAGTGAAAAGAAACTGTGAAGGTCATACCAGAATTATATTTTTAAAAATCCATGTCCGGAGTATATCTTCTCTCCCTTTGCTCCATTCAGCCTCATACTTCACCCACATGATGCCTTTGTTCAAAATATATGCAATGACCTCGAATGATATTTGTATATGAAGAGTCAAGGTCATATCAGATCACACAAAAATCCATATTTTAAGAGCATAGATATACTCTCCTTTTAGCCCCTATTTGGCTAATATTTTACCTTTACAGAGTTTATTGGTTAATGGCGTGCAGTGACCTTGAACCAAGTCTTTCAATGTGAAGGTCATAGCAGATCTTTTTAAAATTAGTTTTAAATAGTAGATTATTTTCCAAATATGCTTAATCTTGGTCAGATTGAACAAAAATGCATGTATGTTAGGGGGAATGAAATTGAATTAAAAGTTCTATGCCAGCTGGAAAAATTTCAAGTTATAGGTCAAGGTCAAAGCAGAATTCTCTGAAATAACATAAGCGGGGCCCTTTGAAATGTTCACCATTTCAATGTTGTCTGGTTCATAGTAATTTTACATAGAAAATATTCACAAAAGTACAGTAAAGTAAACTTTACATCGATAAGTTTCTGACAGTTAATGACGCAACGAGCACACAGTACGAAAGGTCAACCTTTTGAAAAGCAGTGAAGAGGAAAAGTTGCTCAGAATTATGTTTTAAACAAAATTGATTTTTTACATAAATTTTAATTTTGCATTCTGGGTTAAGAAAAAAGATGTTAGTTCAAGGTAAAGTGAACTTGTACCTAAAATGAAGTCAAATTTGTTAAGTCGTACTTAAACACATTGTTTTTCTTTCTTAAGTCGTTCTTGAAATGGTTAATGGTTTTTGGTTAAGTTGTACTTAAAAACATGCGGATCATGTTAAGTTGTACCAAGAATCATTCGATTTTTTTTATCTTTTTGTACTTAGGTTTCTTTGTTACTAGATTAAGAACTCTGCTTCTTAGACGTACTTCTAGCGTTGCTTTCGACATTAGCGGAAAACCCACTCGTTGCTTTGCAACGAGCTTTGCTCTAGTTATTATTATTATTCTTTTTCTTTATTTTTCTGACTTTTTTAAAGCTTAATATCTCAAAAAGTTTTCAACAGATTTACATGAAACTTTCAGGGATTATGTACCATTATCGTCCCTAAAAGGTGTTAAATTTTCAACTACAACTTCACTTCTGTTTCAACGTTACGTCAATTTTTATATTTTAAAAACGTGATTTTGTCCAGGGCGTTTTTCAAAAACGCTTCAAGATAGAGACTTGGAATTTTTTGTGTTGAAGCATTGATCGTTTTTATTTGGACATAAGGCTGGAATTTAGTTTCCGTCACTTCCGGTCTAAACCGGAAGTGTTTTAAAATTTTCGAATTTTCGAATTTTTCGTTTTAATTTTAAATGTTTACGAGGTTTGTAGAGTTGTTCATGCTGAATACGAAACTGAAATCCGTTTGAAAATCGGACGATGCATTACAGAGATATCGGGGTTTAAATATTGATTTTTCCGGAAATTTTGTTTCCGCGTCCTTGGTTTAAAAAATAGCGTAATGTTAATAGTAAAATTAACTCGTACAAAAAATAATTGTTAAGTCTTACTTAGACACATTCGGATTTTTTTTTGTTAAGTTGTTCTTAAAATCAAGAAGGTTTTTGTTAAGTCGTACTTAAAATCATTCGGATTTTGTTAAGTCGTACCAGGAATTATTCGATTTCTTCATCTTTTTATTTTACTTTCTCTTGGTACTGGTTTAAGAGCTCTGCTTCTTACAGGAACTTCCAGCTTTACTTCCGACATTAACGGGAGACCCACTCGTTGCTTTGCAACGAGCTTTGCTCTAGTTAGGGTCTTCCGTTTTCAACGGAAGACCCTCTTGTTATTCTTCGGTTTCTTTCTATTATTATTATTATTAGGGTCTTCCGTTTCCAACGGAAGACCCTCTTGTTATTCTTCGGTTTCTTTTTATTAGGGTCTTCCGTTTTCAACGGAAGACCCTCTTGTTATTCTATTGTTTTTTAGGGTTTTCCGTTTTCAACGGAAAACCCTTTTGTTATTCTACGGTTTCTTTTTCTTTATTATTATACTTTTTTTTCTTTTTCTGACTTTTTTGGAGCGTTATTTCTCAGAAACTATTCAACCGATTTACACCAAATTTTTAGGAGTTATAAAGCATCAATGTCGCTACTGATTATTAAAATTTCAAATGATTACGTCACTTCCGGTTTCAGATATGGACGATATTGTAAATTTTTAAGGGTCATTTTGTCCACGCATCTCCTCTGAAACTAATCATGATAAAAGCTTGAAATTTGCAGGGATTGTAGATGAATGTCTGTAGATTTCCCTCCATGCTTCCAATTGCGAAAAATGCGCAAGGCCTAGAAGCTCGCCTGAACCTGAAAATTAGCACCATATTTTTTCACAAAATTTTCGCACATTTTCCGTAATATCTTTTGACGTATAAATATTTTGTTAAAACATGTAATGTAAAAGCTGTTTCAATTTGCACGGGCTTTTATTTGATATCAAGAAAAAGGGGCTGGCCCCTCAAATTAGGGGCCAAGAGGGCTCTAAAGTCTATTTGCAATAACTTTTTAGTGAACAATAATTTGTTATCAATTATAGAAGCAAAAATGTTCATTGTACAGCTGTTTATCTATACAGTGCCATACTTAAGTCATATATTACGTAATAAGGGGTTTCAAGGGGCCAGAAGTTCAAAACTTTGATCGTTAATATCTGAAAAAGGAGAAATATTTTGAAAAGCAATGTAGAACAAAAGTTATTCAAAATAATGTTTTGTACAATATGCTACCTTAAATGTTTTTGTTTATGACCCCATTTAGGAGTTAAAGGGTCGGCCCCTAAAACACATTTGTACAGATATCTCAAGAACGGTAAACATTTTGTGAACACTTGTAAAACAAAATATGTTTATATTTAAAAGACCTTTCATTTGATGTCAAGAAAAAGGGGCTGGCTCCTCAAATTAGGGGTCAAGAGGGCTCTAATGTCTTCTTACAATAACTCATTACTGAACAATATTTTGTTATTAATTATAGAAGCAAAAATGTTCATTGTACAGCTTTTAATCTATACATTACCATACCTAAGTCATATATTACGTCATTAGGGGTTTCAAGGGGCCAGAACTCAAAACTCTGATCATTAATATCTGAAAAAGGAGAACTATTTTTTATAGCAATGTAGAACAAAAGTTCTTCAAAATAATGTTCTTAACAATATGATACCAAAAATTTTGTTGTAAGTGGCCCCGGTAAGGGGTTAAAGGGTCGGCCCCTAAAACGCATTTGTACAGATATCTCGAGAACGGTTTACAATTCATGAACACTTGTAGAACAAAATATGTTTATATTAGCGAGACCTTTTATTTGATATCAAGAAAAAGGGGCTGACCCCTCAAATTAGGGGCCAGAAGGGCTACTAAGTCTTTTCATAATAACTCTTTTCTGACCAATAATTTGATAATAATCATCAAGCAGCAAAGAAGCTTTTATTAAGCTTAATTTAAAACCGAAACCCGTTTTAAAATCGGACGATGCATTACAGAGATATCGGGGTTAAAAAATTATTTTTTTCCGGAAATTTTGATTCCGTGTCCTTGGTTTAAAAAATAGCGTTATGTTTAAAGTAAAATTAACTCGTACCAAAAATAATTGTTAAGTCGTACTTCAACACATTCGGATTTTTTTTGTTAAGTCGTTCTTGAAATCGGAAAGGTGATTGTTAAGTCGTACTAAAAATCATTCGTATTTTGTTAAGTCGTACCAGGAATAATTCGATTTTTTTTCATCTTTTATATTTAAGTTACTCTTGTTATTGGTTTAAGAGCTCTGCTTCTTACAGGAACTTCCAGCTTTACTTCCGACATTAACGGAAGACCCTACTCGTTGCTTTGCAACGACCTTTGCTCTAGTTTTTATTATTATTATTCTTCTTGTTTTTCCTTCTGACTTCTTTTTTGCTTTATATCTCAAAAACTATTCAACCAATTTGCAAGAAATTTTCAGGGATTATTTTAATTTCTTGTCCCTTGAAGCCTTCAAACTTTTAGTCATTAAGTCACTTCCGGTTTCTAGTTACATCATTTTAAAAATTTTCAAATAGTGATTTTGTCCAGCACTTTTCTCGTAAACGGTTATTTATAAAGACTTGAAATTTTCTGTGATTGTAAATCTGCGGATTGACTTATGGCAAATGTACAGAAAAAATTATTTTGTCACTTCCGGTCGAAACCGGAAGTGAAACAAATTTTTCGAAAAAATGAATTTTCTGATCAAATCAAAAACGAATATGTGTATTGTAGAGCTTATTAAGCTGAATCTAACACTGAAAGCCGTTTCAAAATCGGACGATGCATAACAGAGATATCGGGGTTTAAAAATTGATTTTTCCGGAAATTTTGATTCCGCTTCCTTGGTTTAAAAAATAGCGTAATATTCAAAGTAAAATTAACTCGTACCAAAAATAATTGTTAAGTCGTACTTGAACACATTCGGATTTTTTTTGTTAAGTCGTTCTTGAAATCGGAAATGTTTTTGTTAAGTCGTACTTAAAATCATTCGTATTTTGTTAAGTCGTACCAGGAATAATTCGATTTTTTCATCTTTTTATTTTCGTTTCTCTTGTTGTTGGTTTAAGAGCTCTGCTTCTGAAAGGAACTTCCAGCTTTACTTCTGACATTAACGGAAGACCCACTCGTTGCTTTGCAACGAGCTTTGCTCTAGTTATTTTTCTTCTTGGTAGTCACCCTTAATTTCTCAGCCATTTCTCAATCGATTTTAATGATTTTTACAGGGATGATGTCTTAGGTGAATATCTCTTTGCATCTTACTTCCTGTCTGAAAATTCACTTCCGCTTCTGAATTATCTCCCTTTTTCATGTATTTTGGAACATGATATTGTTCACGCATCTCCTCAAAAACTGTTATAGTTAGGGACTTGAAATTTATATGCAAGATAGAGTGGTTATGGTAGATTTGCTTGCTTGTTTTAGATTTGACCAGAAGTCATCATCCTTGAAGCTCGCCCGGAACTGAAAATGTTGATGTTAAATTTTTTTGACAATTTTTACGAAATTTGAGATTTGATCACGAATATCTTTCTTCTAATCAATATTTTGCTAACACATGTAGAGCATCAAAAATTAATCTATATAAGATCTTTCAACTGACACCAAGCAAAAGGGGCTGACCCCTCATATAAGGGGCCAAGAGGGGTCTAAAGTCTTTTATCTATATCTCTTTAATGAAAAATATTTTGTAATGTATTAAAGAAGCAAAAATTTGTATCTTCCAGTTATCTACCTATATTTGTTAAGAGTTTTCTGATATGTTACATAATCTGGATTTTAAAGGGGCTAGAAGTCCAATATTTTGATCATTTATTTCTTAAAAAGGAGAAATATTTTGAAATGCATTATAGAAGAGAAGATACTCAGAATAATATTCGTAATAATATTCAACCACCAAAGTTTCGTTTAATGGTCCTTATAAGGAGATAAAGAGTCGGCCCCTAAAACAATCTTTCCCTAATATCTCAAAAACAGTAACAAATTTCTAAACACTTGTTGAACAAAATGTGTTTAATATTAAGGGACCTTTCATTGATATCAAGAAAAAGGGGCTAGCCCCTCAAATTACATGATAAGAGGGATCTAAATGTTTCAATCAAAGCTCTTATACATATATCAGAAACAAAACAAGGGCGAGAAGTCCAATACATTTCTGATTTATTTGTAAAAGAAAAAGAGGATATAGAAATTGAAGAAAAGAGTCAGTTTAAAATCAAAGGATTTTTCATTCTATTTCCAAATCATGTTTAGCTGGTAAATAGCAAAATAAGGGTCAAGCATGTATCTCAAACTCTAGTGATATTGGGAATTTAGTATTTTCCGTTTAATATAGAAGTCACCGACCACCGCCCCCCCCCCCCCTTCATAAAATCATTTAGTTTTTCTGGCCCGATTTTACTTGATCTTTGATCTCGGACCTTTAATTTCAACTTAGTACCATTGTAGATTACCGCACTAATTACCAGACCAATTCGTTCATTATTAACAGAGTTATGAACTTTTTGGCATTTGAGTTTTAATTTTCGTGTTTGACATGTACTGTAGAAAAAAATTCTAACTCCCGAGCCCTTCACTCAATCTTCATGAAATTTTGTGTAAATGTACCTCGGACCTCATTCTGTTTTTCTGCCAAATTTGCAGCGGGTTGAACAATTAAGAAGAAATTTCCGATATCAAGCCGCGAGTATAGCCTGTACGGGGACTTAAAATTTACACAGTGCAAGGGACGTAAGCAGCCGCGTAATATTTCTGTTGCATGTATATTTCTTGTTTTCCGTTTAGTCTGTATCTACGATACCGTGTGAACTAATTATGAATGTTAGAACTGTGGAAATTACTGTCATCAATTTTTTATGAATAAATTTACGTGTTACTGATTTCGTTATTTCTACATTTATAAGAATTTTATCAATCCTGTTGATATAAAACAGTCAAACATAATAGTAAACGACACAAAAAAATCTCTACTCTGAAATACATGTGTAAAATGCATCAGTCATTGTTTAAGGACTTCCCCTAATTGTCGTTAACCGAATCCGAGATCCACACCTCAAAATTCTACTTTCGATTTATTTACTCGGTCCTTTTCATCCCCCTCCAGACACAAACACGCATCAATATTTCAAATGACCTCGCACTGTTACCAAACGTGAGTAGTGAGACATCTTACACGTTGTTTTTCATCTCATTAAAAAATCAAGCTCCTGTCCCGGGCGGAAACGCCCCAAATTCAAAGAGAAAATCGGGAATTATTTCGCGTCAGCCATGTTTTGACGTGAACCTTCGATGATGAAATATAGACTGGCAATGCCTATATATATTTCGTACGATAGAGACAGAGGACCAGTCTACGATGAAATACTGTTATGACACATGCAAAGGCTGTGTGTTCGAATCTCGCCGGAGCCAAGATTTGTTCTTTCTCTCTATTTCCTTCTCTCCATTTTTTTTGTCTTTCTAACTAAGATATTCAAAGGACTGAAGTACAAGTTTCCAACGGAAAACCTCATTGTTATTGCCTTGTTCCTTTTTCCCTATACTTCTATATTATTATTTTTTTTTCTTACAAATTTTGTGCACGCAAGATCTCGAAAACTACTCAATTGATTTTTATGAAACTTGTCGATCTAATAGATGACGATGTGAACCGTATTGCAAATTTTTTTTATTGATGACGTCACTTCAGGTTTTGAGATATAGTCGTTTTGTCGATTTTCAGAGAGGTATTTTTTCGGCAGTACTCCTTTTAAACTATAGCAGACATACACTTAAAATTTTCAGTGATGGTAGACGGAAGATTGAAATTGTGCATAAAGGTTTAAAATCATTTCGATCGCAAAAAGCGCCGAAGCTCGCCTGGACCCAAAAATTGAGATTAAACAAATATCATAATTTTTTCTGGTTTTCTTTGTTTATCTCTTTTCTGAATAATATTTTGTTAAAACATATAATGTTAATTTTTTTTATATTTATAAGAACTTTTATTTGATATCAAGACAAAGGGGCCCCTCAAATTAGGGGACCAAAGGGCTCTCAAGTCTTTCATCTATAGCCCCTTTACTGAGATATATTTTGTGAAAGATTATAGAAGCAAAGATGTTTATCTTACAGTTATGTATCCAAGCAGTGTGATGATTTTATAATGTGGTACGTAATTAAGGTTTTTAAGGGGTGAAAAATCCAAAACTTTGATCACCGATATCTCAGAAAGGAAAAATATATTTTGAAATGCAGTATAGAAGAAAAGATACTCAAAATGATCTACTAAACAATGTGGATTCTTCAAAATTTCGTTAAACGACCCCAATAAGGAGATAAGGGATCGGCCCCTAAAACGCTCTTTCTGAGATATCTCAAGAATGGTAACAAATTTCTATACACTTCTGAGATATCTCAAGAATGGTAACAAATTTCTATACACTTGTTGAACAAAATTTCTTTAAAAGTAAATGACTTTTCATTTGATACGAGGAAAAAGAGGCTGCCCCTCGAATTAGAGATCTTAATGTTTTCAACCAAAACTCATACATCTAAAACAAAATAGTATCTGGCCCTTAGAATGTAGACCTTTGTCTTATATGTTAAATTACGTTTAGCCGTTAAATAGCAAAACCAAGGTCGTACATGTATTTCATGTTCGAAAACACAAGGAAGACCTCCTCGTTGCTCGCAACGAGATCGTGTCTAGTTAGGGTCTTCCGTTTCCAACGGAAGACCCTCTTGTTATTCTTCGGTTTCTTTTTATTATTATTATTATTATTCTTTTTCTTTTCTTCTGACTCCTTTTTTGCCTCATAACTCAAAAGGTTTTTAACCGATTTTGATGAAATTTTCAGAGATTTTTGCAAGTTGGCGTCCCTCAAAAATGTTAAAGTTTTCATGAGAACGTCACCTCCGTTTTGGCGTGACGTCATTTTTAAAAATTTCAAAAAGTCATTTTGTCCCGGACTTTTCTCAAAAACGCTTTAAGATAGAGGCTTGAAATTTTGAATGGTTATGATTTGATCGATTTACCTCTGTAATAAGGCTGGAAATGAAAATCTATCACTTCCGGTCGAAACCGGAAGTAAAACAAATTTTTCGAAAAAATGAATTTTCTGATTTAATCAAAAATGTATATGTGTTTTGTAGAGTTTATTAAGCTGAATCTAACACTGAAAGCCGTTTGAAAATCGGACGATGCATTACAGAGATATCGGGGTTTAAAAATTGATTTTTCCGGAAATTTTGATTCCGCGTCCTTGGTTTAAAAAATAGCGTAATGTTCAAAGTATTATTAACTCGTACCAAAAATAATTGTTAAGTCGTACTTGGACACATTCGGATTTTTTTTGTTAAGTCGTTCTTGAAATCAGAAAGGTTTTTGTTAAGTCGTACTTAAAATCATTCGTATTTTGTTAAGTCGTACCAGGAATAATTCAATTTTTTGATCTTTTTATTTTAGTTACATTTGTTATTGGTTTAAGAGCTCTGCTTCTTACAGGAACTTCCAGCTTTACTTCCGACATTAACGGAAGACCCACTCGTTGCTTTGCAACGAGCTTTGCTCTAGTTATTATTATTATTCTTTTTCTTTTCTTCTGACTCCTTTTTTGCTTCATAACTCAAAAAGTTTTTAACCGATTTTGATGAAATTTTCAGAGATGTTTGCAAGTTGGCGTCCCTCAAAAATGTGAAAGTTTTAAAGAGAACGTCACCTTGGTTTCGACGTGACGTCATTTTTAAAAATTTCAAAAAGTCATTTTGTCCCGGACTTTTCTCAAAAACGCTTTAAGATAGAGGCTTGAAATTTTCAATCGTTATGATTTGGTCGATTTACCTCTGTAATAAGGCTCGAAATGAAAATCTGTCACTTCCAGTCGAAACCGGAAGTGAAACAAATTTTTCGAAAAAATGAATTTTCTGATCAAATAAAAAATGAATATGTATTTTGTAGAGCTTATTAGGCTGAATCTAACACTGAAAGCCGTTTTAAAATCGGACGATGCATTACAGAGATATCGGGGTTTAAAAATTGATTTTTCCGGAAATTTTGATTCCGCGTCCTTGGTTTAAAAAATAGCATAATGTTAATCGTAAAGTTAACTCGTACCAAAAATAATTGTTAAGTCGTACTTAAACACATTCGGATTTTTTTTGTTAAGTCGTTCTTAAAATCAAAAAGGTTTTTGTTAATTCGTACTTAAAATCATTCGGATTTTGTTAAGTCGTACCAGGAATAATTCGATTTTTTTCATCTTTTTCTTTTTATTACTCTTGTTATTGGTTTAAGAGCTCTGCTTCTTACAGGAACTTCCAGCTTTACTTCTGACATTAACGGAAGACCCACTCGTTGCTTTGCAACGAGCTTTGCTCTAGTTCTTTTTATTTTTTTTTCTGACTCCTTTTCGGCTTTATAACTCAAAAAGTTTACAACCGATTTTGATGAAATTTTCAGAGGTTGTGTGCAACTATAATACCTCAAAGTTTGTGAAGTTTCTTTGAAAACATCACTTCCGTTTTTACGTTACGTCATTTTTAAAATTTTCAAAAAGTCATTTTGTCCGCGGCGTTTCTCAAAAATACTTTAAGATAGAGGCTTGAAATTTTCAATGGTTATGATTTAATCGATTTACCTCTGTAATAAGGCTGGAAATGAAAATCTGTCACTTCCGGTCGAAACCGGAAGGGAATCAAATTTTTCGAAAAAATAAATTTTCTGATCAAATCAAAAATGAATATGTGTTTTATAGAGCTTATTAAGCTGAATCTAACACTGAAAGTCGTTTTAAAATCGGACGATGCATTACAGAGATATACGAGTTCAAAAAATGATTTTTCCGGAAATTTTGGTTCCGCGTTTTTGGTTAAGAAATTAGTATCAAGTTCTTGGTTAAATTAACTTGTACCTAAAAATTAATTGTTAAGTCGTACTGTAACACATTCGGATTTTTTTTTGTTAAGTCGTTCTTGAAATCGGAAAGGTTTTTGTTAAGTCGTACGTAAAATTATTCGGTTTTTGTTAAGTCGTACCAGGAATAATTCGATTTTTTCATGTTTTTATTTAAGGTACTCTTGTTATTGGTTTAAGAGCTCTGCTTCTTACAGGAACTTCCAGCTTTACTTCCGACATTAACGGAAGACCCACTCGTTGCTTTGCAACGAGCTTTGCTCTAGTTATTATTATACTTTTTATTTTTTTTTTCTGACTCCTTCTCGGCTTTATTACTCAAAAAGTTTACAACCGATTTTGACGAAACTTTCAGAGATTATGTGCATTTATTATATCTCAAAGTTTGTGAAGTTTCTTTGAAAACGTCACTTCCGTT
Source organism: Magallana angulata (assembly GCF_025612915.1). Lineage (NCBI taxonomy): Eukaryota > Metazoa > Mollusca > Bivalvia > Ostreida > Ostreidae > Magallana > Magallana angulata. Next base: position 3,121,475 of record NC_069116.1, on the reverse strand, counting down.
TTTACGTTACGTCATTTTTAAAATTTTCAAAAAGTCATTTTGTCCGCAGCGTTTCTCAAAAACGCTTTAAGATAGAGGCTTGAAATTTTCAATGCTTATAATTTAATCGACTTACATCTGTAATAAGGCTGGAAATGAAAATATGTCACTTCCGGTCGAAACCGGAAGTGAAACAAATTTTTCGAAAAAATGAATTTTCTGATCAAATCAAAAATGAATATGTGTTTTGTAGAGCTTATTAAGCTGAATCTAACACTGAAAACCGTTTTAAAATCGGACGATGCATTACAGAGATATCGGGGTTTCAAAATTGATTATTCCGGAAATTTTGATTCCGCGTCCTTGGTTTAAAAAATAGCGTAATGTTCAAAGTAAAATTAACTCGTACATAAAATAATTGTTAAGTCGTACTGTATCACATTCGGATTTTTTTGATAAGTCGTTCTTGAAATCAGAAAGGTTTTTGTTAAGTCGTACTTAAAATCATTCGGATTTTGTTAAGTCGTACCAGGAATAATTCGATTTTTTAAAATCTTTTTATTTTAGTTACTCTTGTTATTAGTTTAAGAGCTCTACTTCTTACAGGAACTTCCAGCTTTACTTCCGACATTAACGGAAGACCCACTCGTTGCTTTGCAACGAGCTTTGCTCTAGTTATTATTATTCTTTTTCTTTATTTTTCTGACTTTTTTAAAGCTTAATATCTCAAAAAGTTTTCAACGGATTTGCATGAAACTTTCAGGGATTATGAAGCATCACTGTCCCTCAAAGATATTAAATTTTCAACTACAACGTCACTTCCGTTTTTACGTTACGTCAATTTTTAAATTTTAAAAAAGTGATTTTGTCCAGGGCGTTTTTTAAAAACGCTTCAAGATAGAGACTTGGAATTTTCTGTGTTGAAGCATTGATCGTTTTAATTTGGACATAAGGCTGGACTTTAGTTTCCGTCACTTCCGGTCCAAACCGGAAGTGTTCTTAAATTTTCGAATTTTTGAATTTTTCGTTTGAATTTCAAATGTTTTTTACTAGGTTTGTAGAGTTGGTCATGCTAAATACGAAACTGAAATCCGTTTGAAAATCGAACGACGCATTAAAGAGATATCGGGGTTTAAAAATTGATTTTTTCCGGAAATTTTGATTCCGCGTCCTTGGTTTAAAAAATAGTGCAATGTTCAAAGGAACATTAACTCGTACCAAAAATAATTGTTAAGTCGTACTTGAACACATTTGGATTTTTTTTTATTAAGTCGTTCTTGAAATCGGAAAGGTTTTTGTAAAGTCGTACTTAAAATCATTCGGATCTGTTAAGTCGTACCAGGAATAATTCGATTTTTTCATCTTTTTATTTTAGTTACTATTGTTATTGGTTTAAGAGCTCTGCTTCTTGCAGGAACTTCCAGCTTTACATCCGACATTAACGGAAGACCCACTCGTTGCTTTGCAACGAGCTTTGCTCTAGTTATTATTCTTTTTCTTTTCTTCTGACTCCTTTTTTGCTTCATAACTCAAAAAGTTTTTAACCGATTTTGATGAAATTTTCAGAGATTTTTGTAAGTTGGCGTCCCTCAAAAATATTAAAGTTTTAAAGAGAACGTCACTCCCGTTTTGACGTGACGTCATTTTTAAAAATTTCAAAAAGTCATTTTGTCCCGGACTTTTCTCAAAAACGCTTTAAGATAGAGGCTTGAAATTTTGAATGGTTATGATTTGATCGATTTACCTCTGTAATAAGGCTGGAAATGAAAATCTATCACTTCCGGTCGAAACTGGAAGTAAAACAAAATTTTCGAAAAAATGAATTTTCTGATTTAATCAAAAATGTATATGTGTTTTGTAGAGCTTATTAAGCTGAATCTAACACTGAAAGCCGTTTTAAAATCGGACGATGCATTGCAGAGATATCGGGGTTTAAAAATTGATTTTTCCGGAAATTTTGATTCTGCGTCCTTGGTTTAAAAAATAGCGTAATGTTTAAAGTAATATTAACTCGTACCAAAAATAATTGTTAAGTCGTACTTGGACACATTCGGATTTTTTTGTTAAGTCGTTCTTGAAATCAGAAAGGTTTTTGTTAAGTCGTACTTAAAATCATTCGGATTTTGTTAAGTCGTACCAGGAATAATTCAATTTTTCATCTTTTTATTTTAGTTACTCTTGTTATTGGTTTAAGAGCTCTGCTTCTTACAGGAACTTCCAGCTTTACTTCCGATATTAACGGAAGACCCACTCGTTGCTTTGCAACGAGCTTTGCTCTAGTTTGTTTTTGTTTTTGTGTTTGGTAGGTTTTTTTTTTGTTGGGGGTGAGGGGTGGTTTAAATATATTGTGTTTCTCGGGTTGAGTTAACAAAAGGATTAAGCACGGATCCGAAGGATTATTTTGCTTGACGGGGAGAGTAAATCCGTTGATTGCAGTACTATCATCACATTCTACATGTAGTCTTAACAGTGGTTGAAGTTATAACGTCATGCAATAAGTATATACGTAGATAAAAATTGTATGAAATACATAAAAAAAAAAGACAGACAAGCTGAAAGCTGACCAGGTCGTACTCTTGAGACAAAACGGTATTGTTGTGTAGCCGAGAAACTACTTAAAATGTAGTTAAAATATCTGGTGTCTTACTTGACAATATGTGACAGACAACAGACAATAGACACAATATATAAGGAAAACAGGGTAAACAGGTGTAGTGCCATGGTAGACAGCAGAATCGGAACTGGACCTCCAGTAGGTTGGACCAGGTAATGTTGGAGTGGACCTAGCTGCAATAATGTAGCCCTCTTCCGATTTTTTTTTTTGGGGGGGGGGGGGGGAGAGGGCTACAACTCCATAGGATCTCCGTAATGGTGCAAGTGCGGGAGTGATTCACTCCTGCAACGATTTCGTCTCAAATCGTATATAAATGACAATAACATCTGCATTTCTTACCTGAACTCAAACATTGTAGATGTCTTTGGGATAAATTAATCCAAAAATATCAGATATAGTCCATATATCGGTTATTTTCGTGTATGTCAACAACGCAAGTTGAATTTGTCCGCCATGTTTACTGACCTTGACCAGTTTTATTTTGGGACAGCCAATGAGAATTTAGGAGCGGATCTTGAACTGAATGTAGGAATTCCCCTTTTTTAAACATAATTAACGCGGTAAATATGAATTTTCCATTATATACCATTTCCTTAAATGATGTTTTAGTGATATAACGAGGTAAGATCGATTATTTATACTGACATTCACGTTATCAAGCCCATCAAAACTCCAAGCGTAAATCCCATAAAATCACGCGAGAACTGTCATGGCTGCTGAAAAAGACGACGGGTAAACATGCTGATGTGTTTTATCTGGTTTTGATTTATATACGGTTAGTTTGTTCAAAATTAAAAAATCATTTTATCCAAAGGAAGTCAAATATAAAATCGATCTTTCCAGACCGAAGTCAGCCGCATTAAAAAATTAATTTTGCACCATTACGAAGATCCTATGGAATTGTAGCCCTCTCTAGTAAACATCAGATATAAAGAATCGGAGAGGGCTACATTATTGCAGCTAGAGTGGACCCACAGGGGCCAAGCCCGTTTTAACATTAATTTCAATGAAACCATAAATAATATGGTTACATTGAAATTATTGTTAAAACGAGCTTGGCCCCTGTGTGTGGACCAGGTTCAGAGGCCATGCATAACAATTCACATACAATAATACCAGGCACGTAGCATCAGGGGGGGCCTGCCCCCCCCCCCCCCCCCCCCACTTTTTCTTGCAGCAGGAAATTTTTTAAAATTTACATATAAAAAAATGAATTATAATGGAGTTGGCCCCCCCAATTTTTTGGAAGGTAGTAAAAAATTGGTATGAAAATTAGGAAATGAGTCGTCAAATTGAAGTTACCCCCCCCCCCCCCCCCACGGATTAGGAATTTCATGATTTGGAGGGAAGAAAAATTTGATAGGGAAGAATTTTTTTTTTTGAGCTGAGTGTACCCCCCCCCCACGGATTAGGATTTTGAAGATTTTTGGAAAACTTTAAATTTCCCCTTTTTTGCTTGTCAAGATTTTTTGGATGGGTCTGGCCCCCCCACTTTCAAAAACGATGCTACGTGCCTGAATACAATGCGTTTGCACTACAGTATCTTCACTTTCTATAAGGCAATTGGAGACGTCCCCCAAAAGTAAAACAATGGTGTCTATAATAACAATGTGTAAACTTGGTACATGTATTTACTTTCGTACAAGAAATAAAAATGGGAGAACTTTTACGGCGGCCTAAGCTAATAAGATTAGCAAAATCTTGCCTTGACCCCATTTATCACAGTTCTTTTTAAGAAATTAAACGGGGAAAAATATATAAAAAAAAAAACGTTTGTTTCCACAACATATAAAATTTCACCTTCCCGAACGCCTTTACGGCTAATTTTTAAGGGCCGCCGGAAGGCGGTCCGTTATTTCAGGGACGTATATATATACGTCCCTGGTTATTTGATACACATTTAAATATTGTTACTGCGTTTCTGCAATATAGTTCTTTTTTTAATAGAATTAATACTATGCTTATTTTTATGAATTAAAAGTAAATTTGCATGTAGAATTATGCTTAATGCCTTTTAGAAAATATCACATATTTTTTTGTTTTGAAAAGTAGGTCATACTTAGTGGATTGTCGTATTTGGCGCGTTTTTATCGAGATTATAATCTATTCGGAAAATTTCGGAGTTCTTCATTCTTTTCAAATCGGTATGCGGGACATAGTAAAAACCTGAAATACTAAAGACCTGAATGTCGTTAAATTTTATATAAATGATATATTTGAATTTCTATGTGCCGTGTCAAATAAAATGACTTTGCGTGTGTATTAATTATATTTCCATGTAAAATGTCATGAAAATATCATGAAATGACATTATATCAATTATTTACGCAAGAATATGACAGAAATGAAAATTTGAATTGACTGGAAAATTTGAACTAATCCATTTTTATTTTATTATGAGGTCCCTTGAAATCATATATTAAACTAATGCATTAAGTTTTTATTCAATACAATGCAACAAATAAAAACACAAAATGGTTTGAAATACATAATCTCAAAGAGAATGATGAGTTGAACTTTGTATTAGAGTAATGTACAAATCAATGTGTTCTCCATTACTTCATACTATGGCAATGGTCATACAATTTCCGTTAGAAATGCTTACAGTAACGAAATCGATTCTTTATGGTAATACTGAGTAAAATGTTAAACTTCAAAACAAGTTGCTGAAAGTATATTAAAATTAACCATAAAAATTAGTTCAACCAACTCTTATTTTCTTCTTTGTGGTGTGTTTTTATGTAACGTTAAACAACCAATGATTCATACAACAATTATATTTTTTGCGGCCCATTTGACGCTGCGTTAATATGATTTCTTGTTTTTTCTCTGAGAAGCAACAGATATTCCGGAATTTATTTTGCCATCGTAATTCTTTTCAGTCATTGTTTGTAAGATGAAACATCCGGTAATTTAATACGAGAAAAAATCCATCATCAAACTTGAAGACGAAGGTCGAAAGAGATTGTTCGATGAATTTAGGGGATTTAAGAATACAATAATTTATTAGTGGACAGGTAAGTTTGGAATGCTTTTAAAGCCCCATCTAAATGTGGTTTTTTTAACAAATCAATCCATTTTTAGGTTCATCAAATTATTTGATGGCGGTTTTGCCAATATTATTATGGTTTGAGTCCCATTGGTGGTTATGTAACAGAGACACATTTTGCCTCTGCTGGGTTATGATCACGGGTACTCTGGCACGCCAGACTAGCACACTACCGATCGAGCCAAAGGGTTAACCTAGTTGCCAGAGCTATATTAGGAATGCCATATACCTGACTCTACCACATTGTCCCCCACGGCCACCAAAGAAAGAGGCGTCCCGACTCTCCTGGAGTGCCACCACTCTAGTACTAAAGGCAATCTCTCTCACCCGCCAGAGAATATCCAGGCCCCAACGTGGGCACTATTTTGTAATGTTCAGTCCTTGCATGGGATAAATAACCAAGATAATAACACAAGTCTGTTGAGCTGACTTGGCTTTATGTGTCAAATAATCAATGAATTTAATCATGAATTTTGACCCTGTAACAATTGTATAAACTATATCAATTGTATAAAAAAGACGTATTACTGTAATGGAATTTCTGATATACAATCTGAGTATAATCAATAGGATTTAAAGCAATTGCAAGGGAGATAACTTCATATTATATATAATGATTCTGCCACAGTTTAAATGCCTAAATGGTATACCTATTTTATCTACCAAATGGGACTCATTTTTCGTTCAACTCGAATTATGTTTTTTTGGAGAAAAAGCGCATCATCTTTACTACCCTGGCAAGTACTCTGATTAAACATTCGTTTAAAAAAATGTATATGTATCGATTTTTTCTGCACATTTTATAAAAAAGGCTGAGATGAAATGCACCCAAGAAGTCACGTATTAACAAAGTGTTTATGTCTTCAAAAAGATCGATTTTATTCAAAGTACGAAATGGCCTCATTCCTCCAACTCTTTACTTTCAATTCATATCATCCGGGCAAGTCGAAAACCATTTTCATGGTCTTGATATTTACATGTACCACCTTTTCATACTATAATACTATCTTATATCATATCACATGATCTAAAAGATCACATTTAACAGTGTGGATGTTTTTTATTTCATATTTTGAAAAGTTTGCTAATTTTACTGATTGAAGTTAAAAAAAGCAATCAATAAAATAAAAAATTATCCAAAGAATGGGTTTAAACTTTATTAAAGAAAGTAGAATGTTTTATTATGAAATTCAGCAGAAATGCATAAGGGTGTATGTTATTAATGTGAACCATGTATTATGTACAAGTATTTATTGTTGCTTTCCCTGCCCCAAACTTCATTTTTGAAGTGATTCATGGTCGTGTGGTGTAGACTGGGGTCAGGTGGTCTCGACCCCCCCCCCCCCCCCCCCTGCAAAATCAAATTTCTTAACATTATAGAATTACCAAAAATATATGCCTCATACCTCCCTAGCAAACTCAAATAACCATAACCCCCCCCCACCCCCTGAAAAATTTTCTGGATCCATGCATGATGGTAATCAATGACAACATAATCACTCTTTGACATAATTGTTGTATAATTGTTTTTGACTTGTAATGTGATCTGTTTGTAGTCTGACCCTCAGGATGCTACCCAAGAACAGTCCAGCCAAGCACATCGTGACACGCCTGTCCCCCCACCTCCCCTCTTTCACCGACATCTTCGACGAGGAGAGCTTCTACATCACCTTCCTGCTACTGGCCGTCGGGAGCGTGATGGCGGTTTACTTCCTGTCGCGGAGAGTAACTCTCAAGGACGCAGGTCACATTGACTAACGAAGCGGAATGTTTGTAGTGAGGGTCAAACTAACTGAACTGTTGCTGCATTTTATGATGAGAAAACAGGACTCTGATATTGTAGAGGGAGAAAAGAACACATGGAGATTTTCACTTTATGCTTGAAATTTTTGTTTAGTTTACTCAGAACTAAAATGAAACAAGCTAAACATTTAATGTGCAATATTGTGTGTCTGAGGGAAACTGTGGTTTTGTTTACAGTCTACTTGTCCAGGGTTGTTTCAATTTGTTTTTGTACATCTCTTGTGTTTCTGTTTTATTTTGGCTTTTGTATTTTTTATATGTAATCTTACTACAGCATAATTTACTTTTACCAAATACGTCATTATTCCCGTTTACAAAGAAGGTTGTAGCGTTACACATTTTTCTTATCAAAATAAAACATTCAAAATATTAGTGTTTACAATGTTAAGAGGTTGGTTTGGTTACAGATACATTTTTATAGTTGAATAACAAATTGAGGACATATTTCATTATAAATTATCAGAGAGGCGCTTTTTCCTTATCAATGACCCATTGTGTCAAAAAGGAAGTGGTGTAGTTAAGTTATTTTGCATATATACACTTGTTGAGAAAGGTCCCAATAAAAGATGCTTTATTAAATGTATTGAAGCCGGAACTTGCTGTTCCTTCCTCCTGGGGTAAAATCAGCCAGCTTCTGACATTCTTTCGCTTCATAATTGACTGTGTGCATCGTAGAGATGACCAACCATAGCAATTCCTCCCACGAGCCTGAACAAGAGTTGATAAACACCTTACTGAGAGAGGACTTCCGGTTACCGAACTCGTACCTGGTGGGTTTGTCTGGCCTGTTTCTGTGGACTTTTCTGAACACTGTTATCGTGGTGAAAGCCGAGCGTGCCCAGATTTCGCTGACGGAGGGAGGGAGCGTCACGGCGCTCCAGTACACCCAGATCAGCGTGTGTAACACGGCAGCGGCGGCCCTCATCCTCACAGCCAACGTCCTCAACGTCACTGACGTGCCCTGTACGTTCGTCTTGGTCTTTGAGCAGCTGTTTAACATTGTTCACCTGGCGTCCGTTCTACAAGTGGTGATATTGTCCGTACAGCGACTGCTGTGTTACCAGTTCCCGATCTGGAGCAACACGTGGTACAAGTCCCGGTGGTTAAGATTAGCTACTTTCTCCGTCTATGCCATCGCTGTTGTCATCGAAATCCTCGGATTAATTGAGATCAAGAATGTTCAACTTGAAAAACGAGAATATTGTTTTGGAAGTGAATTTAGTTTTGCATTTTTTAAGCACAGTCTCGCGGTAGTTCAGTATTGGTTGCGGTTTGGTGCCGGAAGAGTTTTCCCCTGTGTGATTTTACTTCCGGTTACAATTCTGTTAACAGTAGTGGTGATTAGGAATTACAGACAGCGAATTCAACTTCGGAGCGTGACCGCCTGCGAGTCCTTTCTGAACGATTCTGTCGTAATATTCATTGCCTCCACGACATTGTTTACTGAAACGCTGTATATAATTATCCTTAATCTGGACAATGTTGACACCAAAACAAAAGCGACTTCCATAAGAAACATTTACCGGCATCTTATTACGGACGCCATCTTGCTGCTGACCTACACGTGGTACTTTTTCTACCACACCATTCTAGGGACCAAAGAACGCAAGTTCGTACACAAATGGAGGAAGGAAACTTTCTCAAGCTTCACGCGATCGTCCAGATATTTCACCATCCGGAAGAAGCAGAAGAAGGACCGGCAGTCGGGGATCTCGGTGGCGCCTGAATCGAGTACGGCCGGCGGCGTCCGGTCCGTCGTCTCAATGAATCAGGAATCTAGTGCATCCGGTGTTCTAGAGAGGGAGTTCTGACCTTTTAAACCCTGGGAAAGCATATATTTATATATATAGACACACACACATGTTTAAAGAATGAAATCCGTGTATTTTATTATAACTTTGTTTTAACTTTTTATCCTGCTCGTTTGTAAGCTAGTTTCCAGTAATAAAACAATGCAAGGATTGTAGGGATAAAATGTTGGTTAATTTTTCAGTATTTAGATACAGGTTTCAGGCCATTGCCGTAGACTGTTAAATTAACTACTGGATATAAACTATTGCTGTTGACTATTGTTGACCGTCAGTGGTTTATCCCAAAGCGGGCCTAATTTGGTAGCACTGGTAAGTGTTGTCTAATCAGACCATTTTTATTGTAATTTATAAAACCCGGTACCTTTTTTGTATTAACTTATATATAAAATAACTTTTCTTAGTGTATAAATAAAGTAAACTAAGATTATGATTTTAAAGGTATAGATAAACCGTAATGAATTACTGTTTATAAATTGTATGCATATTTATATATACTTACAGAACCTCCTTTCTGTACATAATAAATCCAAGAGCCTTGCGGTTATTACTAATTACTCAGTCTCACAGTTATTGTCGCACAGTTTGTTCTTTCATTTCTTTGAACAAAGGTCATCAGAATCCAGTGTGGGGATTTCCATTGAAAGGGGGGGGGCGTGTCCATATAAATGGATGTTTGTGTCGGTTGGTGGAGGAGGGGGGAGGGTGATAAATCGACGATGATGATGAGCAAGATCGTGTGTGTGTGTGTGTGTGTATATATATATATATATATATATATATATATATATTTACATTCTACTGTGTTTTTCCATTGAATTCTGTGATCTTCAAATGCCTCTAAATGCAACAAGTAGTCAAAGGTCAAATTGACGAGTTTTATTATGACGTCACAAACGTTGAACGCTGTAAACTGCAACATCACAAGCGAAAATCAAAGTTCACGCTTGTGACTGTTACTGTGGCTCTTCCATTAATATTAACTTACCCTTAGGATAAGATAGGAATTTTAAGGTATGAATCACATTTGCAGACAAGGCAAGAAGTTAAAAAAAATGTAAATATAAGCATTAAATAACGCGCGTTATTCAATTTGTATGCACACACCGCTGCAGTTATGAGAGTGTATACTTCAAAAAATCATGATTCAATGCTATAAATTATGTATATGTAAGCATATTTAGCACAATTAACAAATCTGTTGACAAGATCACTTTCAACAATTTTAAGGGAGAGAAAATGAGGCAAAGTAGGAAATGGAGAGTGGGGGAGAGAATGGGGGAGGCGTGAGGATGCATGTATCATGTCAGGAATATTTAACTAATACATAGGCATAATCAAAATATTTACTGCCTAGTTGTTGTATTCAGACAAGGTAAACATAGATTGTGCAATATGTAAATATGTCATGGTCAGGATCTACATATACATGAGAAAAAGCCAGTCAGTCCATTGGTTGAAGAAATTATTATATTTGCCTTGTTTTGTTGCAGTGTATTTAAGTGTAGTTATATGGGTTTTGAGATAAATCAGCGGTTCATGGATTGATACGTTTTCCTGTAGACATCTTTTCCTATATATGTAAGATTTGATTATAAGAAAAAATTATACCCAAATATATTACGATTGTCCTGGTCAGCTAAGGCATCACAGTCAAGGAAGAGAACACATTTTTAGAGGTCTAAATCTACGTTAATTTTGATATTTCCATAAATAATAAATTTAACCTGCTTGTATGTCAGCACGTGTATTCTGTCAGGTCGACGGAAACACGACAGAATTCTCATTTTACACATTTTGTAATATTAAGTAAAATCAATCAACAAATGTTTAAAGTCGTCAAAATACATACACAGAAAAAAAGAAATCTGATGTTAACTATACACATTTCATCAAAAGACCGGGTACTCGGAGTGCATATTTTATGACGAATTAAAGGTCATAACGTTAAACACCTTGGCCCAATTATTAACAAGAATCCTTTAATAGTTACTACACCTACATTTGTTGATTCACTACTCCACAGTGTAGGAACGGAAGTGTACAGTTTTGGGTAGCGCTGTTCGTCGAATCGAGTCTGCATACAGTATTTTTATCGTAGATTTATACAGTAGTAAACTAGGATAATACTCGTCATTTCCATCATAATAAAATTTCTCTTTCGGAAAAATCTTATTGGTTCAGAACAGTACAAAAACTCAACAAAAAATTGAAGCATTGAAATTAATGTCAAAACGGGCTTGGCCCTTGTGGTCCACATATAATTTCTGATGTAACCTCGATCTGATTCTTCACAATGCTTTTAAATGAACTACCCGTACAGTGAAAGTAGAATACTTTTGCGCCACGCGTACAGTATGAAATAATCACATCTCGTGATATTCTGGTGGTTTTTCTACTCTTATTTGTAATAGCATCGATCAGAGGCAAGGTCAGATTTTCTCTTGAGATATACATCTACCTTTACATATCCTCAATTCAGTGATAATGATTGTATTTGTTCATAATAATGATTTAAAACTTGAAGTGTGACCCTTGATATTGATTATCAAAATGTTCACTTGAAAATCATATTGCATAAAGAATATGTACAACGTTTGTACTTGTGCCAGTTTATTACCGTAAGTGTTCCAGAAGCTATTTATATCCGTTGATCAATTAATTTGATTAAAATTACACAAACACTGTCTTCGACTGTACGCGTTCAATTTGCTTACTCGCTTCGACGAACAGCTCTACTCAAAACTGTACACTTCCGTTCCTACACTGTGTACTCTAGGTTAATGTGAACTTGAAGCGCAGAGATATATCCTGCTCCACCACCCGCTCACGGTTAAGTTAGATCAATATACTGGTCTTGAACACGATTGATTTTGCTTTTTCTGTCGGATTGAATTTATACACTCAGAATGAAGTTTGAACATAATGGACGTGTTTACAATAATTGTGACATCCACAATATGTCCTACACGTGTGAGATACCATCTTCCGTTCAACTGGACACTGTGTACATAGCCATGGGCTTGTTTCTCTTCATAGTGATGATGCTACAAAACGGGGCAGCCATCTTGGTTTTCAACATCACTCCAGATGACAGAAACGTCAGTCGAACGATTCACTCCGCTCTGATGTCGTCTGCTGTTTTGTACGGTTTGGCGCAGTCTCCCCTTTGGATCCTATACCTGAATTCCGACAGAGATCCCGACCCAATCTTGGTTTACACCTGCCTTATTCTTCTACCTGGAATTTTTAATACAATTTTCCTGTGGTTGTCTGTTTTACTGGCGGGTCATAGGACCCTCATCATGCTACAGCCCACGAACAAAAATTTCTGGGGTAAACAGCTCAGATTTCTCAGATACATTGTAGTTATATCGATATTTTGCTTGATTTTGAATATTCCCCGTTTGATTTCCTCCGTGGACGATGGCTGTGTATTCTCTAACGAATACGAATTAATACAACAATGGACACTCCTTGTGAATAGGTTTATATGTTGCATCATTCTCGGTATAATGATTACATTTTTAACCATGAAGCTATGGAAGCACCATAAGAGGCGGCGGATTCTGGGTGCTCGACATACCAAATAAACCGTGCTGGAATCGAACACGATCGTCATATCGAGCATCACCCTCTCTATAGAGGCGACCGACACCCTCCTCAGGGTCCTACAAATGGCTGCGTCAGCCCGCGAGAGCGAACTGTCCGTCTCTCTGTCCGTGGTACGCATTCTCAGACTAGCGATCTACGGACAACATTTTTATATGCATATATTTACGAACTTCAAATTACGACTAACTTTGAAATCATATATAGATAGATTACGGGCTCACGTGTATAGGTTTCATCAGGTGAACACTGACGATGTCCAATTAACAGAGTTATGAGATTCTAATAACTTTGTTTTCATAATATACGGTACTACGTTTATAGCCAACATATGTGTTCAGATTCGAGCTTTCAAGTGACTTGTTGCATTGGATTGCAGACAAATTGAATATCGTCAGTTTTCAAATCACATGATCGAGCAATGTTTTTGAATTATTTCTTGATATAGCTTTTTTTCTTTCTTTCTGTATTCATTTCAGCAAAATAAACTCGACTACTTGAAAGAGGAGATATTTCAAACTGTGCATATGACGGTGTTTTTGGGGTCAAAATGGCGCCCAAGGAAAGTTGCTACAGGTGACCTTTTAGAAAAATCTCCCAAAATCCTACCTTACTATACTCAGTGATATAACAGAGTGAACATCTTAACATGATCAAGAGTAAAATCTGTAAAAAGCACATGATCCCTGGATCAATAATTGAACCCACTTACGGACGCATAGTTTAACTTGTAAACTCTTGAAAATGTCTTCTTAGAGTATACATTTCTGTAGTTTATCATTTATGATATTTGTTCAGAATAAGGATAATATTTTGGAAGAGATTCTCAATATATTCGACATTTGTATGAGGTTGACACACACAAAGAAAAGAAGAGCATGACCTTCCAACAAGTCCGTTTTGGATTTTGCTAACCTGGGCTCACTCACGTGCCTTTTTCCTAATAACCGGCGGATAAACGTAATGGATTGTGACGTTTAATTTTCAAATATGACGTAACGCACAATACAATTTATAAAAGAATACGACAGAGGCATCTCTTCAGCAAAGGTATTTCCAATAATACCTCAGAGTTTAAAAAGTAGGAAACACACGAAGAAATCGTTCTGAGTTGCAGCCAGTGAATTGGAAATTCCACGCTCCCCTTACATCATTGATGGATATGACCACACCACTGCGAGGGGGAAAATGGTTTCTCTTTGGTTTGCTTCTGGTGATATTCATATCTACGGGATTTGCTGAAGAAGATGGCAAAACCAACACAACTTCCAAGGGATTTCCAAGTATATATGTTTTTTTTGGTTTCATTTGATTTCTGTTCAAAAAGTATGGTGAAATATCATGAAAATAAGGTTGTTCGCATGGCCAGTGAAGACTCGGACAAGCATTGGACGTGAATAAAATTATGATATTCTGAGATCGGTATTAATGTTTATCTGCTTACAAAATAATAGAAATAGAAAATAATACAACGTTATAGAATTTTATAACATGATTATAAATCTGATACAAAGTTTAAGAATAAATTCTTACATGCAGACGTGAGTCATAAGTTAACGGCAACACTATAAAAAAATAAAAAGGTGCGTTTAATAAATCATATTCAGTGAAACTGCAGTTTAAGAAGCGCGCGGTTTGTAAACGAATGCGATATCGAATTCATTAAATAAAAAGCAGTTTAAAAAGTTCACTGAAATGTAAACAATGCATCGTGTCACTTGTATCTCATTCGTTATGTTTGACGCTCATTGCTTATGTATACACGATTTTTATTTTTTTTTTTATAAAAAAACAAAAACTAATATCTTGATTTTATATATGAAGTCGCTTGTACGTCACATCGATGATTGAAATTGTGTAGAACTTTAATTGTTTTCTTATTTATTTAATATAAAAAAAAAGCCTGTCCCGAGTTATTGCTTCCATCACTTTTTTGATGATTTTTAATAAAAATACACTTGAAATCGATAAAAGGGAATATATCCAAGATATCTTCATTGACAGTTATCATTTTTCACTCATAAAAGTTCACAGGAATGAAAACAAATTTCTTGCGGAGATTTATAATTGGAAATGTTTACATCTTTTCTCCATTCGGAAGTAACCTGGATACCTCGTGCAATTTTTCAACGTTATCATCCGGGCTTATTAATGGCTGATGCAATGCAAAATCCCCGTAGACTTTCTATTTTTGGATGTGTATTGAAACCTGAAGCGGTAGAGGGGGCGTTTCAAGATAATATGGACATTTTTCATATTTGTGGATGATTGTGGTATTTATGATTATCAAAATATCAAGCAAAAAGTGGTGGAAGCAAAACCTTGGGACAGAGTTATAGACCCACGATCAAAATTGAAACTCTTTTCAGGAAGTATAAAACAAAGATTATTATGCAACAGACGTTATTAGTCTATCCTAGATATTCTTTCTCTTTACAGGTATTAAGTCAATGGCAAAATCTTTCTCTAACACTGTCGACTCTTTCTTCAAGAAAACAGTATCAATATTCAAAGGATCTCCACATCAAAACAATACAGAGGTCCGTATATCATTGCTGCTTTATCGATTATTGTTTGATTGATCTTTCTTTGATTATCAACACTACTAGTATCTACAATGCTTTACATGGCAGGTGTAAAGGATTTATTGAATGTTGCATTAGTATATCTTTTAATGAGGTACGTCTTTTTGTGTATTATTTGCAGAGTACAACTATCAGTCCTTCCAACGAAATAAAGAATACCACAATGGCCATAAAGCCCGTGTCCCCCGAAAATCGAACACTTCCCGGAAAGATCGAGGAGAAGCCGGATAAAGTGGCAGACGACAAGTCGGTGGCAGACAACAAGTCGGTGGGTCACTTTTCACGTCTCGTTGTATATAGAAAATACTGTCCATATTTTTACTTTTTAGGACAGTACGTTACAACATGGCCATTTTAACCCATTGTGAAACTGGATATGTCACTACAGTTGTCCATCTCTGTAGCGCAATGGGTATAGATTTAGTCTACGAAACTGGAAGTCCCGTGTTCGGATACCGCAGGAACTTTTGGTTTTTTTAAACTATTTTAAAAGTTGATTTTCCCCCAGATCATTCATTTTGTTCTGTCATTTTCAATTCGAATGTATGCTTAATTCCTATTTTTGAGGAATATAAAAAAAATGGACTTTTATGCAAAACTTTTCCTGAGGGTGCGGAGGACCCTTAACAATAAATTGTTTTAAAATTTTAGATTAAAATTCGTGATTAAAATATTTCATTACAGATTTGATCTCTGCAAAACATTGCAACAAATTGACTAATTTGTTCATATTTTTTTATTAACAGAGTGTGGATGATGGAAATTCGGTGGGTATACCTTTTCGAATATTACCATGAGTTTTTAAATTAGTTTAAATTCTCTAATTTACCTCGTCTTATTCTTAAATTGTGTTTTACTTTTTTAGACTACTGTTCCCTAGACCACAAGCCAAGGATCCACATCTTAGCGTTGACTGTTTATAATGGACCAACTTGGTGTTTAATGCTGTATAAAATGAATTTTTGGGGGGCATTTTTCATTGCAAGCTATTTTCCTTTCAAAATTCTAAATATCAATTCTTTTAGGTGAAAATATTTTTGGAAAATTCATTTACTATAGTAATCATATTTCAAGTCGAAATTGTAACAAAACTGAAACAATAAAAAAAAAAAGAAATCCCGGAAATGGATCTCTTTCTGTGTTTTGTAGGAAATATATTAAAATGAAATAATACAAATAAAAGAGAGGTAGAGGTGTATCTCGCGGTTAATATTTTTACAGCGAGCAAGAGACATATTGCGTTTTAAATCTCGATGAAAGATAATTGTGATATTCAAACTGAAAAGACAACTATATTAACTTTTCCGGACGTTAAAGCTATTCTAGTACACGCCATTTTTAATGGCATACATGTACATAGCTTTAAATAGAGGAGCATCAGGACTGGTTAATTTGATGCAAGGTATATTCCATAATTTATGAGTAAATTTTTAAAAAATGGTAAAAAGAGTACCTGTGTACATGTACCTGTGTACATTTGCATATCGTTTAATTACAACAGGCACGTAGCATCAGGGGGGGCCTGGTTGTTTTGTTTTTTGCTTGTCAAGATTTTTTGGATGGGTCTGCCCCCCCCCCCCCCCACTTTCAAAAACGATGCTACGTGCCTGTACAACGTGTAAAAAGCCAAAGCCAAATAATAAGATAGATACTTGAATTCTTCCACCCCGTACACACTGCTTAATTTTGAGTACACAGTACCTTAATGATCTTCATAGCCCTGACAAAGTGTGGTTTGTCCTGTGTTGGGTCTTAGGTCTAGCTACCTTCCTCTACCTTTACTGCTGTTTTGCATGGTTATTCTGGTCAGGAGAATGGCCTGGGTCTCCAGGAAGCTGGCCTGAGGGGAGTCAACACGTGTCCCCACCCCACAACCAGTATCTGGATCCCCATAAATTTGGCCCGGCCATGCAGTCTCTCGTAGGACCTTCCGGAACTCGGCCCGGTCCAGTGTCTCTCCCAGAAACACGACCGTCACCTTCTTACGCTGCTCCTGTTGGTCAAAGCTGAGGCGCAGCTTCTGCATCATCCACGGGGAAATGGGAGAGGTTCCGACCAACGACTGCTCCAGTTTTTCCCGGTCATGGCCCGAACCGAACCTCACGTCAGCGAGACTCTAGGCGGCACAGTCGTTAGTCACCGTACCGACCTCCGACTGGCTCTGATGCATGTCCAGGCGATCCGACACATCGGCGATGAATCGCATGATGAACTTGGAGTTGTCGAGACCAATCGCATAGGTGTCGAACACTTTCTCTAAGGATCCCACTCCTCAATGTTCTAGTATTAAAAATTTCTTGAGAAGTATATCATTGAAATCTGTAGACAAAACATACTTTAAAAAATACAAAGATAATGAGGGTCAGTGTTCATCCCTCTGAGTTATGGCAAATTTAATTTGACCTTTTTGCACCTAAAAAGCAATTTCAGCCTAATTAGGATTTGCTGTCGGTATTTTTGATTCAGCAAATTTATTTCTTCAAAATATGGCAATTTCTATCTGAGACGTCGCGCACGGTGTTGGTGTTAATTTCGGTAACGTAAAAAAAACGTCAAAAACGTCATTTTCACTCGTCATTATCATAACTTAATGATACATTTCATTAACCACAACATACAAATAAATTAAAAAATAAGACCTTTAAGTTGATTTTTTTTCCACATGTAAGAGATTTTATATTTCAAAACTGTTATATAAATAAATATTTGTAAGAAATATCAATGTTCAAAAGCATGTGATTCGCTCACAGCTTTCAATTCTTATTCCTAAATTCTTAAATGAACTTCCTCTGAAATTAGTCATATATTATAAAGAATAGCTCTTGATTAAAAAATGATTTACAAAACTCCTTCATTCCCGAGTCTGTTCTACCCTTCTATGTTTCCTTTTTTCTTCATTAATGTTAATTCGTAGTGTAGCAGTCAAAGATTCCGTTGAAATAATCAAAATACATGTTTATCGTCACATTACGTTTAACGTCATTGCGTCATTTTACATGACCCTATATCTTATTAGTAAAAATAAATTAATTCGACCGGTTAAGTTCAGATATTTATCATCAATTATGTCTGTAAGTTATTATTCCTATATTTTATTTAGTTATTAATATACTTTGGTACCTTCTTCACAAAATAATTTGTAGCTATTTATAATTTTCTCTAGAACTGTTTTTATGAAGAAAAAAACCCCGCACACATACTGCATGCCGTAACGTTTAAGTCCTTGCGTCATTTTACGTACCCGTGACATATAATGTTGACATCATTTTTTCCTAAAAATCAATTATTTTTATTCGCAATGCTTGTATATTTGGCATCAAATAGCACATTTCTAACTGCGATTCATTTTTGTGAATTTTCTGCGCGACTTTTTAAAAGAAGTGTCTAAGTTACTTTCTCTTTCATTGCTTATGTAGTTTAATGTGTTTTTATGAAAGTGTGACATTTCATGTTGACATTCTAAAATGTTTCTATTAAGAAAATTTGCGGACACATTTGCTTCTTTTTAATGGCTATACAACTTATGAAAATGCACATTCTAAAATGATTTCTATTATTATGAAATATAGCCAACATTTTTTTAAAATGGGCATGATACTTGTGATCGCCATGCTACGCATAACGTTCGAGTGTGAAATGTATCTCTTGTGACACGTGTCTTGAATAAACTCCAGCATAACGAAATTTTTTTTATCATTGAAAATTAAATTATTATAAAATATATATTACGAAAATTTTACACAGAAACAATTTCTCTTTATTAAAAAAGTCATATATTTAAAAAAAAACTTCAATAGATCATTGCAAGTTCCTGAATCACAATTTATATTTTGGCAATTAACTCATCTTGCCCTGGCCATTTTTGAGGATTTTTTACGCATCTACAACTCCATTCTGGGAATTCTTTGATCCGGCGTCGATCCCTGGCATTGATTACGTCAAAAA
The DNA here is from genome assembly GCF_025612915.1 of Magallana angulata. Classification (NCBI taxonomy): domain Eukaryota; kingdom Metazoa; phylum Mollusca; class Bivalvia; order Ostreida; family Ostreidae; genus Magallana; species Magallana angulata. Next base: position 3,102,080 of record NC_069116.1, on the reverse strand, counting down.
CGTTATGACGTATATCTGTTACATTATCAAAATAATTAGTCCACCAAAAATTTCTCTCCCAAAATGAAAGTTCATCGAGATAATGTAGTTTATTTGAGATATGTACCCAAAAAGTGTTACCTATCTACATGCCATTTCTAGAAAAAATTTCAGGTTTTAACACCGATTTATGAAATATAAAAAAAAATTCCTACATTTTATTACATGTTTTGTTGAAGTCCGTATACATTCGAACAAATCGGTATATAAAATTACATATGTCCAAATTTTTGTTTTAAAAAATACTCAAATACTGTGCGCGCACCCTGAAAGGACATTTTAACACCAACACCGTGCGCGACGTTAGAATAATTACAGTTTGATTTGAAATGAAAACAATTTGAATATCAAGAATTTTATAAAGTTAATCCAGCTTGCCTAGATATGTATTCAGTATAATTTTGACATATAAAATCATGGGGGTCAGTGATGTCAAATTTAAGATGTATGGCTTCAAAGGTAAAATGCTCGCAATTCTTGGCTTTCGAAAATGCAGACATTTTCTATATATTTGCATGATTTGATGCTTAACATCTATCACTCTCTCAAGATTTGATTTTGTAAATGTCACAAAGAACCTATAGCTATCAAATGTTAGAAATGTGAATAATGAATAAAGTATAACAAAAAGAAAAGTATATTGAAAATTCAAAATAATTGCTTGTTTCTGTCATTTTTGTCAAGAAACCTTCCCCACGAAAAAAAATAGTTTCCCCCAAAACTTGTTTACTTCAAATTGATTTTCTTTATGAATGTTGTGTAATCATGAAATAATAATCTTTCTGTGATTATCTAATAAATAAAATCCCATTCATACCCATTCATGTATAGGTTAAATCAATACTGATCTTGAACACAATAGCATTTGCTTCATTTTTCGGAATAAATTTACACACGAAGGATGGATATTGAATACATTGGACGTGTTTACAATAATGGTGACACCCACTACCTCTGTGAGATACCAGCTTCCGTTCAACTGGACACTGTATACATAGCCATGGGCTTGTTTTTTCTCTTAGTGATGATGCTACAAAATGGGACAGCCATCTTGGTTTTCAACATCACTTCAGATGACAGAAACGTCTGGCGAACGATTCACTCCGCTCTGATGTCGTCTGCTGTTTTGTACGCTTTGGCGCAGTCTCCCGTTTGGATCCAATACCTGAATTCCGACAGAGATCCCGACCCAATCTTGGTTTACACCTGTCTTATTCTTCTACCTGGAATTTTCAATACAATTTTCCTGTGGTTGTCTGTTTTACTGGCGGGTCATAGGACCCTCATCATGCTACAGCCCACGAACAAAAATTTCTGGGGTAAACAGCTCAGATTTCTCAGATACATTGTAGTTATATCGATATTTTGCTTGATTTTGAATATTCCCCGTTTGATTTCCTCCGTGGACGATGGCTGTGTATTCTTTAACGAATACGAATTAATACAACAATGGATACTCCTTGTGAATAGGTTTATATGTTGCCTCATTCTCGGTATAATGATTACATTTTTAACCATGAAGCTATGGAAGCACCATAAGAGGCGGCGGATTCTGGGTGCTCGAAATACCAAGTATACCGTGCTGGAATCGAACACGATCGTCGTATCGAGCATCACCCTCTCTATAGAGGCGACCGACACCCTCCTCAGGGTCCTACAAATGGCCGCGTCATACCGCGAGAGCGAACTGTCCGTCTCTCTGTCCGTGGTACGCATTCTCAGACTAGCGATCTACGGACAACATTTTTATATGCATATATTTACGAACTTCAAATTACGACTAACTTTGAAATCATATATAGATAGATTACGGGCTCACGTGTATAGGTTTCATTGAGTGAATATTGAAGGCGTCCAATTAATAGAGTTATGAGATAACTTATAACTTTGTTTTCATAATACGATACTACGTTAAGGGACAACGTATGTGTTCAGAGTCGAACTTTCAAGTGACTTGTCGCATTTGAATAGACAACAATTGAATATCGTCAATTTTCAAATCATGTGATCGTGCAATATGGTTTTTTTAAAATTTTATTAAATACAGCTTTTTCTATCTTTCTTTTAATTAAATTTATTTGAGCAATGTAAACCCTACTATTTGAAAGAGGAGATATTTTTACACTGTATATATGACGGTGTTTTCGGATAAAAATGGTGCCCCAAGAGAATTGCTACATTCAATATCCTTTACAAAAATCTCCCGAGAAATTACTATACTATACTCAGTGATATTTACATATTCCAATGTATTGTTGTACTATACATTCCATTGAATTCAAATGACTTTTTGTGTACATGTACAATTTATAGAGCACAACTAGTAGTCCTACCAACGAAGTAAAGAATACAACGATGGCCATTCAGCCAATAACCCCCCCCCCCCCCCCCCGTAGACCGAACACTTCTAGGAACGATCGAGCCGGATAAAGAGGCAGACGACATGTCGGTGGGTCACTTCTCGTCTCGTTGAATATAAAAAATACTGTTCATATTGAAGGGTCCTCTACACTCCGTGACTGTTACTTTTTAGGACAGTACGTTACAACATGCTGATTTCAACCTATTTTGAAACTGGATATGTCACTATTGTTGTCTCTCTCTGGCACCCCTGTGAATGTGTTCGGAATGTTTTCTTATCGTAGCTAATTATGCAATAAATCCAGAGGCGCTCGAATGAATGTTCACGAGACTTCTCCGAGATTTGTTCAGTTCCAGTTAATTGTGAGTGGAAGTATAAGTGTTCGAATAATATTCTCATAATACGTAAGTACTGGTCGTTTTTCATATCATATCCTACTTTGATTTATGTTAAAACACGAAAATCTAAGATATATGTCTTATTTCATCATCTAGCAGTTACTGATATTCAGAACAGAGTTATCGTTCGTGTTCAACCACTCTACACGTGGTTGAAAATATAAACATTCGGTTGCTTAATAAACTGATTTAATCATAGCCATGTTTGATGCTTGTGGTGTGCAATACCATGTTATTAAAAAAAAAGAATGGGTGTTCGTTTTGTATAAAAACTTAGTATATCGAGCCATTTTCAAGGAACATTCTACATAAAATAGTATAGTCTGTTTCACTATTGATGCTATTACTAGGTCAGGCGCGGATCGAAAATTAATCCTTAGATTGCTATTAAACATGTTAGTCATTGCAACAGCAAAAAAACAACTTATTTTTTCTATCGTCACATTTATTTCTAGAATAATACTTTTCCACCAATTAATGAAGATAAAGTTTAAAATCAATAAACGTCTAGATTCCATATTTGATTACAAGTACCTAGATTCTATAAAATAGACTATAAACACGAGGCACGATTTTTACTGCGAAATTGAAAGGGTCAAATAAAACCACGTGGTCTAAAATTTAAATGACAATAACATTCGCAGGGGTATCTGATGAGCAAAAAAAAAACTTATTTGATATAAATCCTTTTTGGTGTCCATATACATTTTTGGACAATTCATTTAATCACATTTCAGTTAGAAATTTCCTTTAATTTAAAACTGAAGACAAGAATTCTTACATTTTGTTGAATTTTAAATGACAGAGGACGGATACAAATAAAAGATAGGTATAAAAATATATGTCCTGGTTAATATGTTTAAAGAGAGCGAGAAACTAATTGCGCTTAGAGCGTTATTAAAGACATATATTCTTGATTTTCAAGTAACAATTACTATAGTATTTGATGCGAGGTATATGTTACATTAAAAGTATTATAATCGAAGATTTCTAAACTTATCTATAAAGTTTAAAATTTACAAGCTGCTATGCGAACTTAAGTTTATTTTTTTTTTCTCAAATTAATTATGTAATATAGTTTGGAACAAAAAAAAATAACCAAACAAACAAACGGAGATGTTTTTATGTGACTAAAAATGTTAATCCCCTAGTCTTTGATATCTTCTTAACTTAATTTCCAGGCAAATTAAACAATTGCCCGACAACAGAAGGGCAAAATTATCGTAACAGCTATATGTATGAATGTTTATTTTTCTGGCATGTCACTACCATCTCTTTGCTATCGAAAAAGAGCAATGCAATGCCTTTAAAAAAAAAATAATGAAAAGAGAATGGTTTAAGATCTATAGGAGTACGGTTGGGCTAACTGTGCTGGAACCCCGCACGTTAGCATATTGTGTTATGTTGGGCTAACTGTGCTGGAACCCCGCACGTTAGCATAGAGTGTTATGTTGGGCTAACTGTGCTGGAACCCGGCACGTTAGCATAGAGTGTGTTATGTTGGACTCACTGTGCTGGAACCCCGCACGTTAGCATAGAGTGTTATGTTGGGCTAACTGTGCTGGAACCCCACGCGTAAGTGTCGATTTTGTGTACAGAATTATATCGGATCGTCCGAGCTGGAACCATCCGCACGTTATTAAGTTGTAATCTCGGAACTCCGACAATCGGTTTCATTAGAGTACCATGTACCGTTATATTGTCCAACTTAAATACAACTTGTTGAAGTTTTGTTTTGTTTTGTTTTAATTGGTGAAATATATTCCATAATTTAAGGGGAAAATGTATTAAAATCCATGTGTGCACTTGCGAAATAATTAATCCAAATTATAACCAAAATGCCAAGTAATAAAATAGGTAACTGAATTCTTCCACCCTATACACTGATTAATTTTGAGTACACAGTACCCTAATGATCTTCATAGCCAGGACTGGATGTGGTTTGTCCTGTGTGGGACCTGATCAATCAGAACACATCTGTCACCACGCGGTCTTTGTTGGAATATTGACACTTCACATCTCATCTAAAATGGTGGTCTCCAGGACGAGTCCTAGGGCTACCTTCCTCCCTCTGTCTTTAGTTCTTGTGGTGACCCTAGTGGGGAGGATAGCTGCCACCGACAGCGACAAAAACAGAACGGTGTCAAGTATATTCCCAGGTATGTTTGTTTCCGCGCTACAATGGCTTTATGCAATAACATTTTCCTATAATGTAAATTTAATTTTTTTTCTTTATACAGATTTGAGAGCACTAGCAACGTTATTTTCGAAGACAGTTGATGAGTTCCTTAACAATACGCTGTCGATGTTTAAGGACTTGCCTCCCAACTACAAGAACACGTCAACAGAGGTGGGTGACAGGCACAGTCTGTGTATTGTTATCGGGATCGGGATATACACTTCAAAATAATACACAATTTCATTTTGTTTGTGGAATTTTATTTTAAAAGAATATTAATGTAAACATTGCAGTAACAAGGCATCTATAAAACACTAGCTTTTCGGGCAAACCATGTAAATAAACATGCATAATATTGCGTAGATTTTTTTTAGATTCTAAACAAAAACGGCACCAACTATTTGAAGAATACCACTATCATAAAAGAGTCCACAAACGAATCTTTTACCGGAATGTTCATGCAAAAATCACAAAAGATGGAAAATGGGGTGAGTGGTACTCCAGTTATATGTCCAATATAATAGTTGTGACGAGTTGAAATAATGTACATGTCCACAATATATCCATAATTAATTTTTTTTGTTTTCAGACGTCTATCACGTAGGCACTTCAAGCAAGAAAACGATCGTAATTGCTAAAAGAGGCTAAAATGTAATCATAATGTAACGCTCAAAATGACAGCAATAAACATCTTTGAATATACTAAAGTATTCCAATGTTTAATTTAGTGTACATATCTGTAACAACAAAGGTCCTTCTAACTCATCTAAGATATCATACGACATAGCAAAGAACACTTGATTGGCCTGGGTCGCCAGAAAGCTGGCCTGGCGGGAGTTGACCCGTGTCCCCACCCCCACCACCAGTATCTGGATTCCCATAAACTTCGCGCGGCCGGTCTCCCGCAGGACCTTCCGGAACTCGGCCCCGTCCAGTGTCTCCCCCAGAAATACGACAGCCACCTTCTTACGCTGCTCCTGTTGGTCAAAGCTGAGGCGCAGCTTCCGCATCATCCAAGAGAAACTGGGAGAGGTTCCGACCAATGACTGCTCCAGGTTTTCCCGGTCATGGCCGGAACCGAACGACACGTCAGCCAGACTCTTGGTGGCACAGTCGTTAGTCACCGTACCGACCTCCGACTGGCTCTGCTGCAGGTCCAGGCGGTCCGACACATCGGCGATAAATCGCATGATGAACTTGGAGTTGTCGAGACCAATCGCAGAAGTGTCGAACACTATCTTTAAGTCCACTGGTATCTTTGGGCCGCAGTCTATAACAGATAACCCCAATCTTGTATAACATGTAATGGTTTAGAGGTGTTAAGCACGCTGATTAGAAGGATTTTCATTTGTACTTACGAGCGTTCCCATACAACACCGCGTCCTCGTTGACGGTGGGAGGGGTGGGTGGGGCGGGTGTAGCAGGGGGAACTGAAATATCAGCCTCAGTTAATTAGTACAAAGATTATCCCCGATACTTAACAAGGTGATCATACAGAGTTGTAAAAAGGAATCTACCTTTGCATGTTCTGACAGCCAGTCGATCTTTGATGGACTGAAGTGCGTCAAAGTTGTCTATCTTGAACATAAAATTGTCTGTTGGAGTACTTGCTATAGCCGCAAGTTCTTTTTCGTCTACCTGCTCAGTAAGTTCATTATCATCAGTATCGTCTTTGCAGCACATATTCTATTTATTCTGTTTATCAATAACAGTCACTTTCACGGTCTTTGTCAAACAGCCGATCCCAATTGCAAATACATGTAATCAACGCATATATGATTATCCTAATTCAAATCCAAAATCCCATATATGAACATCACTGGTTGTCCCATTAACAACAGTATTACAATGTGTACCTTTTATTTATCTCGATTAAAATCATCCTAATTCAAATTATGCTTGATTGTCTGTCAATCTTCATTACAAACCGTAATCCTTGCCTAATTAATTTAAATCATAGTTAACATAATCCCTTAACAGGCTACTGATCCCAATCATAAACACTGTATTGCCTAACATTCGCCTTATTGCCAATCCGAATCACATACACTGTAATTTATTTACCTAATTGCTGATCCAAATCACAAACATTGTAAATTTTTTACTTTATTGCCTATCTCAATTATAAAAATTGTAATTCCTATTCAAATTACAAACATCGTGTTTTCTTGGCAGCCGATCCAAATCATAAACACTGTTATCCTTTAACCTGATTGCCAATCACTAACACTGACTGTCATTTTGATCTTTACCTGATTATCGATCTCAATAACACAATGTGATTCCATTACCCGACCAATCCAAATCACAACCATTTATTTAATTGTTAATCCCAATCACTAACAATAATATACCTGAATGTTAATCCCAATCACTGACATTTACCTGATGGTTAATCCCAATCACTAACATTTACTTGATTGTTAATCCCAATCACTAACAATAATATACCTGATTGTTAATCCCAATCTCTAACATTAACCTGATGGTTAATCCTAATCACTAACATTTACTTGATTGTTAATCCCAATCACTAACAATAATATACCTGATTGTTAATCCCAATCGCTAACATTTTCCTGATTGTTAATCCCAATCACTAACATTTACCTGATTGTTAATTCCAATCACTAACATTTACCTGATTGTTAATCCCACTCACTAACAATAATATACCTGTTTGTTAATCCTAATCACTAACATTAACCTGATTGTTAATCCCAATCTCTATTATTTACCTGATTGTTAATCCCACTCACTAACATTTACTTGATTGTTAATCCCAATCGCTAACATTAATATACTTGAATGCCGATCCTGATAACAAACATTGTAATCTCTTAACTTGATTGCCGATTCCAATCATAAACATTGTGATCCTATTGCTCTTTTACCAATTCAGATCACAAGCACTTATCTGATTATCAATCCCAATCACTAACATTTACCCGACTGTCAATCCCAACTTTGGAATCCCTTTACCTGATTGCCGATCCCGATCACAAATACCGTGATCCCCTGCCCGTGCACAGCCGCTGCCTCTTGCTCAGTGTACGACGAATTCTGGGACATCCCGTCTGTCAGCACGATGGTGATGTGGGGCACGTTGGGTCGCCGGCCGCCTCCCACCGGAAATGTCCTGGTTCTGACGTAGTGAAGGGCATCCCCCGTGTTGGTTCTTCCCCCTTGGTATTTAACTCCTGCTATCTTTTTCTTGATGTCTTCTTTGTTGTCATTCTCATCCATCCTGAACTCTGGGATAACATCTGTACTGTTTGAATAACAACAGTCAGCAAATGTAATTATTTTCCAGAACGAAACACGGTAATCGCACAAATGTCCAGTTTTAAATGGTTTTTACTGTAATTATGATTTTTCACTTGTTTTTGTACACAATAATGTAAATATATAAGTAACATAATGCATTACAGAAGCAAATTGGTTAATTATTTATAAGTTGGGTTATCCAGTTTATCATCATATCACAGTCACATATACAGAGCGCATTATCCAACGCCCTGAACATGGCCTAGTCTGCGAAACCTGTGCCATATTTCTGCATGTGGGGGATCTCTGCATAGAGGTTTAATGTCTCACCAGTTGGATAGAGAATAGTCTCACCTGGTGGATAATGGATAATGATATAGATGATGAATGTCTCGCCTGGTAGATAGAGAATGAATGTTTTACATGTGGATAGAGGATGAATGTCACATGTCCCACCTAGTTGATATAGATGATAAATGTCTCGCCTGGTAGATAGAGGATAAATGTTTTACCTGGTGGATAGATGATGAATGTCTCACCTGGTGGATAAAGGATGAATGTCTGGTGGATAGATGATGAATGTCTTACCTGGTGGATAAAGGATGAATGTCTGGTGGATAAAGGATGAATGTCTCACCAGGTGGATAGAGGATGCACCTCATGTCTCACCTAGTTGATATAGATGATGAATGTCTCGCCTGGTAGATAGAGGATGAATGTTTTACCTGTGGATAGAGAATGAATGTCTCACCTGGTGGATAGAGGATGAATGTCTCATCTGGTGGATAGAGGAAGAATGTCTCACCTGGTGGATAGAGGATGAATGTCTCACCTGGTGGATAAAGGATGAATGTTTCACCTGGTGGATAGATAATGAATGTCTCACCTGGTGGATAAAGGATGAATGTCTCACCTGGTGGATTAAGGATGAATGTCTCACCTGGTGGATAAAGGATGAATGTCTCACCTATGAATAGATGATGAATGTCTCACCTGGTGGATAGATGATGAATGTCTGAACCTAGGATAGAGGATGAATGTCTTACCTGTGGATAGATGATGAATGTCTCACCTGATGGATAGATGATGAATGTCTCACCTGTGGATAGAGAGTGAATGTCTCACCTGGTGGATAGATGATGAATGTCTCACCTGGTGAAAAGATGATGAATGTCTCACCTGGTGGATAGAGGATAAATGTCTCACCTGGTGGATAGATGATGAATGTCTCACCTGGTGGATGTAGAATAAAGTCTCACCTGAAGCTGACCATTCCTACACGGGTTTTATTGCTGCCGATGTCAAACAGATCCACCAAGTTCTCCGTGAACTGGAGCTGCTTCCGGAAGTCTTTAAACAAGATACTTCCGCTTGAATCTAACACGAACTCTATATCGGCGGGTTTATTTCCACATCCTACAAAATTTTATTAAAAGCTTAAACCCATTCTCATGTTTCCTACTTTCCGTGCCCATCGCTTCACGTGTACATAGGTACACAGGTATCGGTTTGCTGTTCAAGAGATGTGGTGGGAAAAGCTGGGTTTCCGTCGTGTGTTTGATTTCCACATGCAGTGAGTGGAAGCCTTACTCTGGTAAAACCGAAAAATCCAAAGGTTCTTTGTCGCAGTTTATTCATATAGAATCGACGGGACAACTGTCCGAAACAGAGGACCTGAAGCTGGAAACTTGAGACGACGTACAACAAACTAAAAAACACTTCAGTTATCGTTTGAAACTTTAAAAGATGCATTAGTTGTGATTTTTAATTTTATCTTATTTCTTTACGTTGCCAATTTACCATTTATTTATTTTTTTTTTAATTCTTAATACATAGAAATTAATCAAAACTAGTATTAAAATACTCTATTGATAACTATGAATAACTTATAAACAATTGTAAAAAATAAATCAACCAATAGATAAAGTTGTTACCCGTTATGTCATCCAAAGAAAAGACCTGGAATAGAATTGTAGAGTGATTTCATTAATCATAAAACCTTATCTCAAGGACTTCGTTAGTATATATGCTCTAACAACCATAAGAAATATTTCACTTTACCAACTGAACAAGAATTGCAGCAACCAAGACCAGAAACGCCGCCATCTTGACTTCTCTTGATCTTCACTCAAACAAAGCAGCTTTTGGAATGGGTTTTATAACAAGCAGATTTTTGTCAATATTATGATCCCATCAGTTATATTGGTGATTATCTGGGTCTGTATGTTCTGTCTGTTTTTTCTGTGGTTTGGGGGCTCTGTGTCATATTACTCATTAGGTTGATGAAGTGCTCTGTTTTTCTGCATTGGTTTCTGCCTTCGGGACTGGATAATCTCGGACCTTGGGAGTATCATATTCAAATCCTGATGCTCTTGAACCGATTATTTTACTAAAAAACAGAATAATGGGCAATTCGCATTTAAATCTGGAATTTTCTACGTAAGTTTGGTCTTTGCTGCCATTAAAAATTAAAGTATTGAGTATCATCTGCCCATTACACGGTATTCTGGATGTCTCCTCTGTGAACGGAACATTATTCTTTATGTTAGGAATTCGATTAATTAGTCAAAGTATTGTACAACGGATTTCGTGCGTGGGAACTTGAATGTTGCTAAACGATCAGCTTAAACTCAATTAATGATTAAAATATTAATTGAAATGGTGTCGAGAACTGACCGAGAACTTAAATCAACAATAACTTTATTACTGCAAGACAATGAAAACTTATATTGTTCTGACTTTTTACTGTATCTTCTTACTTTTAATAATGTTGAGATTAATTAGCAAGGATTTCTGGTGCATATGACTGGAGCATGAAGCGGTTATTATAGGGAGTGGCTGTATGAAGTATGCAGTAATGAGGATTAATTATGAACAAAGACCGAATTCCCCTCCCCTGCAATCATTGTATTACATAATGTCAGTTGAGTTTTAATCTGCGACATTTACTATTAATAGAAATCAATTCATAACAGTAATTTTCTTCTTTGTTGAAACTATGATAGAGTATTGTATGATCCCTTGTATACAGTAAATTGCGTCTTTACAAATACAACCCATTATCGAGCACTGAGTGCATTCCACATCCGCATCACTTAAATGTATGTAGAAATCTACGTTTCCAAATTTATTCAATTCATTTATTGACAATTACCATGTCGGCATACAGTCATGAATATGAGTTACATAAAACAAAAACATTAAACATAGCATGCAAAAAGTTAAACATTAACTTATAAATCTACACTACAAATCTACAATGGCCAAAACATTGGATAAACAAAACTAGGTTTGTGCGAAGACTATTATTGGTATTCATAAAATTGTATAAGTGTTCATTGTTGACTTTCCTTTCTAGCGTTGAAACAGTTTTATAGAAAACAACATATCCTTCTAGCAGCTGTAATGTTTTTAGGATTGACAAGTTCCTTAATGGGATTTATAATCTATTTCTGACATGAAAAATCCAGCATGTAAACTTCTGTAACTTACCTAAGCAATTCCGTTTTTAGATTATTCTACTATTAAGAGCAAAAATATTAAATTCTGTGCAAGCTTTCTACAGGATCAAGAGGTCACATATCTTAGTGTTTGATGCATTAATCAATAAACAATTTGACTCATAATTCAAAACGATTGTTTTCTCAGGGTAATTGAATGCTTTTTTAAAACTTCGATATGAGCTTGGTCTTTAGACAAACTCTTGGCTTCACGCGTTTTCATCATGTGACCAACTTACTAGTAATTGTATTCCATACAATGACATAGGCAATCTTATAAGGCATTCTATATAAAAAAAATTCTCGTAGCCATCTTTGTTGTGATGGCCACAATGGTGATGGAAAGTGGAGGGTAACTGAACTCTGTGTAAAATTGGTTGGATCCTTTGCTTATTTTGTGACATCTAATCAACCACAAGCTATTAGTGAGAACAAAACACAAAAAATCTTACTTTTCCATCAAAATTTATTGCTTAAGACCAGTGCTGACAATTCATTTCTACAAAAATACAGGAATTTAAAAAATAACACCCTTTAAAACGAGAATACAAAGCAAAAATCTGTACACGCTGCCTGATGTGGGCTTTGCTGCCTGTAGGCTGTCTAGACCCTCCCCCTCACCACCCACCCTCCCCCACCCACCCTCCCGGGTATTTACATCTCTGTGCCAACTATCTCTCAGCAAGTCAAACATGACATCCAAAAACATAGGTAATCACAGATTACAAAGCTCACCGAGACGAGGCATCAACTTTATGAGGCATCACCTTTAAAACCACCTTTATCATATGATATGAAAATCATAGTTAATGATCTTGGATATTCATGGATACTGTTTTGACACAATATCGTATATCATATGTAAAAAATTGTATGATAATCCTATGTTCATTTCATACATTATTATAAGATACAATGTTTATCAATACAATAATATAAAATATGATATTGCATCCAATGATACTTACAATATATATCATTTAATACAATATAATACTGTAATAAATATTGATGCAATATGATTTTGTAACATATAATATGACATTGTATCGTGTTATACATTATTGTATTTAATCACATAATACAATATCATAATATCTAATATAAATACAATATAGCATTATTTGATACTATATCATATCACATAATACATCACAATATTGTAACATATGATATTATATTGTATAATATAGTATAATTTTGTATTGTATGATATTGTATCATATTTGATACACAATATTGTATCATATGATACAATATAATTTGATAAAACATTGTTTCATATCATATGATACAATATCATCTGATACAGTACGATATTATATAATACAATATCATTTTATACAATATCATATCATATGATACAATATCATATTATACAATATCATATTATATGATATCTTATAATATCATATAATACAATTTCATGTATTATATAACAATATATTATATAAACCAATATCATATTATACAATATTTTATCATACGATATGCTATAATTATAATATACAATATCGTATCATATGATACAATATCATATATTGCAATATAATATGAAACAATATCATTCGATAAAATAATATATTATACAATATCATATTCTACAATATTGTATAATAATATACAATACTATACATAACAATATCATAATACAATATCATATAATAATGTACAAAAAAATTGATACAATATCATATCATATCATATAACTTTTTACAATATAATGTATGATATTACATTGTATCATATAAAACAATAGTGTATCATATCATAGAATACTATATCATAGGAATCATGTTAAATCATTTAACAACAAACACATCTATCAAGCAGGTTTGAGTGAGGTAGGAGAATTTTTAGCATCCTTGATAATGGAGATCAGGCTCTGCATCTGAAGCTACCTCTGCAATTCATTTATATTATAGTTAAATCAATTATGCAAGCTATTATCTATAAAACATGTAACCTGTTCCAAAAAACTAAACCTCATCCAGCATCCGAAACCTATGGCTCAGATTCAGCATTCAAGCCTGTCAGATGCATCAGTATCATGAGATGCATCATCCCTGCAAGTTTGGTGATGTAAGGACCAGTAATAACTAAGATATAATCATCAGAGGGCACCTGCTCTAAAAACTTTAACCAGCTCTTAAAACCTTAACCTCATCCAGCATCCGAAACCTATGGCTCAGATTCAGCATTCATGCCTGTCAGGTGCATCAGTATCGTAAGACGCACCATCCTTGCAAGTTTGGTGAAGTTAGGACCAGAAATAACTAAGATATATTTTTTAGCATCCTTGATAATGGAGATCAGGATCTGCATCTGAAGCTACCTCTGCCATTCATTTATATTATAGTTAGATCATATATGCAAGTTTGAAATAGTGCTATTACCTACATATATTAAACATGTGACCTGTTCCAAAAAAACTAAACCTCATCCAGCATCCGAAACCTATGGCTCAGATTCAGCATTCAAGCCTGTCAGGTGCATCAGTATCATAAGACACACCATCCATGTAAGTTTGGTAAAGTTAGGACCAGTAATAACTAAGATATGATCATCAGAGGGCACCTGCTCTAAAAACTTTAACCAGCTCTTAAAACCTTAACCTCATCCAGCATCCGAAACCTATGGCTCAGATTCAGCATTCAAGCCTGTCAGGTGCATCAGTATCATATGACTCACCATCTATGCAAGTTTGGTGAAGTTGGGACCAGTAGTAACTTAGAAATGGCTATCAAAGGGCACCTGCAACAAAAACTTTAACCTGCTCGAAAAACCTAACTTCATCTAGCATCCGAAACCTTCGGCTCAGATTCAGCATTCAAGCCTGTCAGGTGCAAAAGTATCATAAGACACACCATCCATGCAAGTTTGGTGAAGTAAGGACCAGTAGTAAGTAAGATATAATCATCAGAGGGCACCTGCTCCAAAAACTTTAACCAGCTCTAAAAACCTTAACCTCATCCAGCATCCGAAACCTATGGCTCAGATTCAGCATTCAAGCCTGTCAGGTGCATCAGTATCATAAGACACACCATCTATGCAAGTTTGGTGAAGTTTGGACCAGTAGTAACTTAGAAATGGCTATCAAAGGGCACCTGCAACAAAAACTTTAACCTGCTCCAAACACCTTAACCTCCTCCAGCATCTGAAATTCATGGCCCAGATTCAGCATCCAAGTCTCTCAAGTCCATTAGTAGGTCCAGATGCATCATTCATGCAAGTTTGGTGAAGATAGGACAAGTAATAAGTTAGATACAGGACCTGCAACAAAAACTTTAACCAGGTCCGGACGCCGACGCCGAGGGTATAGCATAAGCTCCCCCCGACTTCGTCTCGGTGAGCTAAACAATCGACTCAATGAAAACAATTACAAATCCTAAGGCACTGAAAACTTCTCACAAAGTGAATGGTTTGTTCCCTGTACATGTTTCCTTAGCACTATCTTAAAGTCATTGCAAAATTACAAAAATTATATAAAATTCATACAATTAGGAATTTCTTTAGAGTTTCATGTGAAATACATAAAGATTGAATGCTATGTTAAAATGGCTAAAAAAGTATAAAACACAAGTTAAAAAAGTTCTGGCAGCATTAACATGTGAACATCAATACACTCTGAAGTATTACTTATTCATCAACAATGAAAAATACATGATTATGCATAGCATTGAATATTATAAGGACACTGAACACTAATAATAATTATTTCAAGGGTAAAATTTACCCAAAGGTTATAAACTTTGATATACATAGAGTTATACAATAGAGATTGCGTAAATGGATTCGACTGGCTTTGGTCTCTAGCTTCTCTTTGAGCGTGTGTAGTACGTGTTGGTCGACCCATGATCCTCTCTGTACATCAAGTACCAGCCGAGACTGGGGAGGAGGGTCATCATCGAGAGGCAGCCGAGATGCTGGACCACAGTCTGGACACTCTCCTTTGTCTGGTAGCAGTAAAGCATGGTGGTCCAGAGGATCAACACTGCGAACTGAGAAAGGGATGCCAAAACCACTTAAGTTGAAAGAACCTTTCGCATGTTATTTCTATTATTATATGCAATAAAATATGTTCTAAATGAAAATAAGATAACAAAGCTAAACTACAAACACTTTTTAAATTTTTTTTAACAATGTTAAGTATTACTCTTGAATTTTATTTCAATTAAGAAAATGGTCTACGGTTGTTCTTATTATAAGTATCAATAAATAGATTCATTATACATTGATCTTCAATACACTTATATATCAAAATAATTCTCTATGATTCCACCATGAAAATTAATATAAATATTTGAACTTTGAGAAGACATTTAACATAAAGTGATAACCACGTTTTTGGTCGAGAAAAATCTGAAAAAGTGTTTTTACCAAGTGAACAATACATACCAGCAGATTACTGACGAAAAAGCTGCGTCGATCCTCTCTCCTGAGAAAACATGGGGCGTACCAAGAGATGAAAATACTGCTGAGGACGAGAGCTCCGTACGCCTGGAACAGGTAGTTCATCGAAATCCGGACGGAGGTCGCAACCTTCTGTAAATCAAACGTTATAACCATTACAAAACATATTTCAAAAGATTTTGACAGAAAGTGAAATCATTTAAATTTATAATTTAGGAGGGGCTGAGGGCTCAATTTTCAGAGAGTTTCATTGTTATAATGGTTGGTTTGGATGTTACTTCTGGTACATGCTATGAGCAAAATGTGTTTTATCTACATTCAATGTTCAATAGCACATCAAACCTGATCATTGTGAATGAGCACATGAATGTCATCATGCATTTCGAATATATATGTTATTGTTAGGTTTAATGAAACATTTAAACTTACCACACCACTTTGAATATACTTTTGAACAATAATTGTTAATCATATCCATAAATTATCAATTTTCATTGTATTTTATACAAATAGGCATCAAAATGAATATCTATGTACTAGTATGTAGGTATTGAATGCTTATTTTCTGGATGTCAATGGTCCTATACCTAGGCTGTGCAGACAAATTATCATATACAATAACCTGCAGTATTCAATTTGTCTACATTGTCTGGTGTGTTATAGAACTGACAATATCCAAAAATAAGCATTCAATGCTTAAATGATTTGTCTAGAACTTATAGTTTATAGGTGCTGGGTACTAACACAAAAGTGAGCACTTAGGATTTCTAATGATTCCACAATATAAATGGATAATAAATAAAATCTAAGTTTTCAGTTTTAATATAAATTCACCCAAGAGCAAAAATGTGTTATGCAATACATCCTCATGTCAGGAAGCTTGGAATTGATACAAACCAGGAAGTCAACAATGGTTGAGGGGAAAGCCAGGCAGGCGAGGCCTTGTATGAGGTTCATGAGGAAGATGAGGCGCACCACCGTGCTAACCGGCCCCTTGTGTTCTCGTCTCCCAATGCTGGGACGAGTCTCCAGTAACAGCGCAACGTTCATCAACCAGATGGCTACGAAGACAGTCAGGAGGAAACAAAATCCCTGCCAAAAGCATATATATATATTTCTGTATAGATTGAGCTCAAGTAAAAGGGAAACTAATACTGATAATATAATGTTCTTGATATTTAAACTTTACTTACCGAATGGTTGACACTCTTTTCATTTGTTATGAAGGTATACAGTGAGGCTAAAAGTAGAGGCAGGAACCCCTTAAAAAAAATATACATATATATAATTTACATATATGGTAGATACATGTATAACGCTTGATCAAAATGCATGGATTTATTTGAAAATATGTAGCATTAAACAGCAATTTTCAAAAATGAATATTTATTTTGCCTTTGTTATTCACACACTGTTTGAATAACAAATATGTTGTATACAGCCGTAAGCAACTTTATTTATACCAGTGTCACAAAATAAGTATAAACTACCTTTTTTTAAGCAGTGCATGATTTGATGATATAATATTCAATTGTAGTGAATTAAATTGAAAAATTTCAAGAACTTATTAATAAATAAATATTGACTTAAAGAGGTTCGCTTCTTAGGTTTTGGGTAGCCATTTTGAGTCACCTCTAGCCTGGAAATTCTGCATCACATATTAATTCTTGTAGTATATTTATATTTTACAATGCCAAATAAAATTTATTGAATAAAATTGTTCTAAAAAAATTAAAGGACTATGTGTGGTTTTATGCATTTTTTACCCCCAAAATCAAACTTTTAGAAAGAGCTTTAAAAATAAAGTGGAAGATAGTTAAAATCATATTGGAAATAAAGGTGTAAAAGGTTATCACCACAGTGACGTCATAATGTAGAAATGACATCATGAAGATTGCATTATTTTGATAAATTGATGTTTTGTAGCAAAATTTGGGTGTTTTCCGATGGTTTTTCGACTGGGAAACATCGAGCTCAGGCTTGCTCAAGTACCGTATAACTATCTGAAGAAAAACATATGATAAAATTGCACTTGAGCTGACCTGTGCTCTATACTTCTGAATGCAAAATATAGAGCAAAAATGACAATATTTTCATTTGTTTGCAAATTTGCGGGAATTAGGTAATTTAGGTGACGTCATAGATAAACAGCGAATGAGCAATGATGACTAAAATCAAGATTAAAGTTATAGGCATCCTCTATACAATGATTTGTGAAGATTTTATTTTTATACGATACTATTCAAAAATTGGTTGAAATTGGGGGCAGATATTTGATACTGCACTTAGTCCTTTTAACAGAGGACTATATTTTGTGGTGGAAGGTTTTCAAGAAGGAAATGAACAATGTTCATGGTAACTCTCTCGTTTTAGAGCACTGTTAATTTAGCTCCCTAATTTCTAGTGCAGACGAAACTTCTAGATAGTCTGTGTATTACGATATATTCATGATGTTCTAAAAAACATATCTAAACAATATTTTGATATTTCTATCAATATATTTTGCATATTTAGCTTATATTTCATAGAAGTTAAGAAAATCTAAAAAAAAATTGAGTTATAGCATAAAATAAGCTAATTTATGCCAAAATTGGAGTTAATTTTGTAACCCATCTTGTTTTACTTTTTTATGAAACATTTTGAAAAATGACATAACTACGGTATAATTTTTTAAAATTTGCATTATAATATGATTACTCCAACAAAATTTTATAACATCTGTTGTTGTGTTCATTATGTAGTGGCCTTTGAATCCACCAGTAAAGCAAGAATTTTTAAACTTTGACTTAGATTTTACTTTTATAGTCACTACATGTGTTCAACTTCATACTCTATAAAAATCACTAAATATTACTGCTAAATAATTGTTCAAACTATAAATATTTGTTTGATTTCTTCAAATTATCAATTTCAATGTCAAAGGACTATATGGTTTGAGCCTAAAATGGCCCCCAAAAATGAACATTGTTATTTTACTGTAATTCTTCGTTTTATTTGTACAAATATATATTTGAAGTTTTTTCATATAAATTTTCATTTTGATTTTAGTACCCACAATTTAAAAATATGACATCATAAAGTTTACCTTTTCCCGCCATTTTCTCATTTTTAGCATAAAACGGCTTGTTTTTAGGTAGTTTTTATTTAAGGAAACATTGAGCGACTGCTTGAACAAACAAAATATTTTCACCAAACATGTATCTAATATCCAATACTTATAAGTGACAAAAAGTTTGTTCTTGTTCAAAAAGTCGTTCTATATTTCCCATTCGAAAAAAGATAAGAAAAATGTCAATTTTTGATTGATTTTGATTAAATTATAAAAATGGCGTCAATTCTGACGTCATATACTGCCAGTGAGTGCATATAAATCAAATAAATAGGTGAAAAACATATTTCATGTCAACTCTTTTATAAAATAACACAACAAATTTAAGTACCTGAATCATTTTAAAAATAGCGAATTTTGGGGGCCAAATTTGACTAATATCATACATAAGTTCTTTTAGCAAAAATTTCAGGAAAGTTATCATTTCTGTTTGGGGCCCTATATTTCCAAAAATGGCATGTGACGTGGGTCACAAATAAAATAAATGAGCATTTTAGGTCCCCATCTTTATATTCAAGTGGTTTTCGAATGACTGACATTACTATTATTTCAGGTGCCAACCCCCTTTAATACTTTCAAACCAGTTTTTTTTTAACAATATATAGGATATAAAGAGGGCAAATTACTCTAAAGAAGACATAATCAATGAAGTAAGTTTATTATAAAGGAAATTAGATTCTACCAAAGCTTTTGATACAGCAATGCTTCCAAAAACTGTATCGTCTCTAGATTTATGGCACATGTACTGAAATAAGGCCACGCTGAGGAAGCAGGCTCCCACGTGCTGTACAGCACAGTCCATCGCCAGATCAGAGGTTCCAAAAACCTTGATGAAAAAAAGTACCAAATTGGCGTATGCATATCATGATAATGAATCAAATATAATAGTATAGATACGCAGCTGATACGTATGTTTTGATTTTTCATGATTTTAAAGATTGCATATATTTCAAAGTGCAATAGCTGAACCAGCCATAAATAATATTATTGTTATTTATGTCTCTGGCTGAACTGAGTCGAAGGAACTCTTACTTTGGAGACGACGGTTTTGGGGAAACTAAAACACGCCAGTCCGAACCAAGCCGTGAGGACTAAATCGAACAAAACCGCTGCCTTCTTGCTTTGCTTCCCTGCTATAAATGCAATAACAATTGCTACAGCCCGTGCATAATCGTAAATTGCAGACATTTTGACCATATAATTTTCAGATATTAGTAACAAATATTTTGTTTATCTCTTCGAAATGACGCGGTCTCAAACGAGCGCCAACAATAGAATTTGAATTTCGATCCCGATCTTATTAAAGAAAATAATATGTTTTACGGTGTGACCGTTGGGGCGAGCGCAGAAGGAGTCACACATCTGTCATCATTGTTAAATGCAACCCGTGGACTTACCCAAATCAAAAAACTTTGGCTTTGTCTCGAAAACTAATTAAAAGATAGTTTCATTTTTATCTCTCAGGTTCTAACATACACTTATGTTTTACGGTGCGACCGTTGGGGCGAGCACAGCATGTGATCAAACAATGAATTATAATAAATTAATAAAATAAAATTAACAACGTGAAATTTGAATGCCAAAAAATAAAACATACCAATTTTTCAGTAAATTTTCATTATTCATAGTTTATAAGATTTGTTATAATTTATTTATTTATATGTAGAACAATAGTTTAATCTCAGATACAATGTTGTTAGATAATAAAGATTTTAATATATAAATATTCATTGCACTGCATCTCCTCTTTTAAAGTGATTGTGATTATGATTGATTGATTGATTTCCCCCTTTTTTTTTGCAGTAGACATTTTTTCTTAAACTTACATATAAAACTTGACTCATCATAGAGCTCCCCCCATGCTAAATTTTTTTTCATTTTTGTCAATTTATACATAGAAAATCGACTTACCATGGATTTGCCCCTCCACTTAAAAAAAATAATTAATGTTTAATTTTATTTTTAATTTACGCTTAAAAATATTTGCTTATCATGTTAAAAGAACATGTTGTTGTCCCCCCCCCCCCCCCCGCATGTAATAAATGGAAGTGAAAATAAAGAAACCATTGAACTGCTAAAGAGCTGAAGGATTAGAATTTTCATGATTTATTTTTCTTTTTGCTTGCAAAGATTTTTTGGATGAGGCTGCCATCCACCCACCCACCCCCTTTAAAAAAAGGCGCTGCTACGTATAACGTTACGTTTCAGGAAATTACCGTAATTATACTGAATAAAATATTTGTGAGCATTCATCCAAATTAGTGCAATTTACAACTGTTTCCTGTATCTGAAGAAATGCCCTTATTCGTCAGCTGTTCTTTATCTTAGCCTTTGCAAGATTTTAAGAGGATTTTGGTCATTTCAGCAGATTTACAATAACTTCAATTAGAGTAATTTCCCCTTATCAGTGCTTATTGTGACGTCAAAGCTGACGTAGGTTTAGTGTCGTCTTACTCTTTAAAACTCCCCTGAGAAATAAAAGTATGCGAAGTATACTGTTTTATTTACTTAAAAAGCATGATGTTCTTAAAATTACACATCTTATAAGCTTTTCAAAGGTTTTACTTTGATTCTCGGGAGAACGTGATGTTGGAACGTGAGGTTGGAAACCATTGGTACTATGAATTGTGGGTCAAAATTTACTGACTCCGAAAAAATATATCGGATCAATGTGTAAACGTTTGTGACGTCACACGATTATTTTTGATTGAAAGTGTACCGAGGTGAACTTTAGAGGTAACATTGACTGTATGTCGCTTACATCGTTATTGTTTTTACTGTCTAAATTTGTCTTGATGATTCTCGTGAGAGTGTGAAGTGATAAAAATTGCCATGATTACAGGGAACTACTGGGACGATTAAAACGATGCATTACTGGTCCGATTTACTGACGCCAAAAAAATCCGTTGAATGAATGTGCAACTAGTCCAAATTTTCTATTCACACACGCCTTGCCGGTAGAGCTCGCTTCGCGCCGGCGCTGCGCGCCGGCGAGCTGCGCTCGCTAAAAATAAAATTGTTTTAAAAAATTCGTTCATATGAAATGAAAAAAAGAACGCATTCATAAGAAATAAATTCAAAATTTTATTGGTGTAGATCTATATTAAGTGACATTAATTATAACAATAACAACACTATATTTATGTTGATAAACATTGAAGGCACATCATATCATATTACAATAAAATATTAACAGAAAGTTTAAAAAAAAAAATTAACACTATAATTCATATTCTAAATAAACACAATAAATAAGATAATAATAATAATCAATATAAAAAAATAAAACATGCTGAAAATATATATGAACATCAATTAAAAATGTAAAAACAATTAATGTACGGTACATAAGTACAGCTATATATAGTAACTCGTTAGTGTTCCAGACACTTGTAACATTGACTAGATTTAATGAAATTAACAGAAATTTATATTACATTCATAAGTATATCTAGAAAATTTTTCATATTTATAATATATTCAAAAACTCAGACAGCAACAATTAATCCTACAGCTATACTCTGGTGGTTGAACAGCCTAATTAATTGATAAATAGGAGCATTGCATTGACACTGAGCATGATTAATGTATATCACATATACAAATCATATACTGATAAAAACAGGAAAATAATTCTCAGATACACCAGGACAAAACGTATAATTCTAAAAACATTTAAAATAGTGCCTGTAATATATAAAAAGAATTATAAGGCTAATATAACCTCTAGATCTTTCAAACAAGTAACTGTACAACATGCAACAAGTCAACAATTTATTCATATAATACAAACTCTGAATCATAATGAAAAAAAAAAAAACTCCTAATTTTTTTTTCCACGCAAAACACAAATAGTTTAATTAATTGCTTTTCAAATAACAAAAATAAAAAAATATATTTCTGAGATACCACTAGTCTACATTCATTCATTTTTGTAATATATACGGTACTTTACATAATACTTAATATGAAAATAGTCACAGATGCAATCCAGTGAGTCGGATTTCTGAAGCCGGATATCTATTGCTGGTCGATCATTAGATGGCCTGATTGACCACTTTTAGATGTATTATGCTGACATATAGTTGAAGGAGATGGCGACTTGAGAATCACTCTAACGGTCTGGAACATAAAAAGGTTTTATTAAAAATTAAGTCAATATATCAGTAAGTGGTATTATAAATCACCCCTAAACAACAATATACGACACAAAATAATCCAAATGTTGACTAATATCCTTCAAGCTGGTAAATTATGACACTCTCTCTTTATTAAATACTACCTTGAGAGAAAATGACTTCTCCCCAAACACCCCTCATCATGAAGATGACCCAAAGAAAATGCTTTCCCTTATTTTATTATGTGACCATGCAGACCTCCAAAGTTAATGACTTCTCCCAAAACACCTGTATCATGAAACATTCATATCATGTAATCAAGATGACCTACCCTCCCAGAGTAAATGACTTCTCTCAAAACACTTGTATCAGATGTAATTATGATGACCTACCCTCCAGAGTAAATGACTATTCTTCAAGCATTCTATTATGTAATCATAATCATGTAATAATGATGAGCTACCCCTCCAGAGTTAATGATTACTCCCCAAATAGCTGTATCATGTAATCAGCAGCTTGTATCACTTGTATTATGCAATCATGATGACCTATCCCCCATAGTAAATGACTTCTCTCCAAACACTTGTATTCTGTAATGATGATGACCTACCCCCCCCCCCCCTCCCCTGTATCATGTAATCAGAAGCTTGTATCACCACTTGTATTCTGTAATAATGATGACCTACCTGTCTAGCGTAAATGACTTCTCCCCAAACATTTATATCATGCAATCATGATGACCTACCCATCCAGAGTAAATGACTTCTCCCCAAACACTTGTATTCTGTAATAATGATGACCTAACCCCCCCCCCCCCCCCCCAGAGTAAATAACTTTTACCAAACACCTGTATCGGGTAATCAGAAGCTTGTATCACCACTTGTATTCTGTAATAATGATGACCTACCCCTCAAGAGTAAATGACTTCTCCCCAAACACCCGTATCATGTAATCAGCAGCTTCGTTGTGGTGAAACGTGGAAGGAATGAGCACGTAATGGCCAGGCTCCAGCTCAAACTGTTGGCTGACCTCTCGGTAGTTGATGTACACACCCGACTTACCGCTGTCAGGGGTGTAGCGGAAATGTTGCGGGGACAGCTTCTTTGTTGGATCTTCTGTCTGAAATTACATGAAAATGGAAATATCTATAGATCAAACTGAGAAACAATTTAACCACATAACAATTATTACTTGTATTTATACCTGTGATACATATACATGAATTTTACATGTATTTACCTAATCTGACTTCTTTCTAAGCACAGATAAACTTTTTTATCTCAAACCCGATGGAGCTGTTTAAAAACTTCTAGATATCCGAGTATTCGAGATATCAAGGGTAAAATACTTAAAATTAAGTGGTTGAGACTTACAAATCACTTCAATATATCCACTGTATTCTAGATATCAGTGTTCAAGATATCGAAGTTCAACTGTTTATTTGAAAATACTACATGAATTCCTCAAATAATATAAGCATCTGTAAAATTATTAGATCAAGACAATACTTCATGAATTTGAAGTACATGTATATTGTTCATTTTTCACTGATTGCGACTTTTGTAATAAAATAATCAAATGGCATGATAGGATTGCATGTACATGTATCAAACTTTGAATGCAGCATATCAAAGCAATGTTTTTGTTATTTTGAACCCATACTCTGTATAAGAAGAATCCTATCTGCAGTTTCTTGACTTTGACATTACGAGTTGACTGGCGATGCTCCTGCATCAAGGAAATGACTATAGAACACAATCCTTCAAGATCAGGGTCATCCTTCTGAGGATCAAAGTCATCTGTAAATCAAACACAATCCACATTTCTAACAGGGAAAGTTAAAGATTCAGAGAGAGCATATGACTTCTTTGTACCTATATTATTACCTGATGCTTCCCGTACACACAACCACATTTACACACTATATCCTACCAACTCCATTGGAGAAGATTAATTAATCCAATATTAATTTAAACCTTCTTCATACAAAATAAATTACTAAACTTGAAGATAGCTTTCCTGTAATAGATGTATAAGTAGACATAAAATAATATCCCTGTATATACTGGTACAGCAAATTGTTCACTGGTATGATCTACTGTAGAAGCAGAAATATTCGTTGAGGATTTAATTTCGTTATTTTCGTTGGCAGTAGAAATCAACAAAATTAAATCCATGACGAATTTTTAACCAAAGTAATAATGAATACAAAGATATTATGATGTGACGAAATTAAATGCCAACGAATTTTATTTGGTTTAAAAAACAACGAAATTTTGACCCAACGAAAATATGTGCTTCTACAGTAAATAAGAGATTTACACTGACCTGCTTCTGGAAGAGTGAGTATGTACTGAGGGTTTGTAGCAAACTTCTGAAGGTCATTCCTGCTCCCACCAGCATTCTTATCACATTCCCATCTCCCTTTCACACATGCATAGCACCCTGTAAATAAGTATAACATGTTTTAAAACATCAGCAGAACCTAAAACACAAAATCTTTTTTTTTTCATTCAGAAACATTGCTTTTTATCAAACACATTGCTAACTTATAGTTGAATTTCCTCACCAAATTTATCGACCACGCCATCCCCATCAAAGTCTGGTCCGTACTGACAGATGGTCACTTCCTGGAACTGTTTACAGAAGTCTCTGTAGGACATCCAGAACTCACCGTCATCCTTGGCCTGGAGACCGATCTCTTTCTTTGTCTGATCATCCACCCAAGTCCAGTTCACATCACTAAATGGTTGTAAGAATGAAAGTCAGCGTGAACATGTATCTGTACAATTCTAATCTATGACACTGAGAGTTAATGCTCAATAAAGTGGACCTCCAGCTATGTCAACTTTCATACTCACTACCACACAAGCCTATTTACATTGTCTCTCAAACTCTGTTACAAGGCATTACATCTTTCACACAGTCAATACAGAGACAGTAATACCTTCAAGGAAAACGTTTTTGTCTCCACTGGTAGCGTTATTATTGCACTTACCAATAGAAGGCAGTGGTTGTTTTTTATTTACCTGTCACTCCATGAGCCCTTCCATTCGTTGTTGTCACCCCAGGGATTTCTGATCCTGACCAGCTTATCCTCTCCCCTCACATGTTTTATCTGTATGATCAATAAATGTCTCTGAACTATATATAGCCTGATTAAAACAGTTAAATATCAAACTTGATTTCTTCTACCATATTAAAGTTAGAGTAGTCTTTCTATATCAGAAGCTAAAGCATGAGAATACAACACCAGTCTGTTGACACCCCAGAGACAGAATACAACACCAGTCGGTTGACACCCCAGGGACAGAATACAACACCAGTCGGTTGACACCCCAGAGACAGAATACAACACCAGTCTGTTGACACCCCAGGGACAGAATACAACACCAGTCGGTTGACACCCCAGAGACAGAATACAGCACCAGTCGGTTGACACCCCAGAGACAGAATACAACACCAGTCTGTTGACACCCCAGAGACAGAATACAACACCAGTCGGTTGACACCCCAGAGACAGAATTCAACACCAGTCGGTTGACACCCCAGGGACAGAATACAGCACCAGTCGGTTGACACCCCAGAGACAGAATACAGCACCAGTCGGTTGACACCCCAGAGACAGAATACAGCACCAGTCGGTTGACACCCCAGAGACAGAATACAACACCAGTCTGTTGACACCCCAGAGACAGAATACAACACCAGTCGGTTGACACCCCAGAGACAGAATTCAACACCAGTCGGTTGACACCCCAGAGACAGAATACAACACCAGTCGGTTGACACCCCAGAGACAGAATACAACACCAGTCGGTTGACACCCCAGAGACAGAATACAACACCAGTCGGTTGACACCCCAGAGACAGAATACAACACCAGTCGGTTGACACCCCAGGGACAGAATACAACACCAGTCGGTTGACACCCCAGAGACAGAATACAACACCAGTCGGTTGACACCCCAGAGACAGAATTCAACACCAGTCGGTTGACACCCCAGGGACAGAATACAACACCAGTCGGTTGACACCCCAGTGACAGAATACAACACCAGTCGGTTGACACCCCAGAGACAGAATACAACACCAGTCGGTTGACACCCCAGAGACAGAATACAACACCAGTCGGTTGACACCCCAGAGACAGAATACAACACCAGTCGGTTGCCACCCCAGAGACAGAGTACAGCACCAGTCTGTTGACACTCCAGAGACAGAATACAACACCAGTCGGTTGACACCCCAGAGACAGAATACAGCACCAGTCGGTTGCCACCCCAGAGACAGAATACAACACCAGTCGGTTGCCACCCCAGAGACAGAATACAGCACCAGTCTGTTGACACTCCAGAGACAGATTACAACACCAGTCGGTTGACACCCCAGAGACAGAATACAACACCAGTCGGTTGACACCCCAGAGACAGAATACAACACCAGTCTGTTGACACTCCAGAGACAGAATACAACACCAGTCGGTTGACACCCCAGTGACTGAATACAACACCAGTCGGTTGACACCCCAGAGACAGAATACAACACCAGTCTGTTGACACTCCAGAGACAGAATACAACACCAGTCTGTTGACACTCCAGAGACAGAATACAACACCAGTCGGTTGACACCCCAGAGACTGAATACAACACCAGTCGGTTGACACCC
Source organism: Magallana angulata (assembly GCF_025612915.1). Classification (NCBI taxonomy): domain Eukaryota; kingdom Metazoa; phylum Mollusca; class Bivalvia; order Ostreida; family Ostreidae; genus Magallana; species Magallana angulata. Next base: position 3,074,026 of record NC_069116.1, on the reverse strand, counting down.
CAGAGACAGAATACAACACCAGTCTGTTGACACCCCAGAGACAGAATACAACACCAGTCTGTTGACACTCCAGAGACAGAATACAACACCAGTCGGTTGACACCCCAGAGACTGAATACAACACCAGTCGGTTGACACCCCAGAGACAGAATACAACACCAGTCGGTTGACACCCCAGAGACAGAATACAACACCAGTCTGTTGACACTCCAGAGACAGAATACAACACCAGTCGGTTGACACCCCAGAGACAGAATACAACACCAGTCTGTTGACACTCCAGAGACAGAATACAACACCAGTCGGTTGACACCCCAGAGACAGAATACAACACCAGTCTGTTGACACCCCAGGGACAGAATACAACACCAGTCTGTTGACACCCCAGAGACAGAATACAACACCAGTCGGTTGACACCCCAGAGACAGAATACAACACCAGTCGGTTGCCACCCCAGAGACAGAATACAACACCAGTCGGTTGACACCCCAGAGACAGAATACAACACCAGTCTGTTGACACTCCAGAGACAGAATACAACACCAGTCGGTTGACACCCCAGAGACAGAATACAACACCAGTCTGTTGACACCCCAGAGACAGAATACAACACCAGTCGGTTGACACCCCAGAGACAGAATACAACACCAGTCGGTTGACACCCCAGAGACAGAATACAACACCAGTCTGTTGACACCCCAGGGACAGAATACAACACCAGTCGGTTGACACTCCAGAGACAGAATACAACACCAGTCGGTTGACACCCCAGAGACAGAATACAACACCAGTCGGTTGACACCCCAGAGACAGAATACAGCACCAGTCGGTTGACACCCCAGAGACAGAATACAACACCAGTCTGTTGACACCCCAGAGACAGAATACAACACCAGTCTGTTGACACCCCAGGGACAGAATACAACACCAGTCGGTTGACACCCCAGAGACAGAATACAACACCAGTCGGTTGACACCCCAGAGACAGAATACAACACCAGTCGGTTGACACCCCAGAGACTGACCTTTCTGACCTCGGTGACAGTGTAAGCATGGCCAGACACCAAACCATTTGGATCGGCTTTGGTACTTAACTTCCAGTTACCCTGAAAACATCAATCAATTTTACTTATAATAATACAAAATGCTATTCATATATAATCTGCATTATTACACCAAAAACCACCAATATATAAATATTATTTAATTTGAACAAATAATACATGTACTAATGCTGAATATTTTATTTATAAATTTAGAGAGTTTATCATAGCATGTTTGTATAAAGAGGGTACAGCAGCAGGATACCTTTCTTGAGCATGTGATGAAGGCACCCTTTTGTTGAGCTTTCTCTATCATTCTGTAGAGAAATGGGTCTTTGTCTTGAATTTCATACAATCTGGGTATCCCTCCCGTCAGATCGACCAAGGCATCCATGGACTGACCCCCCTCAATGGCTTCATATGAACCATGCAATCTGAAATTTAACATACATGGACATTCCAACAATCTTGTCGAGACCAGACTGCTTAGGATACATATACATGTATACAAATTTTGTGCAAGTAAAAAAATGAATGAAAGTATAGTTAAACATGTAGGCATACTTTGCATAGGCCTTCTCGATGAGCGCTACCCAGAATTCCTGGGGCTCTGTACATCTGCCGTAGACGAGCTTCCCGTTCACCGTGGGGAGTAGGTCGTCTATGTACACGTCCACCCAGTCACCAAATCTCCAGAACCGGAAATGCACCACGCCCTTGTAGCCTGGACCACACAGAGGCTGGTCTGATGGGACTATCTACTCAAGGGAAATAGGAAGTACATGCTTTTTTCATGTTATATCATACAATTTACTTTGAGCTGTTTTGACCATAAAGATTACTAAGACAAATAAACATTCATGTATTTAATGGATACTAAGCACTATTATATAAACACCTTTTATTTGAATAAGAGAAATTTTACAAAGTGTGTGAGCCTGCCATACAAATGCAATTACCACACAGGTGTATATAAGGCTTGATCACAAAAATTAGTCCCGTTAATATCCACTTAATTGCAAAGTAAAGATCTCTGGAATAAGAGTTGGTTTACAATATGTTATTGATTAACAAAACACGGGTGATCATTTCTTTGACAATATTGAGATTAGAGAAACAGGTGAAGATATTTAAAATATTTTTGTCATTTTGAGTTCCTACTTTTTTCATAAACTCTTTTTTCTGAGACACTGCTGCGCATGCGGAGAGGAACCAGCAATCTCCCAGGGTTCCCTGTTTGATGTCGTCTCTGGTGACCCCGTCCACCATCAGCTGGGGGGTCTGCCACTCTTCCACCAAGTCCTAACACAAAATCAGAAACTTCATATAATACAAAGTCACATGCTTTAATTAATTATTATAGTTTCTGATCCTGAAAGTGTTGCTCTATAAAAGGGCAATGGTTTGATGATACAAAATAGTTAAGTAATCTATTATTCATATAGGATATGCATGCTCTACCAATTACACTATTAAGACCTCATCTGATATAATTATAAGTATTTCTGTTTAATAACTGAGGCCTTATTATATTGTATGGTTCGCTTTGCCTGCAAATGTATTAAATGCCTTAATTTCTTTCATAACATTCTTTTTTAAAAAAAACTCTGATTTGTTAATTCCTGTCATATTTCTTTTACTAATGCTAGCAACAAAATTACCACAGGTCGCTTCCAGTAGAAATCAGATGCATCTCTGTCACTGTAGAAGAGAGCAAATCTGTCTGCATTGAAGTCTGGGTCACAAAACAATTCTCCATCCTCTAAGGAGTCCAGGTAATTGAGTATGGTGTCCTTACTCTACCAAAAAATGTATTTGACAAATATATGGCATGTTTGATGAATACAATCAATATATAGCACATGTAATGGTCTGATCAGTGTGATCTGTTGATTGCCGGCACTTACTATCTCAGTTGATAAAGCACCTGACTACCGGTATATATATAGTGATTCAGGGGACCTGGGTTTAAATCCCAGCCTGGTCCATTATTATTCTCTCATCCTGTCACACACACACACAATGTATAAAACACTCACTCAATGTGCTCAATCTGCGGACATATTTATATGTACACTTTATAATCGAAAGATGATGAATGATTTCTTCAGTTTTTATAACTACAGTACTTGAGAAGAGTGGATTGAAACCTGGAGCAATGATTTGACTTGTGAGGATGGTTAGTATAATATAATATAACCACAACACTTGTTTCATACAGCGCACATATCCGATAGTTTATAGATCTTTGTGTTATTGAATATATATGTGGCCATTGCTCAGTTGCAGCATTTAATACATCAATATGTCATTAATTAATGATGCTCTCATTGTTATTATGATACCGTAATTCCTAGCTTCCCGTCTTTGTACTCCTCCTGGGGAAACTCCACCACAGGTTCCTCCGGGTTCCTCTTCTCCCTGCCACTGACCTCCGCGACCCGGCTCAGGGTGCTGACGGTTCGGCGCGGGGGCACGTGTCCATTAGCGAGAATTCGAACCTCCGCTACTGACTGGCTTCTTTTTTCTTTCTGTTTACTTGGATTGGAACCCATTATACAAAATCTGTAAATTTGCAGTCATCACTGGTCTGATTTTGTGATTAGAGTTTCCCTCATAACACTTTCAAATATTGTTTACATCAGTTACATCGGTTTCTATCGACTTGCCTCCATATTTTATTTAGTAGGTCGTGTCTAAGTTTATTCGTACTTTGTTAAATTTTTCCCAAAATTCAAGAAATGTTGAAAAAAATGTAGCATAATTCTATTCCATATCTTCTCTTTATGCATTTTTACGTTTATAACCATTTCATATTTCCTTCTGTGCATTATGATAATGTAATTCTTATCTACGAAATTCCTTTACGCGCCATGTCTATGGTATTTTATTGTTGTCTGCTACAAAATTACTGAAAGACAAAGATTTAGCAATAAAGGTATGCACACACATAAATTAACTAATGGTTATCCAGAAACTGCATTGCAAGTCTACTTGCGTAATGGATAACACATTTTTCTGTTATTTTGCATAAAACAATTTAATAATTGGATTTCTCTACAAACAGTAGAGTAAATTCGGTGAGAGTAATATTTTACCTTTTTTCCAATGTAGCAGTCTGCGAAATACATGATTTGGGTGTTTGTCAATTATTATTTGAGGACACCCTAAAAGGAAAGCGAAGTTTTAATTGAAAATGCATAGGTCCATAGGTTTGATGGTTTTTTTTTTCATAAACAGGTTATTCTAGCTGGCGTTTTATATAAAAACCTTAAGTTTTACATGAGCATGCATTTTTTTAATTTTCATGTGCTAGAACTTATAATAATCAACAAATGGTAGAACTTAGATAAAAATCTAATCAATTAAACAAGACTTGGATCCACTCCAAGAATAAATAAGTTAGGCCATCTTATGTAATGTTAATATTGTTTTTAATATTACATTAAATTGGGCGTTAAACATAAATGCTTCATTGGCATTTACATGTATGTCGACATCAGTAAGTATTTTGTTAATTAACATAAGGTAGCGCAACTTTTACGAATTAGATGAACATTTTTAGACTTTTTTGTTTATTATATTTAAAAGCTTTGTTTGACATAAAACAATGAATACAAGTTTCTATAAACTCGCACACAGAGAAGGTGTAAAAATGTATCTCAAACTTTAAGACAGTTGACACATGAAGTACATATACATGTATAACATGAATATACTACATGAAGTGATTCAGATGACAGGAATTTACAACTTCCTATTTCTTGACTTAATCTTCTTGTTACATCTAGAGACACTGAATTATGAAACAAGGTGTCCACTGGGGGACAGTTTCTTCTATTTGTATTGACTAGATTGGTACTACAGGCAGCTGGTGGTATGGCGGACCTGTCTGACTACATTCGTGGGGGTGCCTTTGTCCTTCTGTTTCTCGTGACGGGGTTGAGAGATCTAAACACATGGCTGCTTGCTGACCTCATCTTTACCGGCGTCACAGGCTTCCTGCTCTATGTCAACCCATTCTGGACAATGAATCTACAGGTAAATATTGAAGGATCAAGCTTAGTTATTGTTAAAAGATTATGCCATTGTAATTGACAGTTGCATTATTGCTTTGAATGTGAATACACATAAAAACATACTAGAATCTGAATTATAGCTACCTACAGGATAAATATTGCAAAAATATTACAATACAGAAATTCGGAGCTCTTTCCATATTTGAAATTTTCTAGTATATGATAAATCATGTGCCACCCAATGTTTGTTTACATGTTATTTAAATCTGTTTAAAACTAATGATATTTAGAAATATTGTAGACCAATGATTTAAAGATCGATGTGATTCATGGACAACTGAACCGCCTGTTTGCTGCCTTCTTGTTCGGTCCCCTCCTGTTATGGCTGATGAGGAGAAAGACATCGGATCCCTCAATCAAGGCAGCTATGCTTCTCTCCAGGGCTCTGGTAAACTGTCATCTATTTTGATATAAACTTATTAAATTTCATTTATTATTTCTAGTGAACACCCTTGGGTGTACCAGCTACTTCCATTTAGCATTTTCTTTGTTGGATTGGAAAAATAAACATAAACATATCAAATGTACCAATACTGTGAAGTATATTCTTTGGTGAGATTGCCTATTTGCGGTTTTAGTTTGACATTATTCAATAAATTGGACTGTTTTGAAACTTCTAAATTTACAAATGAATATTAGTTATGTCTGTTTTCTTACCATAATAAATACTCTCTTCATTGCCTTTCAGTTGTTACATGTAATCGTTTCACATCTTTTCAGGGTATTTCCATTCTTCTTATTGTCATGACTGTAGGTCAACTGTCATATGGAGAAATCTTCACAGATAAGGTAACTAAGAATGAATTTAATAAACCAAAAAAAAGTGTCATAATAAATATATATGTGTAATCATTAAAATATGCTGAATATTTATTGTCAAATATATGTATTCTGTTATAAAACTTGAATCCTCATTTTCAGCATTTCTGGTTTGGATTTCTCGGTAACATTTTGTGGTGTGTGGCTAATGTCTATCAACTCATTAAAAGTCGTCCAGAACTTCAGGGTCTGAAGCAGTCAAGGGGAATAACACTGTTACTGCACATAAACAGCTGGATTGTATTGCTAATGTCTCTGGCACATATGTCTTTTGCAAATGCCATGTGCAAAGTCCAGGTAAAGTCGATACCCTATGAATAACGTTTGCATATATAATGGGATATGAGAAATAATGAGAGAGAGACTGTGATTTGAACCCATACCCCCTGAATCTCTAGTCAGGTGCTCTACCAATATCGAGCTATCTTGCACTGGCAATTGAACCTTTTTGACCATCATACATAAGTATTTACAAGGTACTTCTTGGTTCAGAATTGATCATTAAAGTTACAATTGTATGTGATTGTACTGCAAAAGTATGGGAATAGACCTAACCACAATGCAATAAATTATATCTTCATGAACCAGTTACTTCCCCATAAACTTGAAACATCAGAATATTAAATCGTCAACATGCATTTCCTTCATTTGGGAATAAAATATTGTATCATTTGTGTGACTTTTTTTCTGTAGGGCCGGAGGGTGGACAAGTACCACATCCACACCACGCGGGCAGCAGGTGCCCTCATGATGGGCTGGGCCATCCTTACCTGGCTCGCCCCGAGGTTCAAGAGGAGGGAGGATGTCAGGATTGTATTCCTGGCCCAGATACTGGTAGGTCATGTCTGCTCAACCCATTTACTGAGAGATCTTGCACATATCTGTAACATGTGATACATGTCTGAAAACAAGAGACCAAAGTACCTAGTATCATTTCATGTATACCTATGTTTTATAATTTCCAGTATTTTTTTCTTATTGATAATCAAGATAAAAGATAACATATGACTAACTCAATTTACAACTAAAATGAGTCATTGCATTGATGCATCAGTTTGGGATGACATAATACCGGTAATGCTACATGATGAGCAAGTAAATATTCCATAGCCAATCAGCAGTTATAAAAATAAACCAGACATAATGTTTTCTTTGAACAGATTTGGGGCTTGAGTGAAGGAACTTACTTTATCCTTCACTTTCAATCTGAGCTGATGACAAAGAGAGAACTTGCCCTCAGATTAGGGACCTTCTCCCCACTACTGCTTCTGTCCCTGGTCGGACTGTATCTGTGTGTAAGACCCCAGCCCCCTAGCACCGGCGAAGAAAAGAAAGACCAGTAACTCCAATGCTCCGTGTTTTACTTTGTGTTGACACAAATTCACTCGTATTGACTTTTGATGTGTGAAGCTCCCTTTTGATTACTCTACATGGAACTCTTGGGAATACATGTATTGAACATTCACTTAATAATAATGAACACTTTTTTGTGGAAGATTTTAATACTCAGTTGTTGTGGATGTTTTATTATGTGTATGAGTGGATTTTTATGTATACAAAATGTTGATCTCAATCTGTAAAACATTTACCATCTTGGGATAAATAATACTAAAGCAAACCAAAGTCTTTGTTATAAATTGTATGAAGCAAGGAATATGGATTATGTGAAATTACATTAGTCATACTGTCGTATATGGACGAGCATATTTTATATTTAGTTTTACTTTGTATGGATAACGGGGTATATGCAGTGCAGCACATCAACTACCTGTATGAACTGAGTTATTGTTCTTCTTTAAATATTAATTTTATATAAACATGTAGATTTTCATTGGCCTGAAATGCACCTCCTGAGGCAGAGGATACTCAAAAAGCCGTATCAACACGTGTATATGAAGCTGAGAACATATTCCACTTTTTTTATCCAATCAGCAGTTGCTGAATACTCCATTAAGTAATGCTCCTAATTGTTAAGAATTTCTTTAATTTCACAGCAAAGTCACATTTTTGATTGACAGTTTAGAGAGCTGAAAACAAAAGATAATATTTGATTGGCAAAGAACTTTTGATCAGCCAACGGAAAAGTGGGTGGTAAGTTTAATAGATCATATCAAGTAAAATTTTGGGGATTAAGAATAAGTCCCCCCCCCCCCCTTCTTAATCACTAAAATTAATATGAACTATCTTATACCAAAAACTTTAAAGCATTTCAATATCTGAACTATTTAATACCATAAACATAAAATAAATTTGAAACAGTATCACAGAAATCTTTTTTGAGGTAAATCAACACGTGTTCTCATGTACATATAAAAAAAATAAATCAATCAAATATAGTTCAATGTATTTGACTGTATCTCTGATTGCACAGTTCCCTAGCACCTGGTGACCTCATTCTTTAGCAGACGCCCCTGGTCATGTGACCCACACATCCTTCTGATATCGACCCTGTGTCTCTAGACCTTTGAGGAGAAGTTCAGCTTCATCTTGAGTTGTCCGCCCCTGCATCACAATAATCTGTAACAACACTTTATGAACATCACGGGCCATGTGCTTTGCATCTCCACAGATATAAACTGCAGCCTTCTCCTACAACAAAGATCTCTCCTCGTTAAAATAGTTAATAAAAAGCTACTAGTATGTGTACGGTATAAGGTACGTTCAGATGCATATTGAGATTCACTTTTTAACACAGTAAAAAATGCCTATAGATGAATCTTTTAACAGTACTGATATAAGCTTCATGCATTACTTTATTAACCAAGTTCCATATCAGAGATCCATCCTGCAGGAGTAAGTGTTGAACATAAATCTTCTCCTCCTGGTCTCTGGAGAAGGCAGGCCGGAGACATATCACAGATTTCTCTGCGAAATTCTCTGAAAAACAGACAGTGCATACATGTTAAAGAATTGCAAGAATATAGATACTGTAATTCACAGTTGTGTGTCAGAATACTATCAAGGTTTTTATGCTTCTCTGAACTTACCCAGTTCATCCCTGTACAGGAAGTCTTTGTTTTTGTGTCTACATCCAAAGTACAGGAGAATCTGTCCTCTTTCCTCCTCACTTAACAGAGCTGATCAGAGAAACAACCAGTATGTGAGAAATGATCCAGTATAGTTGTATAAGAATGAGGTCGATAATAGAGGCACATTTCAATAACATCTACAGGTATTGAAAATGTTTGGGGAAAATATTTAATAATTTCAAAATTACATGTATCAAAGATTTCCAAATAAATGTACTAAAGTAATGACCATCAAAACAAAATTGAATGTTGCTAGTGGTGGGAACAACCACTACAATCATTAAGTCCTTTTACTTCCACAAAATACATACAACTTCTTCTATGTATACCAATATTTACTTTTGTTTTTCCTCGGACTAGAATGTCTTGACGTCATTGGATGAATCGCGTCATGTGATTGCCTTATAAATTTCTTTACACGGCGGGCGTCGAAATTTATACAGCAACATGGCGGACGTAACGATATTTGAGCTGATTTTTTACAAAAACGTTTAACCATACCTTTAATTTTTAAGCCCCAAAATATTTAGAGTGACCGCCCCTGTGCCCGTGACGTAATAAAACGATCCTATATACAATGGCATCCCAGTTTGCACAGACGACTGACGAGAAAGGTACAAAATTAGAGAATAAGCCTATGAATTTAATTGTTATGTATTATCTTTTGTTGTTTACATATCGAACTTTAGGTCCTCGACAAAACAAAACACTTATTAGGTTTGTTACTGATTGTTTACAGAAATTTGTGGTGTCTGTAAAGTCCGTCTCGCCTTCTATGGACTTTACCGACCCCACAAATTTCTGTAAACAGTTGGTAACAAACCTAATAAGTACCGGTAATATTATAACAAAATAAGCATTAAACACGGTAAAAACAATCCTAGATTAAAGCAACCCATGTTTAGTTTGTTGGTAGTGTACCATACCTCTCTCCTGTAGGAAGGCTCTGAATGGAGCTATCCCTGTGCCTGGACCAATCAAAATGAGGGGAGTCTTGGTGTTGCTAGGTAACCTAAAGTCTGGATTTTTGCTGATGAACACGGGGCACTGATCCCCTGGCAGCAGTCGGTCCTGTAGGTAACAGGTGGTTACACCTTCCCGGTCCCGGCCCAGTGTGGAGTAACGGACCACTGCAGCTGTTACACACACTGTGTTGGAATTCTGTGTAAAATTCAAAACAGGAGGTACATGTGCCACAAAACACAGCTGAGCAATAATGTCCAGGAACACCGGAAGTTAAATAAAGGTATTAATATAGAATCTATCTGACATCAACTACATTTCACAAATTCTGGAGCCTGCACAAATCTTTTTTCACTTTGAAGGTCTTTGTTAAATACTTTGAAGTTTAATTCAACAAAAAACATTTAAATAGAGGTTCACATCATGTGGGTATGTTATAACTATCATAGGTACATGTATATGCACACACACATTCAGTGTGCTTTTATCTACTACCACAGTAATACCTTCAAATTACACTGTCTGGATAGGGAGCTCCCACAATACAGGTTTATATGTATATACACACAAATAGACCAATGGCCATACTTACTATTTGTGGGGATGATGAGATAGAGTAATACCTCGGCTGGAGAGGTTTCAGGTGGGACAGGAATCTATCGACAGGGAGGGGGCCAACCTTGAACTCCTCCACAACATCTAGTACCTCCCTCACAGACAAATATTCCCTGACCCCTGAAGGCACCTTAGACAATAGGTATTTCAACTCATAAGATGAATATGCAAGATCTTGACCAAAATACAAAATGAATGAGACTTTAGGTTTTGAATACAAGCACCTGCCAAAATATCTGTCATATTTTTTATTTTTCAAATATTATTACAACAAAACATGCATGCTGTAATATCTGACAAGATAATTTTACTTTAAATTACATTTATATTCAAAATACACGTACATATTTAGTATCAGTATTCTAAACACTCTCAGCAACTTTATATGTGACAAGGTATGTAAATGTACCTGTGTGTGAAGAAGGTCCCTGAGCTGTTGTCTCTGGTCATCACAGCTGGAGTGACTCAGAATTAACTCCAGAAGCTCGGGTTTGACATGCTTGATATCCAGGTATCGAAGAAGCATCTCCTTACATGTCAGGACTCTGTCTGCATATTACAAAAACAATCATGCGAGTATTTATGTACCAAAATTTTTTAACCTCATGCATAAGGCACCTTATTTACAACCTGGGAATGTGTTGTACATTCCCAATTCTTAAAGTCATAAACTTGATACAAGAGAGCTTACCAACACTTTCCTCCCTACCATCTCTGCTAATTGATTAATTAAATTTAATTATTTAACATTACACACTTGCATGTAGCTTTATCATCTTTTAGAGCTTTCGTTAAAATTGAATTTTATTAACATGTAAGTTTGGAAAAGATTGTGCCAGCTTTAAGTCCCAATACACTAGAGTACGGAATCAACTGCCAATGATTTATGAGCATCAATTTTAATAGGGACTCGCCATACTGCATTTACGTGTTACCCCCATTTACCTGTATGTCCCCAGGGTCTCTGATCTGTCTCAACCCCCTCCTGTCCCGTGTACCCCAGGGCCTGGAGAATCCCCTCCACCTGACTTTGGTTGTTGTGGGGATAAACACCTAATGCATCACCTGTAATCAATCATAGAAAATAACTTAAACACACAGCAAAGCCAGAACAGATTATAATGATCACAGTGAATAACCAAGAGCTGATTTATTACAGGTACTGTACATTCCTAACTAAATGCAAGGAATTAATATCGGCATAAAACCGTGAGAAACACCCCTCTCGGATTTAAAATCTCAATTTTATTTTTTGAGACTTGAGAATTATACGAAATTGGTAAAAGGTTCTGCATTCGCAATTTCAAATTTTCACACTTTTATACAGAACAGTGCTATCGCAGAATTAAATACACACGTAAAATAAGGAATCTACAGTATCTTACTCACTTTTTAAAGCTATTTCCTAATTTCTAAATACAGTACATTTCTATTTTTGATATCAATAGGTAGATACACTCAGAGTCTAACAAACACTCAGCTACACAGAATAAAAGGTAAATGTGCAACCAAAAGGACACCAGCTGAAGTCTTTTGTGCTTTATTACTCCTACCTGTCTGATGTATACCTTTTATTTATACAGATGACTTACCTGCCATCCATGTCTGTCCCTTGTTGGAGATTTAAATATATACCTTTTACTCATACAAGTGACTTACCTGCAGTCCATGTCAGTCCACTGCCTGTGATGTCAAACTCGCACTGAATGGTCACTTTGTCCTCATCATTGTCGACAACAGTCAATGGCTTCTTTACCTGAAATCGGACCTTATAATTCATTATATGTCAGGATACATTAAATCCACCAGCCATTATTATATACCGGTACACAACTCTAGTGTGATCACTAAGATCATTTTTCTGAGAGAACTGTTAAGTTTTTACTCACCAATAACCTTGAGAGGAACGGATTTGTCCTGGTGTGTCCCTCATTGTTCCCCAGAGAATTCACAACAAGGTAGTCAGTTTTGACAGCTAGGTCGGCTTCACTGACCGCCCCAACCACCCTGTTCATCCAATCAGAAATCACCGGCCAATCCTCCATGTCTATGGTCTGACAATCCAACAATCGCACTGCCGACAGCTCACCCAGTCTGGGGCACAAAAAAGGAAAAATCATTGCCATGAAGAAAGAATACCTTTTTTTCTGTATAACAATAGAGGAAAGGCATTCATGTATAGTATCAGAGTTTATTTTCAACATATTCAGATACATGTATTTGTTTTGTTTGGTTGGTCTGCAAATCGAATATCATCAAACATACCAGAACTCAATTTATCTATAAAACCAGCACTAATAAAGCTTATACTACCAGGTAATTAAGAGTCAAATAAAACTGGACTAAAATATTTTCTTTTGATTTTAAATAGATAAGGAATGCAATACTACAAACCTTTTATCAAGTGATAACCCAGTCTTGCAGAAATGTGGGTAGTTGGAGTCCCCAAGTGCCAGTACTGCATACCGTATATGACTTAGTGTTTCACCAGAATTCATCAGCATCTGGTAAAATGGCAAGGCATCAGTTGGAGGAACACCTGCAACATGTAAGGAAGTGCCTCACCTGCTTCTTTATAAACTTTTTAATGCATTATGTTTCATTAATAGGTTTGTTAGAAAGGGGTGGTTTTGAAAACTGGAGGTTCAAGAGAGAAAACCCCTGGCGTGGCCCCCGCTCCTACCGTCCCCGCTGGTTGAGATGACAAGGAGACACAGCTGTTCCTCCGTCCAGCGGATGTGTGAGTAGTACTTCACGTTGACCAGCCGCGGCTGCCATAACATTCCATTCAAAACAGATTCTTCACCTAACCTGTAATGTTATATTCAGGCAAAAATATTACAATCAAATGTGGCCTATTCAATATAACATGAACAGTTGTTGTTATAGTTTAAGTTCTTACTTTCTAGCATTTAAATAAAATATCTTGTATGTGAATACTCAGTACATGTATTTACTATTCCTTTTTAAGTGTTTTACTACCGGGTATTAGCATCTGTGATATTTGAAGCAGTGTTTGATACGTGTCACCTGTCGAACAGTTTCGTGGCCACCTCTTCACTGAAGCCATACTCTGTTCCATACAACAACAGAATCTGTCGTCCATCTGTAATGTAGTTCCTCTTGTATTTACTCTCCCTGGGAGCCGGCCTTTTGGCAACTGAACTATCTACAAATTAAGGATGTAAAAAAAATATTGTCAATGCCATTAAATTTAAATTATATTCTTCACTATAACTAGTTAAAGTATATGTTATTTGTAAAAGATGCATCTCCTCAAACTGATTTAACAAAAGGGTCTTAAGATCAATTAAACATCTAGAATGCTAATTAGTGACAGAGTTTGTGCCACTGATACAATATATAACACTGATCGATTCATTCATACTGGTATAATTTAAGTCCAGCCATATAAAGCACAGGCCCTTGTTTCATACAGAAGGTCTATATACTACTGTATAAACAATACAATATTATTTATATAGTAAATATACCTCCTATATGAAACAAGCACTTGCATTACAAAAAGAGAGGCCTAAAATACACAAATAATAAGAATCCAAAAACGTTATTTCATTTCAATAAAAAGATGTAAACCTCTATTCATTTTTTTCTGCCTTTGGATTTAGGTGGTTTGTTGAGTTTTATAAAATTCAAAATAAACGTAATAAACCTGAAGGGACAACAACAAACCTTTACTGATGAATGCATCGATACTGTTATCCTCATACTGACTCCCTGACGAAGTTGACAAGGTGAAGACAACATAGGTCACAATACACAGCAGTCCGGCTAAAACCCATTCCAGCATCGCCCTTTAATATCATGAGCAATACAAGGGTATTACATTTAAATGAAATACCGCTATTGTATACACATGAAGAAAGGATTGACTTTTTCCAACCGAGATTGAATATTGTTGCAAGTCTGTCATGTAATAATTTTGCAATATATTGTAGAAAAAAATCTGAATTTGTGAATTTTATGCTATTAAATTGATAACACTTTGGATAATGGAGCACACACCTTTCTTGTACACGTACATGAGATACAGATCAGAGAAAATTCGAAACTTATTGCAATTCTTTGTGGATTCCGAGCCCGACTCAATTTCCCGTTAATTTACTACAGAAAGAACTTTAATTACAGAAAGAGCGCCTGTGGCATCGAATAAAAAATCCTATGTACCCAGGAAAAATTCGATAGTTATAAAAGTATTGCAACAACTTTTTCTAGATGGGAGTTGAAGGGGTGGGGTCAGAGAGATTATTTTTTTTAGACGGATTGGGGAGGGGGTCTTTTTCTTGTACTATTTTAAGAGTTTCAATTTTTTTCAGGTGGTGGGAGTGCAGTCATCACATACAATCTGCCCTAACTAGCCACTACACAAACAAATTTTGTAAGTCAAAAGTACAGCGAATACTCATGACTTTTTTTTATTTATCTTGACATTTTTGCGAAACAATATATAATTTCCTTTCAATTCATACAATTATTGTCATAGCTGGCATACACTTTAAAAATTGTAAATTGAAATAAATATTTTGATCTCCACTTGTCCTGATTGGAATATATGTATAAAGTGTACACAGTTATAGAATAATTAGACAGAACTTTATATTGATGACTGACATTTATTATGAATTCATCATACAGTTATCAATGAAACAAATTAAGCACTATTGGTGCTATAAAGTTTCCTTACGTTAAAGAGAATCTGTTTTTTAATCACATGTACACATTTATGAAGGCTAAAGTCGTTTTAGTGCCAACACAACACTGGTACTTCTTTGTACACATAATACATTCTTGAAGCAAGAAATGTGATGAAACATCAATACTTTTCATGAATTGTAAAAATATTTTTATACAGTGTCAAGATATCACAAATCCCAAGCCATGAGTTGCTGTGTTCAGTCTGACTCTGATTCCGATGCTGATTTTCCTGATGATGGAGGGGTATCTAGAATTTCTTCTTCATCTGGTAACTGAAGAATAAAAGTACATTTTGAATGAGAAAACATTAATTTTCAATAAACTGTAGTTTCATAGGAAGTTATCAAGATCATGAACAACTGTCTTTCCAAAATGATATCAATTCAAGTAAAATGAATACACATTACAGGGATCTGAAATGCTTACCTCTCCCACACTGCTTTCACTTTCACTTCCTTTGTTTTGACGTTTAGATTTCCTCTTCGTCTCTGGAGCCTTTTCTTTCTTCTTTTTCTCTTTTGTGCCTTGATCCTTCTTGGGTTTCTTTTTCAAAGGTTTGTCATCACTATCAGACCCTGAAGAATTGCTTCCAGAACTGGAGATGTATTCCTTACTTTTGTAGTTTGTTCCAGCTCCAGCCCGACTGTCTGATAATGATTTGCTGGGGCTCTTCTTTGGACTTTTTCTTTTCCTGTAATGTAAAAGTGTCAAATGTTTGAGAAATTGAAATTACTGATAACATTGTCAATGCTTACACTGTGTTGGGTGATAATGCAGTGACTGTCCAACTTACTTAGAGGAATCATCATCGCCTTCATCATCTGAGGCTTCCTTTTTCTTGGCTTTATACTCTTCCATGGCTTTTTCATACTCTTTTTTGGCTTCTGCTGCTTTCTCATTCCATTCCTGTATGAGGTAAAAAAAACCCCATCACAATCTGATCACTTCACTGAAACGCAGTATGATGTCTAAATCATTCTAATTTGGCATGTTATTTTGTATAATATACCAACTAAATCTATAAATTGTTTAATATACCCATAAAGATGTCCTCTACATTTGGTACATTAGATGTTTTTAGTTAAAGGACTATATATGGTTTGAGCCTAAAATGGCCCCCTAAAATGAACATTGTCTTTTTACTGTAATTTTTCGTTTTATTTGTACAAATATACATTTGAAGTTTTTTCATAATTTACATTTTGATTTTAGTGCCCACATTTTAAAAATATGACATCATTAAGTTTACCTTTTCCCGCCATTTTCTCATTTTTAGCATAAAACGGCTTGTTTTGAGGCAGTTTTTCTTTAGGGAAACATTGAGCGACTACTTGAACAAACAAAATATTTTCACCAAAGATGTATCTTTCCAATATTGATAAGTGACAAAAAGTTTGTTCTTGTTCAAAGAGTCGCTCTATATTTCCCATTCGAAAAAAGATAAGAAAAATGTCAATTTTTGGTTGATTTTGATTGAATTATAAAAATAGCGTCACTTCTGACGTCATATACTGCCAGTGAGTGCATATAAATCAAATAAATGGATGAAAAACATATTTCATGTCAACTCTTTTATAAAATAACACAACAAATTAATGTACCTGAATCATTTTAAAAATAGCGAATTTTGGGGGCCAAATTTGACTAATATCATATATAGTTCTTTGATAGAAGCATATTTGTATACTAAGATGTTTATTCATTTGTTTATGGTAAAGTGTATCTACTTTAACACAAACACTCACAGTTTTATCTGTATCCTCCATCTGCTTCCACACCTCCCCTGCCTTCTTTGACAGATCCGTGATGCTAATATCTGGGGTATCTTTCTTCAGCTCCTCACGGTTCGCATTGAACCACAAAAAGTAAGCCGACTGTGGCCTCTTCGGAGCATTGGGATCTTTCTTTGATTTCTTCTTCTTTTTCTTTTCTGAACCAGGCAGTTTTTCTCTCTGTCAAATAGAAAAGAAATATTCACTTTTGGAGAGCATTACTACACTTTGATCAGCATTATGCCCTATACACTTTTATTGTCATTCAAAGTAATTATACAACAATAGATTAGCTCTAACACTTACCACAGTCTTTGCAGATCTTGATTTCTTCTTTTCTGCCTTTTCCTTGCGTTTCTTTTGTTTTTCTTCATCCCCTGACCCCCCACTGCTGTCACCCGACTCTGAGTTGGAAGAGGTGGTTGGTGGGTTACTGTCATACCTGTAAACATAATTGAATGGTCATCTTACCTAAAAACATACCGTAATCAAATACTTATCTTAACCTGTGTATATCAAAATGCTCTTTCAACATCAAAATGTTCTATCACACCTTTAAACATCAAAATGCTCTATCACACCTGTAAACATCAAAATGCTCTATCACACCTGTAAAACTAAATATGGTTTTCTCTCATACCTGTAAACATGTTCTTCACATCTGTATACATCATTCTGTTTTACTGTCATTATATATATATTCTACTATCACACAAATAAATTGCAGTATGTTCTACCATGATCACGCTTGTATATATTGAACACTTACATCACAAAGGTTTCAGTAAGAACTATGGGCATCAATTTTGCTGACTGCCAACATGATTTACATTTAAATTATTAAGTTGAAGTTGAAGTTAAAATAAAGTAAAGAAAATAACTTACTCTTCAGCAACATCACTGGCACTTTCATTTGGATTGTAAGACTCATCTGAAAATAATCAAACACAGGTTTCATTAATTGTTTGAGTGTCATTTGTATAGCTATTTAAGTTATCACACTGCACATAATATGGTAATCACTTTGCAGTGATCCTATACAAACCTATACAATGAAATTTTCAATAGTATCTGCCCAAGCTATTACCTATCTGGAATATCATTTACCTGAGTCATCACATACCACGGCTATCATTTACCTGAGTCATCACATACCTTGGCTATCATTTACCTGATCCATCGGATATCTTGGCTATCTTTTACCTAAGCCATGGCATACTTGAGTTTACACTTACCACAGATATTGCAAACCTTAGCAATCACTTTTACATAATACTTATCTTTTTGATATTTTTCTCAGAGAGTACCTTCTTTAACTATCACCCAGGATCTACCTGAGCTATGCTCGTACTACAGTGTACCTCAGCTTAAACTTTTACAGACAACCTACTGAGCTGTCACTATAGAGTGTTTACCCGAAATGCGCTGTAAAGTATCTACCTGAGGTGTCACTATAGAGTGTTTACCTGAGCTATATTACTTGTACAACAGAGAGTACCTGAGCTCAGTGAGCTGTCACTATAAAGTATTTACCTGAACTGTCACTATAAAGTATTTACCTGAGCTGTCCCTATAAAGTATTTACCTGAGCTGTCACTATAAAGTGTTTACCTGAACTGTCACTATAAAGTATTTACCTGAGCTGTCCCTATAAAGTATTTACCTGAGCTGTCACTATAAAGTATTTACCTGAACTGTCACTATAAAGTATATACCTGAACTGTCCCTATAAAGTATATACCTGAACTGTCCCTATAAAGTATTTACCTGAGCTGTCACTATAACGTATTTACCCGAGCTGTCATTATAAAGTATTCACCTGAACTGTCACTATAGAGTATTAACCTGAGCTGTCACTATTAGGTATCTACCGTAATTCGGTGAATATAATACGCACTTTTTTCCAAGCATTTTTTACCGTGAGAAAGGGGTGCGTATTATACATCCCTATAGGATTTGGACATTTTTTCCCTAGCTGAAGCACGGGGTATCATACTGCCGTATTACCTGTGCTGTTCACAAACAGGATACCCCGCTATACATCGTAACATTCCTTCATTATCACATATATATTATTATTTAACCCTTAGGAAATCATTGTTATAGCATGTAATTAAAGAAAATGTACACTTTAAGTCTGTTAATAAATAAACTGTTTCAAAATGGCCTTTAAAACTTAATTTGAACTGCCTATTCTTTTTCTCCGTGTACGCCGCCATTACAGCTGTTATTAATAGAATGCGGACTTGGATGGCCACGTGCTATTTGAAGGCGATCTTTGAACAGCTTACACATCATTTGGCTCATTTTTAACCATTTTCAAGTAATGCTAATTAATTTATTGCAAATAATTATGAATATCAATAATTCTATAACCTATTCCGTTAATTGAAGCCATTGAAACAGTTGTGCTCCCCCACCGCTAACGCTTGACACCTAGGGTATCTCAGACACCCCTTTAGGCTATGTGTACTATACACAACACAACTATTTGTGAATATATTTCATTATGTTCCAGGCCTCTAATTGATCACTTTGATCGGAGTCATTTAAGAATTTAATTAGGTCTGTTATCTCCATACCCGTACATCGTACGTTTTTCACTTCACAGGGATTGTAATGACAAAACAATTATATCACGCTTGTTAAAAGTAGTTGATTTTATTTATGGTAGAATATTTAATACTAGGTCTATTTACAACATTGATTATGAATTAAAGATATTACCGCGATGTATTAGTTGCAATAAATCCGTATCTAAGAAAATATTGTGTTATTTTTATTTCCGGTAGCGTATTCCCGGGATGAGGTTGAGCGTGCATACAAAGTATACTGTGGAATCATTAAATTTCGTGGGGGCCAATTTTCGTGGATTGCTTAAATTTTACAAGTTCGTGGGGACGTAATTTCGTGTATTCTGTTAAACCTACAAAGGAAATATGACTTTATTACCATAATTTATTAATTCGTGGAGGATGTTAATTCGTGGATGAGAGGTACCCACAAATTTCACGAAAATTGAGCCACCACGAAATCTAATGATTCCACAGTAACTCCTTTGTTGATACTCAGGATTACCATTGGTCAATTTTTTTTATGCATATTATACATCCCAACAAGCTTTTTTTCACCACTTTCAGACCCAAAGTGGGGGGTGCGTATTGTACACTACTGCGTATTATATTCACCGGATTACGGTACCTAAGCCATCACTATTGACCACTTACCTGAGCTGTCGCTGTCGTCGTCCTCGTCCCCACTCTGCCTGTCCTTGCCCTCAGCCTTCATTCTCTCCAGGTAAGCATCATGGTTGTCCTCCTCATCAGATCCGGACATGTCGTCTCTGTACGGAGCTTTATCCTATAAAGCACACCAGTCAGCATCAATAGATATATTAATATAAATATCCCTTTAGATGTTATACACAAGTGAACTTATGTAAACCATCAACATTCAGGTATGGCATACAGATCAATCTACATTAAATGTATACCTCAGTATCATATATGGTAAATCATAACTTACTCAACGAACACATCAGTAGACATTTTGTACACATTATTATCAGTTAAGTTACTTACACGTAACCGTTATCATTTTCGCTTACCCCTTTGCCATTGATATTTTTCACTCTCAATTTCTTGCTGCTGACAAAATCATATAATTTTCCGTACTCATCCCTACAAAAAATAACTTTTCTGTTAAGTACACTGAACCCTTTTCCCGGTTTGTGATCAAAGCTTTAGTAGCTAATAACTTTACACATTTTATTAAGAAAGCTCAACAAGAACCTACTTTTCAATACCAACAAAGGTATAAGTGGTCCCTGATTTTGTTTCCACATCAAAATCAAAGGATCTGTTTGTTCCGGCACTACGAGCAAAGTTGACAGTGACCACTTCATCAAACCTGATGTGTATTGGGGGTTTGTGGACAAAGATGAAGCCTCTCTCCAGGGGATACAGGAACCCTGTGGCTGCCTTGTAGGAACAGCTGATGGAGTGAGACTTTGTGTTGCTGACAAAGAAACAAAGAAGTCATCCAAGCTGGTCTGGCATCCGAGTGATGTTAAACACTTGATGTATTAACGGATAAAACTTGCCTGCATATATAAAACATTTGGATACCATGCTTGAATATCGTTAGTGCCTACCTGAAGAATGAGCCCGGCACTGTGATTTTGCGGTTGGTGACAGCCTTGAACACCCGACTTATGACCTCGTACTCTGCCCCCGACATCTCCTTCTGGAGTTTGTTATCATACTTTTCTTGGAGGTCTTCACTAAAATTGAAAATTTCCATCATACTATTTTTTATCAGACAGAATTATAGGATCATATCACAACCATACAGGTTCAAACATTTAAACAGGAAAGTGAATTAACGATAAAGAAACAGCTTACTCTGATATTCCCAATTCAATGGACATTTCATCATCAATATTAAACAACAGAATACAGAAGTGATATCGGGTCTGTCCCTGCTTAATTGGAGGGTCCAAACTGATCTGGAAAAAGAAATTCTTACTTAAATCAATATGGAAAAGAAAAAGTTAACTTTTATTTTATGTAACAGTTTGTTACTAAAGAATCTATATTTGAATGCTCAATGAATAAAATACATAAACACATCTATAAAGTGCTAATGATTTATACATGCTATTGACTGTCATAAAGCTCACCACAAAGAACATCTGTCTGCCGTCTTTGTGGGGCAGTAAAAACAATCGCAGCACTGTGGTGTAGGGGATCTTGTAGTCAAAAGTCTTTCCGTGAAGTTGTAAAAATGTGTTGTACATTTTAAAGTCATATCGACCTCTGTAATAGAGAAGAACATCAAAAGCATCAGTTCCATAACCGTTACTTCAGACAAAAGATTTCTACAGAAAATTTGAAAGATTTTGGTTCCAACAATTTTCCCCCTTTATAAGTTTTTGGTTTTCATAGTGGGACAGATTTACCTTGGAGTGAGGCATTGTACTTCTGTAAACACAGCAAGTCATAGTGAGACAGATTTACCTTGAAGTGAGGCATTGGACTTCTGTAAACACAGCAAGTCATAGTGGGACAGATTTACCTTGGAAAGAAGCATTGAACTTCTGTAAACACAGCAAGTCATAGTGGGACAGATTTACCTTGGAGTGAAGCATTGAACTTCTGTAAACACAGCAAGTCATAGTGGGACAGATTTACCTTGGAGTGAGGCATTGGACTTCTGTAAACACAGCAAGTGCATCCCCAGTAGCCTGGATAATATCTGCTTTCTCTAGAACATTGTTGTAGAACTCCTGGCAAAATAAGTTAATTAGATGGGTAAATAACACCTTTTTTATAGGAACTAGCATGCAATTTTTTTGCTGCTCAGAGCCTCAGATCCATACACTTTGGCTGAACGGTTTTTCCATCAAAAGTAAATTTCTTTTTTTACATGTAGTTTATCCTTAATAAATTTTAAAACCTGAATCAGACAACAGTTTGAAATTGAAATTATTTGTTGTGTGTTATGCTGCTAGAGTGATAATCTTCGACTCAAACAACCTACTTGAACAAGGTCTTTTTCTGTATCTTTGGGGTCGGGGGGAATGTGGAACCTCAACTCCATCAGCGATACAGCCGCGTCATCATTAGGGTGGAATTCCAGCGTCACTTCCTGTTTGGCGGTAGTTGTGTGAGAGACGTGGCTGAGGGGAACCTCAAAACCAATCTTGTTGTCAACATCAAACTCCAAGGCATTTCCTACACATTGAATTCATTAAAGTGAGCACAGTTATCACATATCATTGTAATCCCAATAGATACAAGAGGAGTCGAATTTGGAGGAGCATTTACAATGTACACATGTCCAAAGATGAGGAGGCTTGACAACAATTTATAAGATCTACAAAGCATATACATGTAAAATCATTTAATTTGTCAATGGATAACAGGCAGACCAAAATACACGTAAAACATCTAGTATTATAATATTTCGAAAGGTATTATTCTTAAAATTCATGTACAAATAAACACTCATTATTACATGTTTTTGGGAGTTGATTTTAATCAACTCTCCTATGCAGTTACTCTGGCAAACCGAAACTGAAACAGTGTTTGGACCTGATTGAACAAGACTAGAGTTCATTATTGGTTGGGTCCATACAATTTTTGAAATATTTCGAATACTGATATATAATTTGATGAAATCAATTCTATTTTTAAATATTACATAACATGATTCATTAAGAGGTTTTCTCGAAATTCTTGTCGGAAAAGTCAAAGAATTCATAATATAAAAATGTGTGTAATACAAATACAGATTATAAACTACTTGCCAAGCAAATTAACATATCGATGATTTTAAGATAAATCATAATTGATAAAATCAACTCCTGTCAGTACTTCAGTACTTTGATTATTATTTAGTTTCAAAGGTGCCATTATATTCTTTGGCTAGTTCGCCAACAGTAAACTTGCAACACATGCATGGAGTTCAATGTAGTAACTCCTATATCATAAATATCTCAATAATTCTACATCTTATGGTTTATACCTGTAAAATGTGCTATTCCCCAGTTCCAACCTTTCACTGACAAGTCTTTCTTTTCTAGACTCACCATGTAGTACTTTGAAATGAAGGCTGCTAGTTTTTCAAATTCCTTATAAAGAAAATGAAACAAATAAGTCATGTACTCCAATTGCAAAACAATGGAAAATTGACACACTTCATATCACCGATGGAATCATACATTCCTATTTGATAATAGATGCCTTGTAAGAAAACAAAATACAGCTTTACCCCTTCTTTGAACCCATCATATCTGTGAATGGTGCCATTGGATAGGAGGAATTTGAGGCAGTGTCCCCTGGCCCGCTTTAACCAGTGTACCTTTTCAACATCTGTGCCTGGGTATTGGTCAATTTTTCCAGTTTTGTTGTTCTTAAAGATGATACTATTACTCTGAAGCTTCAACCTCCCTGGATTCTGCAATGTGCATTCTTAAAGGATTATGATTTCATATCAAATGTCAAGCTCTAAAATATATATTATTCCAAAAACTATTACACAGTATATATTTTACAGCACATCATATCTGACAATGTGGCTTCAAATGGACATGGACAGAATTTGAGCTGAATTTTTTTTCAAATTTCATTTGTGCATTTTTAATATTTATAATGCTTCATTACAAGGTCTTTTTCTGTATCTTTGGGGTCGGGGGGAATGTGTCTCTGTTCAGAATTAAAAGCTCTGTATCTTTCAAATTACGTACAGGACAAATGACATTCAAATTTTGGCTGAAAATTTTAAATAACCCATTAAAGCATTATATAATTTCCAAAATAGGTCAGGAATCAAATTTTCAGTAAATATTGTATTCATGCCCATTTGAAAATTGTAGTTGTTCATTGTAGTGAATGACACAATACATACCAGGGCACCTCTGACCTCTTGAACTACTTCAGGAAATTCTTGAAAATCACTCATTGTTACCTATTTTACATGGAAAAACAATTGTTTAAATCTAGATAGAATGTCCTATTGTTAAAATGACAGATATGACAGATGTCCTACGGACTTGTTTTAATGATAGAATTAGTCCCATATACTCGCTTTGTAGCAAATAAAAAAAATATATCACGCTGTATCTCGCCTAAATTTTCATATGATTTGTTTCAAATACCTACAATGTTGCTCTTTTATAATCCCATTTTACCACATTAACTGTTAAAGCAGCGAAATCACTGACACTTGTATCATTGCGTTTGAAAAATTCGCTGTTTACGGTCGCCACGTTAATAATATCCGAGACATTCTGAGAGCAATTTCCGACAAAATGACAGGCAAATTCAAACGCTTCACAGCTGCTACAGTGCAAGTATACGGGACAAATTCTTAATGTGACCTGAACGTGGCCTGTTCACTGTTAGATTATTCTTTCTAGTTTAAATCAAAATCATCAAACTGATACGGCATGCAAATCGAATACAACAGCTGTACAAATACTGGGTTAAATACCAGCAACTCAAATTTTATTCTTAAAACGACTGCAGCGCGAGTTTGAATAAAAATAATTTTGAAATGGACTCATGCTTTCTAAATGTTTCATCTTACTTAAAAAAATAAGGTCCTTTATCTGTTTACCATTATTATTGGGTTACTGAAAATGAAGGCATGGTAGACAGAAATCTGCATCTTGTACATACCGAAATCCAGTCTCGATGCCATATTTTATTTACCGATCATGCGTCTATAGAACAATATCAAGAATGCAACAATAACCTACAATGTCATACCTGGTACCGAATTTACTAATAAGTTAATCGTGAACAGTCTTTCTTTTCATTTCTTCAAGATGGCGGGAACTTAATTCAGAATGCCGATCCCGATATTTGCAATTCCTTATATCAACAACAAAATAATTCAAATTCATCAAAGAATTAACTCTCAGACTCATTTGGCTATTAATATTCTATATCAAATCCTGAACATCAAAAATTGTCTAATTGTATTTAATATTTGGGTTGATTTGAATAATCGTGAATGTGGTAAGGGGTCTTTACATTTACAGTGATTTGCAGTGCAGAGGGTACGAGTGACAGTTAAAGAATGAGTTGTTAGGGTGGATTATAGATGTTAAAACTGTTGCAAAAAACAAGAAGGTTAGTTGATTTATTACAGTGTATACCATTACTTATATTATGTATTAGAAAGTATGCTATTTATAATTATTTATCAGTCAATAGTAATCGTAACCAAAGCCTGCCCCCCCCCCCCTTTTTATGCTGTGCTTACCACTACCACTACGAAAAAACAAGTGCATGGATATGATTTTGACTGAACTCCTTATTTTGAATTATTCACAATGATTTTGCCATTCATTATGATTATTAGTTAATTTTAAGAGATCTTAGATGTGAAGTTTATGTAAACAAACTTAAACTATAGATAATTATTAGATTGATGAACTTGCAGATAAATCCATATCTGTCGTGGTTAAAATGCATGTACCGTAGATAAACTCAAGTTTAAAAATGCTAAATGAATAATGCTGCTTACGTCTGTAATCTGGCCATACTTTGACCACTAAGCTCATTTCATTGAAATGATTTTGGTTGCGCAATAGCTTTAAATCTTTTGTTGACCCAGGTTGATAAATGGTCCAATCTAATAAATCAAATTGTACCCTAGATCTTGTAGGGAAAAAACTAGCAAAATAAACAAGTTTTGTAAAGACAGGCTGTATTAAAGGTGCATACTCAGTAGTATATCGACAATTTACGCTATCATTGCTAAGAAAAAAAATAAATACATGTAAGTCTTATTGTAATATTTGGATCAATAGATGGAGTAAACGGCAATCTTTTTTTTTTTACTTTTAAAATAAATTCATGCATTGCTTGGTCTCTGTTATGCCATGTTTATTTTTATAAAACTTTAATTTACATCATTTAATCAATTTTTAAAATTAAAAAAAAAACTATTTTCGTCTGTAATTTTATATAAAAAAAAAAAAAAAATAAATTCAAATATGTGTATGCAAGTGCTTTTCAGATTTTAATATCTTATATTTTTTATATTGGTGGATTTTAGATTATGATTTGATAAAATGAGTTGTTCTGCATGGTCATATTACAGTCTGCACTGTACATTACAAAATCAATAGTGAATTTGCTGTATCAGCAGCTGATGAAAATCAGATCTCTACAGAACTCTGACAATCACAAAACAAAAAAAAACCTTAAAGTGAAAGTCATGGGCTGACAGATAGCATAAGATCACAAACAAATGCCAGGGCTCTTAAACTGGTTCACTTTCGATTTCAGACTCACAATTGGATTAGAGTGTTAAAGTAAGACTGCAGAGATCAAAGGCACCACTATAATTAATGTTGCATGTATGTCCCCAAGAGTTACATTTATCAGAGCTAGATCATTCTCAATCAATCGAAAATTTGCTTATGTAGTCCTGGTTTCATTTGTTATTTGAACATTATCCAACTTTTAATCATGAGAGTACCTGTATTATTTATACAGTAATGTATAATATCGACTTTAGTTTTACATATACTCTAAATAATAGTTAAATGCTTTAATAAATAATAGTTAATTTAAAAATGCAAAATGAAGAAAATGGTGCTTTATTGCATAACATATTGCCAAGTATAATGTTCTGTGGAATTATATAGATAAATTGACCATTGTCAATAATATGTCAGAATTCTGCTGAAAGTATTAACGCACAAAGTGTACATGGTGTATGCATGTATGCTTGAAATTTCCTTTATCCTTATTTGACTCAGTGATTCAGATAACATTACAAATGCTCATCCTGTTTAACACTTATCAAACTGGGCAACAGGCATAAAAGGATAAGGATTTTAATTCTACTTTTCTCTGAGTATTTTTTTTTAATTTACTCTGAGGTAGCAGTTTTTCTTTGTGATGTAATCCACTCTGGTAGTAATGAAGTGCTTCACAATTTGGGCTCCAGCTCCATGGAAAAAAATCACATCTGTTTGTCCCACACAATGTTATTTTCTGTGTACAAACATGCTGAGTTTGGATGAGTGCTGAGATTTTACAAACTCCACTGGTCGACATCAAATTATTATAATCAAGAATAATAAAGTCAGATATCTTGAAATCTTTCCTTGCAGATTTTGCCTAAATCAGCATGATGGGGTGTCTGAGAATATTCAGTGAGTTCCATTTCGGAAAGAAAGTCTGGGAACTGAAGATCGATAAATAATGGTGCGATTTATTGCGTTTATTAGGCAAGAAATCAACCTGATATGAAGCCAATGTTCTCATTGGACCCCGCCAAAGTTTCTTAAATTGCCTAGAATTATTCCAGTATCTGCAATTCACAAATTGAGGAGATATTAGGTACACGTCACTCTGTGATCGTACATCATCAACAATTGGTGATTATGTTACAGACAAAGGTTATTCGATATTGCAGTCATTTACAACTGTTCCAGGCTATTTTGAATCAATGTACCTAAATTGTTACTAAAGAATATGTGTATTATGACAACAGCTGTTGAATAGCAAAATTAATCTACTGGTACCCTACTCTATAATTGATACAAACTTCTAATAAAATATATGCTATTTTTGAAATGTAGCTATGTAGATGCACACGATTGAAGAATAAGATTATCCTATAGGGGATCAAATGTTCAAGTACCAACAAAATGTAACAGCGCTTGATTTACAAGTTTTGTGCGCCCCCACAGTTTATATTTGTAAACAGAATGGAATTGTTGCAATTGTTTTTAATAAGGTATGGGCTGTCTATGCTGTGGAGGAATCGATAGAGGCTGGCAGTAGGAGTTCGCTTGTCGCTGGCTACAGAGGCTAGATGTGGAGTATTGATTCAATCTGTAAATATCTCGCTGATGCTAATGAGTTGTAACCTGCTTTAAGAGCAAGGAACATTTTTCACATGTTTTTTGTTTTTAATTGAACACCTTTGCAACAGATTCAACGTGGATGAGGATGTATGTATAGACAACAGAGGTCGAGGGATAGGACTGAATTTGATTCTGTTTGACTGAATAGTGAGGATATTTTTTACTAACTGTGCTAGGGGTGAGTAGTACAAGATTTGTAAATCAGTGCTTGTGTGTTATACTCTCCTGTCTGGTCGATGTTGATCTGAGTACTTGTACTAGCTGATGTAAGTATAGTTAACCACAGATATGTGACTGTGGACCAGCCAGATTAGGCCCAGAATCCTCATACACCGCCACGCATCTATAACGTTTCCTGTTGTTACGCGAGACTTGCCATTTCTTATTACAAACCTCATGAGGATTACAGATTTAGACATTAAGTGGCCCTGATTTAGGATGTTGAAAAGTAAGAATAGACATGAAGTCTGCTGCTTTGTTTTTTAACGAGGTGTCTTGGATCACAATGGAACTGTTCCCTGCTCTGGGAGTCTGTTTAGCATCGTTTAGGCCCCATTAGGCCGGTGGTATGTTGTGTTTGTTGGCCTGTAGTCAGCTGTTCCAGCAGACACCAGCTTGCC
This sequence comes from Magallana angulata, assembly GCF_025612915.1. Taxonomy (NCBI): domain Eukaryota; kingdom Metazoa; phylum Mollusca; class Bivalvia; order Ostreida; family Ostreidae; genus Magallana; species Magallana angulata. The sequence continues at coordinate 3,044,974 of NC_069116.1, read as the reverse complement.
AAAGAAAGAGCAAGGTTTATCCTCCACAGAATGTTATTGTAGCAATAATACATGATAAGTACTATTTGTTCTGACATCAGAGAATAAAAGCATTGCCAGAATAATACCATGTACAGAAATTGCACCACATTCCTTAGTTATTATATTGTGAAGCACTTCCCACAGAATATTAGAACGTGATGTTGATTTTGGTTTTTTTTCCTTAAATTCAACTGTTTTGCTGTCACGGTTTAATGAGCTCAGCTATGTTTTTTAATCTGTCTGGTAAACATGGTAAAACATACAGTTAATTAATCATTATACTGTTTCCTATATCGTTCATACATCGATTTATTATTGTTTTGTATGTTGAACATTGTATGCTTTAGTAATGATTACAAATTTTCAATTTTTATCAAGTTTGCTAAGCTTTAGAGAGCTGTATTTCATATTCCATTTGCTAATTTAATTACAATAATAAGTTTATCAAAGGATAATGACTGTCTTTTACAACAGGTTCATTATATTTAGTTAGTAAATTTAAGTATATTTTTCCTGAATTTTTTAAACAATTAGTATTGATACTACTTATTGATATTGTAAAATACCAGGTACTGTGTATCAATAGTTGTTTTGTGAATTGTCCTGACCCATGTCCTAAATTATGCTCAACAAAAGTGTCATAAACTTAAGTAAGTAGATATTTTTAATAATTATGATATGAACAAAGAGGGATTATTTTTTTAAGGTAGTAAATATGTCTCCATGACAACATGTGATCATTAAGAAAGAGGAGACAAATGTCATGATATGACCTGATAAGTGTGTCACCTACACAAGTTCGGCAGGGAGATCTGTGTTCCCTGACCATTCACAGACAGGTACTAACGAATCCGGATATCCATAGCGTCTTCCACATTTAGTGGGGAAAGGAAATATCTTGTATGTATACAATAACTGCGAGTAATGTTGTGTGGGAATATCATTTTAATTAACTTGGCCAGGTATACCAGTCTGCTGGCTTTGTTGATTAGTTAATTTTATGTATATAGATATACAAGTACATTGTATGTACCGGTGTACAGATATACCGTTACAGGATGGGGTTCACCCGCCGGACCTCACTGTTATTAACTACAGAGTATAGAGGGTAAAGCCAGTGTAAAGTGGCCTAATAGCTAATTATATATCAGTTCATACCAAGTGCAAGATACTGTGTAACCCAAACCTAGTGCTTTACAGAAACTCACTTATCGTGCAGTATCAACCCATTTATCAAGCTGTTGAAGAACCTTGTCAGAGTTTTAACCAGGTTTAATGTTGTCAGGGAATTTTTATTGTCCATTCCTAAGATTAAACCAAAACAATGACACACCAGGTAGTTGAGAGTCCTGGAGGAGTCCCTCGTGAGTTCTGGTTCCATCTCTTGTGATTGAGGTCTCTGATGTTTGAATAGCTGCAGCATTCTAAAACCACTCAGTCCAATGATTCAATGAACAGGAAGTAGTTCTAATAAATGAGTTGAGCTCTTTTGTAAAGGAACGCTGGTTCACTTAGCAGCAAAAAATCATCTTTAAAATTTCCTTGTTATAGTTGAGCTTATCTATATCCTATTTCTCAAATATAATGGAAAATGTCAACGTAAGTTCACATGCATGTTCCAATTATTTATCGCTTCTTTTACCTCTACATTTCAAATCCTGAAATCTCTGAGGTTTTCCTCTCTTCTCCTTTGAGATAAAGAGGTTTGAGAATAGATATGATGTATATATTGCAGTTTGAGCATAGACAGATTCCAAACTATGAATGCTTTATTTATTTGTATGGTTTACTGAGGTAGCGACAAATAGCGACGACTGTGACAGTGATCTGTTGGTATTGATTTTTACCTGTAAATGGGCAAAAAAGGCTCAATCCTGCTTGTTTATACCGATGGGATTGCAGTTGTTTTGGAATTAAGATACCTACATTATGAAAAAAATGGTTTGGATATTGATTTAGATCTAGATGCTGGTGTTATAAGAGGATAAGTATGGGGATGTGTAGTACCAGAGTGACTGCTGATTTCTGTCAGACCTGGTTATCTTTGAGGCTGTCTGGGGCTGCTCTTTTGTAGAGTAGGTGTTGAGCAGTCCATTAGCACCAGCACTATCATTGAACCATAATGTAGATGAAAAGGTTGAACTAAAGCCTGTCCCCTGGATTAGCCCATTTATCTAATGGTATTTGACTGTAGTCTATCCTCTGGAGGATACAGACATTGGTACAGTTTACTAGCTTCTATCCTCTGGAGGATACAGACATTGGTACAGTTTACTAGCTTCTATCCTCTGGATGATACAAACATTGGTACATTTTACTAGTCCCTATCCTCTGGATGATACAAACATTGGTACAGTTTACTAGTTTCTATCCTCTGGACGATACAAACATTGGTACATTTTACTAGTCCCTATCCTCTGGAGGATACAAACATTGGTACAGTTTACTAGCTTCTATCCTCTGGAGGATACAGACATTGGTACAGTTTACTAGCTTCTATCCTCTGGAGGATACAAACATTGGTACATTTTACTAGGTTCTATCCTCTGGAGAATACAAATATTAGTACAGTTTACTAGTCCCTATCCTCTGGACGATACAAACATTGGTACAGTTTACTACATGTAGCTTCTCTCCTTTGGAGGATACAAACATTAGTACAGTTTATTAGGTTCTATTCTCTGGAGGATAAAAACATTGGTAAAGTTTACTAGTCCCTATCCTCTGGACGATACAAACATTGGTAAAGTTTACTAGCTTCTATCCTCTGGAGGATACAAACATTAGTACAGTATATTAGGATATATCCTCTAGATGATACAGACATTAGTACATTTTAACTTTATTGCATTCTTTATTTGCACAAGACATACATCTTATGGCAACAGGTTGTTACATAAAATTAGATAGCAATATTAAGAGCCATATGGTAAAGTACATTGACAATGTATATATAATAAATTTTTACTCACAGCTGAAAAAAAAACTGGAGATTTTTGAACAATTTTTGAACACTTAGTAATTGTGTAAATTTGTATACAGAAGGTTTTTTTCCAATAAATGTTTCTTTATATATTTTAGTAAATTACTCGGATTTATCTATACTGTTGACATATCAATACAAAATGTAATGCATCTTCGATATCAAAACAAAATTTACAAAAACGTCTTTCCTTTGGTACATTCATGTGTCATGTGATAGACAGTATGCTCTATCCTCCTGAGAATACATTGGTACAGTTCAGTCTTTATCCTCTGAAGGTTAAAAACATTGATATATCTCAGGCTTTATCTATTGGAGGATACAAACGTTGGCACACTTTAGTCTCATTTATCCTCTGTAGGAACATTGATACAGTTCAGGGCTTTAACTCTGGGGGGTTTTTATGAAGACAATATGTGGTATCAGTCCCAGGAGATTCTCTGACATCCAGAACAAAAGTCTGGATAATGGACATTCACACAAGAAATATCTCAGGAAATGAACACACATTTTGCTGTGTGCAAATAGAAAGAAAATATTGCTACATAGACTGTGCTGTGTTGTTAAGAACACACCTAGTGTGGGCCATTCCAGATATTCCACCTGGTCTATAGAAATACCTCTGCTGCTCTACCTATTTGTTGAACTTTATATACCGTACAATGGGGATTGTGTCATGTTTTCATTTCTAGTCAAAGCCATTACAACATGGTCGCGTGTCTTGATTTTTACACACACAGGTTCATTCACAAAGTTAACTGAATGATTTATACCTGTATGAATCTTTTATTAATTGTGGTGTCTAATAAAATTTCTCATTTTTGGTCATTTTAGAAGGAAAACGCTGCTGACAGAAATTAAGGATGTTTAAGTAGAGAGACACCTGGCTGATGAATGAACGGCGAGCTGTGACATCATTAATATGACAGTACTAATTACACCAGCATTGATTAGTGATCCCTCACAGAGTAGTACTTGGAACAGCTACCAGCAGCAGCAGTGATGTGATCACCAGGAATCTCCAGTCCTCCAAATGACATGACACTCGTTAATTAGGAACCAGAACTCATTAACAAAATGCTCATCAAGGAGTACCGGATCTCCCTGCCTATGAGTGTGGAGGAATACAGGATAGCTCAACTCTACATGATACAGGTGAGAATGATGGAGAGATAGATAGAGAGATGGGAGGAATACAGGATAGCTCAACTCTACATGATACAGGTGAGAATGATAGAGAGATGGAGAGATAGATAGAGAGATGGGAGGAATACAGGATAGCTCAACTCTACATGATACAGGTGAGAATGATAGATAAAAAGAGAGATGGGAGGAAACTAAATAGCTCAGCTTATATGAATTACCGGTGAGAATGATGGACAGATAGATAGAGAGATGGGAGGAACACCAGATAACTCAGTTTCATAAGTTACAGTTGAGAATGATACACTGATAGATGAAAACTAGAGAGACAAACAGGAGGAATACGGATGAGAGATATATACATCTAATAGATAGACATAAAATTTTGGATATTTCACATTTCTACCATGCAGATGAGAGAGAGAAAGCAAGAGAGAGAAAAGAGAGAGAGAGCTAAATAAAAGGGATATAAAAAAGCTTAGCTTTACTGCATATACATTTATTATCTGGGAGAAGGTTGGAGATAGACAACAAAAAATAAATTAAAAGTAGAGACATGTTAAAGGACTGTGTGTGTGGGGGGGGGGGGGGGGGATTAGTGAACATATAGGAACTCAATCCTTTGATATTTGAACTACTGACACACATAATACCAAAGGGGGCAATTAAGGTCATGAGAACCTCTTTTATCTCTAATGAACACAAAACACCTATAATTCCTGATAACATCTTCAACAATGGTGTCATAAGGGCAAATATTAAAATGTACTGGACTTATTAAAGTTCAGGTACACTGTAAAGGCATTATTAAATGATTACCGTAATAATGTTGTAGTTTTTTGTTGGTGGTACTCTGTGTATAAGAGACAAAGGACTATATTTGGTATGGTTACATTTCTGCCCCCAATTTTAACCATTTTTTAAATAGTGTCGTATAAAAATCAAATCTCCATAAATCATTGTACTGAGGATGCCTATCACTTTAATCTTGATTTCAGTCATCATTACTTATTGGCTGTTTATCTATGACATCATCTTAATGACATAATTCCCGCAATTTTGCAAAAAAATCAAAATATTGTCATTATTTCTTTATATTTTGCAATCAGAAGTATTGAGCGCAAGTCTGCTCAAGTACGATTTTAACGTATGTTTTCCTTCCTATGATTATACACATCATACTCAAGATTGGTACTTGAGCAAGCCTGTGCTTGATGTTTCCCAGTCGAAAAACTATCGGAAAACACCCTTATTTTGTTACAAAAGATCAATTTATCAAAATAATACAATTTTCATGACGTCATTTCTACCTTATAATGTCTCTGTGGTGATAACATTTTACACAATTATTTGCAATATGATTTCAACTATCTGCCATCTTATTTTCAAAGCTCTTTGAAAAACTTAAATTTTGGGGCGAAAAATGCATAATACCGCATATAGTCCTTTATGTTATCTTGATATTGCCAGTAAATTTCAGAATAAACACATTATTAACAATCTCCAATCCTCAGCAATGTTCAATAACTCTAAATTATTCGGATATTTTTATTCGTACCTTACATCTGCCTTTTATATAGACAAATTTAGTAAGTCTTGTAGTGTTAATATTACACACAACTATTCAACAAACTGCTTGGCTTATTGGCTCCACGAATACCTACTATCTAGAGGTTAAGGGGTTCGAGACCCCAGTGCACTTGTACAACTGCTTTTTCTTTCCTTATTTGATCTCAGCTTATGAATTTTTTCCATTGTATCCATTGTGACTAAAATTGCAATAACTTCATACAATGCTTCGATAAAATCAAAAAAATTCTTTTTATTTTATTTCATGTATAATGTTTGAAGGTTGACATTTTTATGATGAAAAAAAATAGTATGAGGCTGAGGATCGGAGAACCTTAAGATACCATTTACACACAGATTGTCATGAATCTGAATCTCCCTATTGTTATGGGTGAATGTCAATATTCTTGTACCTGACACTTAAATAGATCAGTTCACTGTCCGTTCAGCTACTCAACATTGACATAATCCCTCAAGAAGTTTTGGAAAGCCCTTAAAATTAAATTTAGTTGAATGGAAATGCATTGAATTTTTTTTTTAACATTAAATAACTAATCATCATATATCCAAAGACATGAATAAAAAAATTTTTTTTCCTGAATGTTTAAAAAGATTAATCTGTTGGCAGCTTTTACAGTAGTACAGGTAATTTAAATTCAACTTATTATTGTCCAGTCCATTTTCAAAATCAATTGCTTTAAGAATTGAATCATACTCAAAAATTTTAAGCTATTAGAATAGAAGTTTGAAGAAGACATGCTACATATCAGCGGGTATATTTAGAACAAGGAAGACTTTCTTCTCGTACTCAATAATATTAAACTTTATGAAAACATTAAGCAGACATAAGTTTTTTTATTCATTGTTTAAATATGCAAGTATTTTATCCATGAATGCCATGTAATAACAGACATAAAGATACCGACTGAAGTAGATATATAGAGCAATCAGGAGTATATAATGGGCCCCGACAAGTTGGTAAAGAAGATAATGTGCTAAGTTTATGAGGAAAGAAGTTGAAGAATTTCCCCTCTTCTGTAATCCACATCACCAGATCTGAAATGATGGCAGCTCCAATTATCATCCCAAAGTGTGGCAAAAATGATAGATCACACAGCATCATTTTCTCCGGCTGAATGTTTCTCCCCCTTAAGCAGACGACTTAATGGAATCTGTGAACAGTTGATTACAGTTAATCTTTTTTTTCAACTTCGCTTACTTAAAGTCTTCGTTGATTAGTTGGGAATGAGGTACCAGAGGGCAATGCTTACTGTAGAATAGAGAGATGACATGTTTGTAAGCATGTCCGTCCGTCTGTCAGTCCGTCAATGATACAATCTGAAGTGTACGGATTCCTGGCGCTGTGCGTCTGTTAGTGGGTTACATGTAACATCCCAGGCGGTGATTTAACTCTAAAAGTTGGTGGGTTGTGTTTTGAATTTCTTATCAATTGTACTGGTTGCTGTGTCAGATAAAACTCCACATCAAAAGAAAATTCTGGATGAAGTTTTCTCGTCTGCCAACACTCTTAGTCACATATATAAGATAAAACATAGGGCTGTGTATCTGTGAATGTCAGAAAACAGTTGTCTTGTGTACTATATGTGACTTCATTCTATTAGTTAAATACAACAGTGCTTAAGCATATTGATATCTCAAATAAAATTGATATGTCAGTGATTAAATTTTTGTAAGTCCCAAACACTTACTGCTTAAAGCAATATGAGCTGTATTTTTTAGATTTTTATGTTGCTGCAAAAACCTGCTAGTATGATAAGTCTGCATATAAATAAAACTTTTATGATAAATAAGGTTTGGAAAATTCATTAATTTTTCTCAGAGGAAAGATTTCTCTTCTAAGGAACATATAGCAAATCAATTTTTGTACAGGATGACAATAATTAAATTTTGCTCCAATTAAGGCTTCTTAGCAGTCTTTTCCACAAAAAATTGACTAAAAGAAATTTAAAAACCATGATATTTTTGTCATTTTGGTAGAAAAAAAAGCATTTTGTAAAAAAAAAAAATCTTCATGAAAATTGTAGCTCATATTGCTTTAAGTATTTTACCCTCGATTGCTCCAATATTTTGAAGTTTTTAAACAGTCAATCCCATTTAGTTCGTAACAAAGTTTGACTGTATGTAATTGAATTTGTGAAATGGTATGCACATATAATAATATGACAGGCTGTGAGCTTATTTCAATGTTGTGCTATTGTCCTAACACTGTTATTCAGGTATGTTATATATGGTCCATGTTTTAAGTGTTTTGTGTGCTGTCAATTTTTGACTCGTTGAGTACTATATTTCACGTGTTTGGTGTTCCAGAGGAAGAGTCGAGAGGAGAGCCATGGAGAGGGGAGCGGGGTGGAGATTATTGAGAACGAGCCGTATGAAGACGGTCCCGGGGGGAATGGGCAGTACACCTACAAGATCTACCATGTGGGCAGCCACCTACCAGGTATGCATCTCTGTCATTGTCACTGTCAGTGGGACACCTTACTGTCAGTGAGACACCTTAATGTCACAATGGACAGTAGAATGGGTTGCAGCATTCTCTGTTATTGTCACTGTCAGTAAGACACCCTATTGTCACATTGGACAGTAGAATTGGTGGCAGCCACCTACCAGGTACACATCTCTGTCACTGTCAGTGAGACACCTTTTTGTCACACTGGACAGTAAAATGGGTGGCAGCATTCTCTGTCATTGCCACTGTTAGTAAGACACCTTATTGTCACACTGGACAGTAAAATGGGTGGCAACCACCTACCAAGTACACAACTCTGTCACTATCACTGTCAGTGAGACACCTTGATGTCACATTGGACAGTAGAATGGGTGGCAACCACCTACCAGGTACACATCTCTGTGTCTGTCAGTGAGACACCTTATTGTCACATTAGACAGTAGAATAGGTGGCAACCACCTTCCAGGTACACATCTTTGTCATTGTCACTGTCAGTGAGACATCTTATTGTCACCTTAGACGGAAGAATTGGTGGGAGCATTCTCTGTCATTGTCACTGTCAGTGAGACACCTTATTGTCACATTGGATAGTAGAATGGGTGACAGCCACCTACCAGGTACACATCTCTGTCACTGACAGTAAGACACCTTATTGTCACATTGACAGTAGAATGGGTTGCAGCATTTCAAAGTGTCTGATGTTAGGGGTGAATCAAATCCTGTCAATTGTCTACATGCTAGCTTCTGTTAGAATATATAATTTTGACTCTTTTATTATACCCCCGCAAACAAAGTTTGGGGGGTATATAGGAATCACCTTGTCCGTCCGTCCGTCTGTCTGTCCGTCTGTCTGTCCGTCTGTCTGTGCAATCGTGTCCGGTCTATATCTTTCTTATGGAGAAACATTGGAAGTTTTTACTTCACACAAAGATTGCTTATGACCTAAGGGTGTGTCATGACCTTGACCCAAGGTCATTCGGGCAAGGTCAAGGTCACTGGCAGAAAAAGTGCAAAATTTGTGTCCAGTCCATATCTTTCTTATGGAGAAACATTGGAAGTTCTTACTTCACACAAAGATTGCTTATGACCTAAGGGGGTGTCATGACCTTGACCCAAGGTCATTCGGGCAAGGTCAAGGTCACTGGCAGAAAAAATGCAAAATTCGGTCCATATCTGTCTTATTGGAAAACATTGGAAGTTCTTACTTCACACAAAGATTGCTTTTGATTAAAGGGTGTGTCATGACCTTGACCCAAGGTCAATTGAGAAAGTTCAAGGTCATTGTTTCAAAAAAGCTAAATTCTATCCCTGTCATGTCTTGTTTTAATGGAAATATAAGAAGCTAAAAATTAACAGTTTTCAAAAATTAAGCAGTTGTTATTTATAGAAAATGGACAGTGAAATAGATTCATCCAATATTTTCTATAATAGCAAAAATACACGTGTTATGATTTTTTTCTTAGCGGGGGGTATCAATTGTGAGCTTGCTCACAGTACCTCTAGTTTACATTAAATTGAAAAGAGTTTATTATGTGTGGCTTATGAGTTAAGGATATTAAACATTTCAACTTTTATCTTGCCTGTCTGCTGAATGCTTCTTTAAATTCATACAATTACATCTTTGATGAACATAACAGATCTGATCTGTAGGTTGGTTTCGTGCCATTCTGCCCAAGTCTGCCCTGCGAGTGGAGGAGGAGGCTTGGAATGCCTACCCATACACAAAGACTCGCTACAGGTGCCCCTTTGTGGAGAAGCTTTACCTGGAGATAGAAACACGGTACCTGAACGATGCGGGAGAACAGGATAATGTATTCAACCTGAACTCATCTGAACTCAAAAACAGGGTCGTAGGTAAGTCTGAGAGTAATCAATGACTGTAAACTTATTATATTTGGCGTGTAGGATATTTTGCAGAAATTAGTTTTTTGAACAAGTTGGCGTGAATTTGAATTAGCTTATTCCTCAATGTGACTATTTTTATACATATAAGCATGGCATATAGCAATATACTTGATTTAGCAGAAGCCGCATTCCGCCAAAAGCACTAAATAGAATACACAGCCAAATGTAATACGTTTACAGTAGTTTCTTTTGGCATTTGCCCAAGCACTTTATTCCCAAAGTTATTTGTATTGGTCATAATTTATTTCAAAAGTACGGTATTTATATTTTTTAGTGTTAATTTGTACCAAAATCTCTTTTACTGACTTCAGCTAGATTTTGATAAGTCATGCTTTATTATAAAAAATGTCAATGATAAGATATTGATGTGTTCTTTCAGCTTTTTTATTTTTTTCCCCAATTCTATAAAATATATTTAGGAAGGTAGGATTTAGTATTATCAGCCTGGAAATAAGTCAAACAATTTGTTTTATGTGTTTTTGCGAGACTCTTTCTGTAAGGGATAGCTTGGTAGACAATTGCTTCCTCCCTGAGTACTACATATAATTTGTATGTTAATCATTCGCAGATTACTTGGACATTGTAAAGGATCCTATCTCCAGTGGGGACTACAAGAAAGAGGAGGACCCCAAGCTGTTCCGGTCGGAGAAGACCGGGCGTGGCCCGCTGACGGAAAACTGGCTGGCCGAGTACGCCCGCGACTCAAAGATCCCGGCCAAAAAGAAGTGTGTGATGACGGCGTACAAACTTTGTCGGGTCGAGTTCAAGTACTGGGGCATGCAGAACAAGATCGAGAGGTTCATACATGATATAGGTACGAGGTTCAAACATGACATAGGTCGGTGTGTGTTAATTCATATTTAAGTTTTGTCAGGCATTGAATGTTCAGAGAAAGGAACAACCTGTACATAATTAACAACTATCATAGAAATTTGTATATGTTTAAAAAAGGCTTATAATTATTGTTTTTGCTGCCATCGCTTTAAAGTAAACAATTGTTCATCAATTTGTACAGAGTATGACATAAATGAAATTGTCAAAACATGTATCATCTTTTGATGCAAGAAAGAGAAATTTTAATTTAACGAAAGAGAATCTGTTTAATTTGTAACTATAAATTAGAAGGTCTTGATTTGATGTGTTCAATTCTCCTCCCACAGGTTTGAGGAAGACGATGCTTCGTGCTCACAGACAGGCCTGGTGCTGGCAGGATGAGTACTACGGCCTCCAACTCAGCGACATTCGACGACTTGAAAGAGAAACTCAGCTCGCACTGGCTGAGAAGATGAAAATGGTGTCAATGAATGAAGAAGAGGGAGATGATAATGTCGAGGATACTCAAAGTACGCCCAAAATTCCAATCTCTACGTCCTTTGATCAGGCAGCAGCCATTAAGAAACAGACACCGGAACACGAAGCATCGGGGAAAATCACACCCACTGGAAGGAAGATGTCGTCGGAGGCCCTACACAAACGCTCGCTCAGTGGCTCAACTAAACACAGGATGGGACATGGTTAGTAACTCACTGGCTTCTGAGGTTAGAGAGATAAAAAAAATGTTTTTAGAATAACACCAGCATCTTCTTCCTATGCATGTAAATGTGTCTGGTGTATTTGTTGGATATGTTCAGCTGTCCAAATCCAAATTTTTATGTAGATTCGAATCATTTAGGTTCTAATTTTTTGCCAATGCTTTTTTTTCATACTCAGCTCTTAATATATTTTTTTTAAAGTTGTCACAAATTATTAGCAAGAAGTTAACGAAATGTGAAAACCACAATCTTGTTTTATTAATCAGAATTACTGTTAGCTTATGAGAACTACGCAAAGATTAAAATACATGAACAATGAAAAGCAGAATGTGTATGAAAAGAAGGCCATGTACGGGCAATGAGGGTATAGTGCTTGGTACCATTAGTGTAGAAGTAAATACTGCAGTTCATCACATCAAAATTCTGAGATGAATTTACATGGAAGATATGATTAAGAGCTGTCAGATTTTATCTGTGGTTGTTCTTTCACTTGCCAAACTGTTTACATGCCTTTATCTCTTTTGGGGCCAGAAATGTGAGAAATCTGCAGAAATTACAAGAATTTGGCCAAGTGTATTGATTTTTTTCTTTCTCAATAAAACTAATATCTCCCACAACTTAAGATACAATTACATTGAGCGGAGCTCAAGCAAACCTAAGTTAACATGGCATTGATTTTCTGTAATCTTGAGGAAAATGGAAAGGGGGGATGCCTGGTCAAAGGGAAATAAATCTGAATTACTATACTCTCTTAACAAGCCTAGGGCAGCATGGTCAAATGGAAACAGATCTACAGATTCTGTTGTCTAGTGGCTGGATAAAACGAGCGTGGGCAGTCAGACAGAGCAGGAAATGTCTGACAGGAAGTAGTTAATGGTAGGGTTCTATCTGTGGCCAGTCACACCAGCTGGTCTACTAAGACAATTACTCAACTCTCATTCAGGGAAGTCAATTTTAGGTTTAACTACATAGCATTTTGTTGAAAAGGATGTCAGATGAGGAAAAAATGATCTGTTGGTGTAAATTGAAATGATGAGTGGATTAAATTTCTTTATATTACTACAGTTATAAAGATATAAAGTCTGCTTAGGTACGGTGTAGTAAGGGGCCTGGGTACACTTGGGGAATATTTTAAATTAATATTAGTATGATTCAGAGTAAAAAAAAAAAAAGAGATATGATTTTTACAGAAGTGTGTTTTCCTCAGTGAAATCAAATTTAGGGGAAATAGATTTGAAGTGTGTAATGATTTCAAAAAAAAAGTCAGTAGATAAAACTAGATTAGGGGAGTCTTCAAGTTTTTTTTTGTCTTGATGACATTGCTTTAACATACAGAATTCATAACAAACATGAGAACAGCATCCTGTAGATGTGTACTGTACCAGTTATCGGCTAAACTGAGAGTTAGGGTTAATAGCACGCAATTATCCGAGATTATTTTTTATTCAGTCGTCTGTTTCGAATGAAGAAAAGTAAGTTTGCTTGAAAACTTTCTTGAATATGTTTTAAACATGAGGTTAAACGATCATTGTTTACCGCTGATTTACATCTTTGCACTTTCAGCAGTGGGGGATGTGACGTAATAAGTTAAAAATAGAATATTACCTCTTTGTGATACGTTATTATATCCCTTCTTTGATTTGACATATTATATCAATACATATAACATGCATAAACAAAGGGAGTTCACTAAATTCCGAGAGATTCATAGCGCAGTTGAACGCCTGATTGCACAAATATGTATTGAATAGTCTACGATTTTGTGTATTACCCTATGATAACAAACGAATAATTTTAAGAGGTTTGTTTATGTATCATAACCCCTACGACCTTTAGTCTGACCCCACAAGCGACATCATTCAAATTACATTTTGCAAAGTATAAAATCAAAAAATGTACAGGAATTTTATTATGTTATTATCACGAAGCTGATAACTGGTACAGTAAATCGTGAAAACTTGACAAATTCGGGGCATGCTAAAAATCACAAAACAATATGTTTTTGGGTTCTAAATAATGATATAATCTAACAGATGGATAAATAAGGAGTTCACCATTTAAAGTATGTCAAGTGTTATCCAAAAACATCAAGAAATAAGGAAATACGAAAAGAAAACATAAAATTTTAGCCGATAACTGGTACAGTGCCAGTATAGTGTTACGGAATGGGTGTGAGTTAAAACAAATAATGTTTATCTCATTATTTTATGGGTTCTATATCAATTTATAAATTATTATATCACATACAGGTCCTAAGGATCTCCTATCCATGTCTTATCAGACTCCCTATCATTCATTCATAATGATATCTTTTTCCAGGATCTTTCCACGATGTTTCCACCTCCCGCATGTTTGAGAGTTTGGAACAGCTCCAAGAATCGAGCTCAGACGAGGAGGAGTTCTTCGATGCTAAAGGTTAGTTTGGGCGGCGGACACAACACTCCTCCCACCCCATGATAACAAGGTTCATTCTCTTGGCTTATTTTTATTTAAAGTCATCTCTTTGTTTATGTTGCTCCTTTGTCCATATATGTATTTTGTTGCCTGTATTATCCTATTGTAAATTTATATCATTAAAATATCAGTGCTTGCATTCAATAACCTGGAAAACTTGACTCCAAAGAAATACTTCTCCTGCTATTGTTTGGTATTTTTTCCTTTGCTGGTATGCATTATTTTTTAGTAAAGAATGCTACATGTTCTTGATCAGTAACTTGTTGTTCAGTAACCCTATAGCCGCCTTGAGGTCAAGCTTGGGTGCATGTGTCCTTTAAGCGGCTCATCTCTCCTTCGTTAGCTTTCTCTGTCACTATTTCTAACAGGCCACATGACGCCGTGCGACGAGAGCACATTCTGGTCAGATGAGGGATCGCAGGGTCCGTCGAGCTCAGGTGAGTTGTTCCGATAGAGTGCACCGATTGGCTTGTAGAGGAGACTGCTTAACCTGCCAATACAACTAACAGGGATCATAGCTATGTCAATAATAATAAATTAGTGGATACCTTATTAGTAAAGAACTTGACTTTTTTATCTTGATTTTAAACATATAATCGAATTTTCAAAACATTCATGTATTTTAGCGACATTGCCTTGTAGGATTTTATTTATCTGTTTAAAAATTATGGTAAAAACTGTTTTTATTAATTCTCTGTTTGAAATGAATAAGACATGATTCAGCTCTGTGCTTGTTCTGTTGCTTGTATTAATCATTTGACACAAAGGTTGATGAAGTGGGGGTGGTTTGGGTGGGATTTTTTTGGGGGGAGGGGGGTTGGTTTTGGGGGGGGGGGGGGGTTGGGGGGGGGGTTTGGAGCAGGTGCTTTTTGCAATGAACTTTTTTTCATGCTCTCTTTATTGAACAAAATTATGAAAATCAGTAATAATTTTTTCTAAATAAAATAAAGTCAAGATGCATGGCCTGGAATCTGATTTGATAGTTGATATGGGTATTTCTACATTTTATTTTAGGCATTGGAAGTAGAGGTTTGTGTTTTATAATGTTTGTGAATCTTTCTAGAATTTCCATTTTACCTGTATCATTAACAAAAACCTTGCAATGCATTAACTCCCTCTCAACAAATGACAAAAGCCAATAACTAGCTGTATAATTCTCTTTCCTGATTGGCTGACAGTTTTGATCGAGCATTATGATTAGCTGACAGTTGATCGAGCATTATGATTAGCTGACAGTTGATTGAGCATTATGATTGACTGACAGTTGATCCAGCATTACTGATGATGCCATGTTGTATTCAAGCAAATGGTTGTACAATAAATCTTTCATTTATTATTGAGTCGACCCTAATGTGAAATTAAGAATAACCAAATGCACAAAATATGTTTTTGTTTGATAGCGTCATCCATGTCACTGAAAAGTACTTGTAAACTGAAAGCTTTTTCATGCACTTGGCAGACATTCATCTCTGAATTAGAACAATTGTTGACATGAAATCAGTTGACACTGTTATTATTTCTGTTAAGTGGTATTCACTTCAGCCTTACGCCTCAGTAAATACATGAAGGTTTTTATTTATCAGAGGTTTTTAAATCAAGATGTATCAACCTCATCAGAGGACCTCTATTTGGTTCAATGGAAACTTCCCGCAGCAGCTGTACATACACAGTACAGTGTATATTATGGGAGCTGAAATTCCTTTAAACTCTTTACTCAAATTAAATATAGATAAATTTATTTAACTATGTAGTAATTTTGTATCTCTCTAGGTTTTACAGGATGGTAGACAATATTTTGTATTTAGCTGATTTTTTTGTAGGGTGCTTTTGTAGCATCGCATCTGCAGAAATATAAATTGCACAAAATTTTGTTTAATTATTTAAAAACTTAGTCCTCTTTTGAGAGTTATACAATTGCAAAAAATATATTTGGAATTATAAAACAGAAATTAACCTTCTTAGCAAAAAATAAAACCAGTTATTCCTAAGTATGATATAAAAGTAATAAAAAAAAACTTCTATATAAGTTTGAATTTAATAAAAATTTTAGAAATATGGATTGTGAAATTTTCCTTAACTTTTGCAATTAGTGTGATTGTGTTTTTGAATTGTAGGTTGAATTCACTTGATGTTTGTTATTGAGCATCACAAATTGGTAATTGGATTGTCATGATTGATTGATTGATTTTGATTGATACTGATTGATTGATATTTTTTAAGGAAAAGGAAATTGATATCACTGTCTTGTCATTGTGATGGCCATTAAGTGTTATATGTTCAAAGTGTATCTGTGTTGTACTTCATATCTTACACATATATTGTAATTGAGTGTACTCATCTGTTTGACATGAAGAAAACTTTTTATGATGCAGTATCTGTTTCTTGCATTGGTCAATAGATTTAATGTTCTCTGCACTTGATCCTCTGAAACTGATCAAGTTTTTGACAGCGTATCAGATCAATTCTAATCATGCCTTGGTTTTACAGATGAGGAGGATAGAGCTGATTCCAGGGCAGAGGGGATGATCAGTGGGGACGAGTATGCAGACGCACGGTCAGTGACCTCGGAGGATCACATAGGTCAGTCAGGGGAGATCACTGCTCTCAGGGCCCCTCTCAATATTACAACATGGGGAGAGGGGCTTTTTAGTTATATGATTCTAAAACATGTCTTGTTTTTTTAATGATTTCCTGGGATAAACTAGGGGATACATGGGAACACTGATAACAACACTTTACAAAATCAATTAAAGAGATGAATAATGAAAATAAATTCAGTATGCAATATTGTAATAATAATGATTCTATAAGGTTAGCAATTTGCTTAATGGATTTTTGATATTTGTTTGGTCCATTGAGAAAAAGTGGTTGTGAGATTAATAGCTAATATCTGATGGAGGATGTTTATTTGAAGATTTTATCATACAATGAAAATAGATAAACTCATAATTTGTGCATTTAAAAGTCAATAAAAATGAATTGAGAAAGTAAATCCCTCAATCTGTACTTTTGTGATAGATACATCTCTTGGAAAGAAGGTGGAACAAATCCGACAACATCTGTACACGGAGCAGAGTAAGGACTCCTCCCCCCCACCGTCCGCTGGATGTAAGACCAACATCCTGTTCCTGGTTCTACATGGAGGTAATTCTCTGAGATTGCCACTCTTTGTTTGGGACTTCACATATAAGTCTGATACAATGCCCAGTAAGTTAGCAAATGAAATGAAGTCTTGATATGCTTCTATTTCTTTAGGAAACTTGCTTGACATGCACATCGACCACGTCCAAGCTTCCAAGAGAAGTGACTTCAGCACGTTTAAGATGACGTTTGAGCAGGTGATGAGGACCCACTACCCGGGGGCACTAAATCACATCGCCTTCAGACTAGTCTCCTGTCCCCAGATCTGCACAGAGACAGTCAACCTCCTCGCCAGGTAAGGCATTTGATAAGGTCTAGGTAGTAAGCCAGAAGTGTGTTCAACAGAATGAGCGCTCACCAAAATTCCATATACCTCCAACACAAATTTTAATGAGCGCTCGCAAACGCTCGCTCTGTTGAACATACCTCTGGAGAAATTCCTCTCAACATGGAATATGCTGCCTTATATTATTTATTAGGTTTGATACTGACTGTCTATGAAAATATTTTGGGTTTATCAAGTTATTTGACAGTGAGGCAAAGCCGAACCTCGAAGGACTTCAATAACCAAACATATTTCTGTAGACAGTTTAAGTAATAAACCCACTTTGTTCAATTGAAGACCAACAATGACCTCACATAACTTACACTATATCTCAAAGCATCTTGACAATTTTTAACCAAGTTAACATTTATCTGGTATGTTTAATAAGTTATAGTTATAAATTATAAAGTGAAGATCATGATTTTGAATATACAATATGGTTCAAAATAATTCTTTTGTTAATAAACAATTTGGAATCTTTAGTCAAAATGTTTCTATGTTAAATGAGGTCTTTTCTTATTTAAAAATAAACTTTTAAGCACTGCTAAAATATTTTCTGAAGTTACAAATTTAAAAATCTTTCGTCGCCACGATAATAACTTAGATACACCTTCTGAAAATCTCCTAATCAAGGAAGATAATGCTAGATGTCTATATTTAGCTCTAGTTAGTAGAAGTTTTATCTGTAGATCAGGTTTGACAAGAAGTGTATAAAGATAGGGTGTAAATCTTTTGATCAAGGAAATGTGACAATTAAAAATTGTACAAAAAATGCCTACAAATTTTTTTTTAAAATGTTGATATTATCATTAGGAAGTGAAGTACTGAATTTTAAATGAAGGAATTTTACTGAATAAAGAATATACCTGTATTTTACACTGCATGATAAGTTTTTTTGAATAACCACACTTTCCTATGTTCAATGCATATATCTCACTTTTACATGTTTTTTTTAAATTGGTATGAAAATATTCATCAAGGACATCTTTCTTGAAAAGGTATACTTTCACATACAAAAACAAAGAAATGCATTAGAAATAATGTCCTTAAGTATACTGTGTATAACATTGTCCGGTGTATGATGGTTTCCCTCAGGGGATGACTTGTTTACACTTTTTGTTTACAGCCTGAGTCCCTATGGACTGGACCCCCAGACACCAAAGTCCCAGGAAGCCTCTCTCTGGACCCAGGACTTTGTTCCCCTTGGGGCCATTGCATTGTTTGCTTCCTCAAACCCTGAGTACCATGAGGGTGTTAACAAGATGGTGGCCAAAGCTAACCTAGTGTATCAGGACTTCTTGACCTCTGGAGAGGGCAAGGGCTTTACTGGACAGGTACAGTCTGATTTACTTAGTGCCCTATTCATACTTCCTGACCTTGGGAGAGGGCAAGGGGTTTATTGGACAGGTATAGTCCGATTTACTTACATGTAGTGCCTAATTTACACTTTATAGCTTTAAGAAAGGAGAAGACATATTACAAAGACAACACAACTCATTTGATAAAAATCATACTTCAACAAATATCATGAGAGATTCTTTTTAACCCATGTACATGTATTATCTTCTTGTATATTGATTAATCCGATTTCTATTCAAGGAATCCTAATTATCCTTTCAACATTTATGTATAAATATCAATTTAAAAGTCATCACAGTTCAATGAATTATAAATGACTGTAAAAATTCATATGTAATCAGAAGGCGGTAGAAGATATACATGTAGCTTAATACAGTAAGGTTTACTTTATGTGAACCAAGAAAACTGTGTACCTGTTATAGGTGTGTCTGTTGGCGGACTCCACAGCATCCATCATGGCTTATGACGCCCTGACATCGGCCAGCCTTCACTGTGGCCGGGGAATGAGTACCTACGACAGCAACAGTAGTCTGAACATGGAGGGAAACCCAAGGAGCTGGGCCTCCAAGACCTCCGAGTCGAGTCAAGCCATGAGTCTGAGTGATCCCGATCTCTCCAAGTGTTGTAATATCAGAGACTGCGCATGTAACACGGCAGACAAACAGTTCAGTAAAAGTGATGTCTCGTCAGCGACAGACAACAAGCTTAGACGTCAGAACTCAGGTCAGAGACTCTCTGCGACGACGTATCTGAACGTCAGTGAGCCCCCGGAACACATCAGACGCACCAGCACCGGCAGTAACTATGATGGGCCGTGTATGAAGCTGGACTTTGAGGTGTCAGAGTTCTTTATGCTGGGGGCTCCCCTAGGGCTGGTGTTGGCCTACAGGAGAATGACATCGGGGGATGATTCCCCGCCCCAAAGTCCCATGTGCAATCAGGTGTACAATCTGTTCCACTCCAGTGACCCTGCAGCGGTCCGGCTAGAGCCTCTCGTCCACGAGTCTTTCAAACATATCCCACCTGTCAAAATCTCCAGGTACAACAAGTTTCCTCTCGGAGATGGAGAACCCATCCATGTAGGTTAGTATAAGATAGGATCAAACAAGTATGGGGTTTTTGATTAGTGTCCAGTATGACAGAGAAGAGAACCTGTGTAAAACTCTTTGAGTCTGTCAACATTGAATGTAATATGATCAGGAACGGGCTTATACTACATCAGTTGTACTTAGTCTAGTGGGTATTATTTATCACTGTATTTTTGTGTCTACAGTTGAGACAGTACAGAGTAACTTGAATCTGTTCACTAACCGGCGCTACTCCTCCGGTCCCTTCCTCCAGAGACAGGGAAGCATCACCAGCAATATCTCCCAGATGTCAGGCCTAGGAGAGTCCGCCGTGTCCTTTATCACTGGCGGTCAGTACCCTCCCCTCACTGACCACTGGGTCAGTGATCTCCTGACCTTCACATTACCCTCACATTGGCCATTTTGTCAAATATCTCATTGGTTGTTACAGATAATCTTACATGTTTTGAGCATTTTAAAATACAAATACTTCAAGTGAAAAAATTGTACATGTGTACATTACACATCTTTTAACAAACCTGAAATTATTTCTGATCTCTAATACAAGTTATACTGTTCATATACACTCTCTAGTTGCTATGCGACTAAGTCATGTTGTCTAGTTTAGATAGATGTTACCGATGCCTTGTTACTGATTGTGTGCTGATGTTTGACAGTGACAAGGTACTGATGCCTTGTTACTGATGCCTTGTAACTGATTCTGTGACGTCGCTTTGACAGTGACCAGCAGGTGGTGGGGTAACAAGCGGCTGGACTTCGTCCTGTACTGTCCCGAGATCCTCCACTCCTTCCCGGTCTCTGCTCTCCCTCACCTGTTCCACGCGAGCTTCTGGGAGTCCAGTGATGTCACTTCCTTTATCCTACGACAGGTGAGATCTGATTGGTTCCTGTTGATTAGGTCATGTCTGCAGCCATACTATGAACATTTTCTATGAACATCTATCTTGTGTTTCTTCTGTCCTGGTGCATTAATATTGAAAAACCTATTTAATCTCTTATAAATTTAGAGCAATACATAATTTTCTGTTTTCAAATAGCCTAATTTGAATTTTTCCATTGAGTAAGAATGGTGCAAAAATTACTCTGTATACAGTAATATTTTGCCTCCTGCTCATTTGTAAGAAAATCATTGGCTAACAGTAGTCATGTGGAGACCATGTATATTCCATACACAGTCAGTACGAAATATATCTCCTTGTCAATGAGCATTATGATGTCATTCACAGAATATTTTGACGTCAGGTTTTGTACCCAAATTGGAAGTTGTAACATTTATAACATTTCATTGTTACATTCATTATTTGCCATTTATACAAAGGCAGTTAGTTAGATATAATTGTTACATGGTTTGTAGTTGACCTAATATGGTTCATACATTGTCAGTAAATTCCATATGGGACAATAACTCCGCTTTCACAGTTACATTGTATTACCTGTAAGTTACATTGTAATACCTGTAAGACATTATTTGTAATTGTTACAGGTACTGAGGTATGATGTGTCTTTATTTGAGTCATCTGGTGATGTGGATCTACAGTCCAGTCTCAGTGGGAAGGTCTCCCGAGAGAAATGGTTAAAACGCAGAACTACAATTAAAGTCAAGGTAAATAAAGCCTGTAAACCCCCAGAGGAATAGTTTTATCATCATGTGTTTGTACAGTATCATTTATTAGGGCCCCGCAAGGATTTGCGGGTGCCCTATAGTAATCACTCTGTCCGTCCGTCCTTCTGTCCATCCGTCTGTCACTCTTCCGTCCACAAATTTTCTGTTTTTTTCTAATAACTTTTTTTATGGTTGCTCAATCAAGTTCAAATTTGGTATGGTAGTTTAGTAGGCAGAAATACATATTTTGATGCTAAGTTTGGTTCTCTATGTCTTCTGGTTTGGAGCTGGGGTGGTGGGGTAGATTCCTTAACTATGCATAAGAATGAATGGGCAAAGAGAGATAACTGCTGACAATGTTACCATTGTGTACTTGGAAGGCTGTGCAATATTTGTACTTTGGGATTAATTAACCGTCCACAGGAAGAAAATCCTAAGCTTTATCTTTATCTGTCACATTGAGATTAATTACTGCACTGCCTGTGTCTGCAAATGAACTTTGTTTTGAAGTTAAGGTCAATTTTGAATGATGTGTAGTATTGTGTACTTTCTTTGAAATATGGATTAATATAATATTCATACTTTATTTTGGTTAAAATACCATACACAATGATTTATGATAATTTTATTGAATTCTAAATTCAAAATATATATTAAGATATCCTTTTTCACTATTTTATATTTTAATTATTTATTTGATTTTTTTCTGCCTTAATAATGCTGTTAATTTAACAGGTAATCAGATAATAACCCCATTCTGTCATTTCTGAAAAAAAAATCTTATTGTAAATTTAGAAGAAAAGGATGAGAGAGCAGAACAATTAATCCCAATTAATGAACACCTTTGTCTGCAATTGATGTTTGTTTTGAAGAGGTCAACCCTGGGTGATACAATGTATTTGCATTCACTGAAGGCTTGCATTTTATAAAACACCTGTTTAAATCTTTTTTAAATACACATTTAATTTAGTTTTTTATAAGACATGAGGTTATCCCTGTTTTATGCAGATACAAGGATACTATTTAGAATTTTTGGACATTCAAGAATTATCTTGAAATTTTAAAAATACAGTTGTTACTTATAATTTTCATTTTTTTTTTTACCACCTTATATATATATTGCAGTTCTTTACATCTTGTGCCGGGCATTTATTTCTCATCATTGTTAATATAAAGAGGATGGAATTCAAAGTTTTTTTCACTTCTCTATATTAATTGTCATAGCGGGGCCCTTCCTGACTGGTCAGTTTTCTAGTTTTAGCAGTTTTTTAAAATTTGATACTTTTACATTATACATGATATTGACAATATTATAGTTTCATTTATTGTAAGTAATGTGATGAGAGAGAAAATTCATCTGTGAATGTACATGTATGATTTATAAAATTAGAATCTTTCCATATGAAAATAACTTGTAATGAACATCATAAGCTTAAAGTAAAATCATACAGTCATAGAGCTTCTGTCAGTTCTTGGATAATCATTAACTACTGTACGTGAAAGAACTATGTTCAAAGTTAATGGTGATGACACAGTGATGAGATAGTAAAAAAATTTATTTTCTTGTCAGAACTTGCAGCCAAATCATCGCGGAAACGATGTGATGGTGTTGGAGGACAAACCCCAGGTTATCACGGCCAGGTTCATGTACGGCTCGTACGACGTGACTTCACTGTCAGGGGAGAAGGTAGGTCACATCTCATTAGTCAAAGGATGGGATAACATCAGTATGTGAACACAGATCAGGGTAAAACTAATACCTACATGTATATAGAACCACAGACAGCAGATTAAGCCCAATCTTGTATAAAGTATTGGTATTATAGTTTTTGAAAATGTATGCCTTAAAGGCGAGTAGCTTTCTGACAAGTGGTTATTATGGTGATATAACCCCTGATCTGTGAACTAGTTCAATGCTCTCCATGGCAGGTGGACGTCCATGTGATGGACCAGCAGACTGGGGAATGGCAGTACATGGGGACCGAGGTCACTGACAAAAACGGCAAGCTCCAGTTCACCATTCCATCTGAGAAGAGCCTGCCCCAGGGAATGCACCCGGTCAAAGTGGTCGTCAGGTATCTGTTCTGTCTATTCTAACCAAGTTGTTAAACATTTAATTTACTTGTCATGTACCTGTAACTTTGATGATTTGGCATTATTAGAGGTGATCATAGCCCTGCCGACTTTAAACTGTGTATATATAACTCTGATGTTTGTTGTTATTAGGGGTGATCACAGCTCGGCCGACTTTTACCTGTGTGTCCTCCCCCCAAAGACAGAGACTGTGGTATTCAGCATCGATGGCTCCTTCACAGCCAGCATGTCTATTTCCGGGAAGGATCCCAAGGTCAGACCGGGAGCAGTAGACGTGGTCAGGTCAGTGTGCTAGGGGCTAGAGTAATGAGGTGTCCACATCTAATTCATCTCTTTATGCACTTGTAATTTGAGATTTATAGCAAGATAAATCAGAGGATGAAGTGGGAAGACGAAGGAACTTTTCAGTTAATCTTGGATTTTGTTTCTAGTCTAGAATCTACAGGATATTACATGTAAATACAGGATATTACATGTAAATACAGGATATTACATGTAAATACAGGATATTACATATAAAGCTTATTCTTGCTTACTTACCACCTTTGTGATTTGAATCCATCTAGCTTTTGGAGGCATTGACCGTGCTTCATTGGTTAATCCTTTCACCGTTAGCCACAACAGCAGTAGGTACGGGATGACTGTTGACTGTTTTGGTATTACAGGCATTGGCAGGAGCACGGTTACCTGATCGTGTACGTGACCGCCCGCCCGGACATGCAGCACAAGAGAGTGGTCACGTGGCTGGCCAAACACAACTTCCCGCATGGAATGGTGGCGTTCATGGATGGTTTGTCCAAAGAACCACTGAAGCAGAAACTGTCCTATCTAAAGACTCTCCAGTCAGACGTAAGTGGGTCATCTAAATCAGGTCATCTGTGAAATCTTTTGCATCAAGGTCAAATCTAGTCAAGGTCACTCCAAGGTTATGTCAGAAAATTGGAGTTCACGTTTGTACAGATTTTCATTATTTACTTTGAGCTTGGGATGTTAAGCATATATTTAGTTTATCTCAATGCATTCTTGTCGTAGGCTAAAATACTGTATAAGGCAGGATATGGATCCAATAAAGACATCTACGTGTACAAAGAACTAGGCCTCAGCCCACAGCAGATCTATATAGTGGGGAAGTCTTCCAAGAAACAGATGACCCAAGCCCAGGTACAAACTACAATCCAGACTAGGTCTAGCTGACCAGAGTGTGGATTCAGTGTTATTTATAATTAGTGCCTCAGAGATTAGAAATGTATTCTTTAAGAAAAATCTTGTTTCAAGTTACTTTTGAGATTGAAAGTAAATTTTGTGACTTTAACAGGTACTGTTGAGAATGATTATAAGTTTTGTGATGCTAACGACCTCTGTGATCTTTCAGGTGCTGAGCGAGGGGTATGCGGCCCACCTGAGTGACCTCCGTGCCCCAGGGACCACTAGACAGGCTGTGGGAAACGCCCGCCTTTTCATCCAGAAGGGCTCCTTCACCAAGACATTCCAGTCTGAAGGAAAGAAGGCACTGAAGAGGGTGCCCTCCAATCCCACCCCTGCTGGAGATTTTAAAAACAAACATGATGGACTCTTACACACGACTATATCAGTCGGGCCGGAGGGACACACCATAATAGAGCATGGGGGTGCCAGCACTGTCAGAACTAGGGGAACATCTCCAAAGCCAAAACTTGTACTAAAAGATGTTCCTAGATAGTGAACATTGTGTGTTTAGTTTAAAAATTTCAGTGTTTTTTATGCTTCCAATATATTTATAGAGTATATTTTCTACTGTAATTTAACTTACCGGTAGTTTAGTGAATGTTGATTTAATAGGATAGAGAAAGATAGACTAAATTTATCTCATAAGGTAAAAAAAACATTTTTTTACTGTGATTTTAGTTAGCAAAAGAATTTATTTTATAGTTTAGAATAGTGAACAACAAGCAAGGTGCTTAGAAAGACGTCCATTGGTTCAGTTTTTACGTAGATCTGAGAGTCCTTTATTGTTATTGATCCTTTATTTTTAGACCTATACAAGTATTTATACAGTCACGTACTTTAATCTTTATATTGTTTCTTTCTCTTTTATAAACATACAAGATATACAAATCACAGCATTTTAATTCACATTTAGGAAATGTCTAAAGGAGAGACTTTTTATGTCTTTTATTCAGAAATGCCATTAAGCAGACATTTTTAGCTGAATTATGACACAATTTTTTTTTATACCATGTACAACATCAAAATGATTTTGACACAAGTAGAATTTCTTTCATTATTAACATTCTCCTATGTATAAGACAATCCATGGCTCTGGGCAGATAGTTCTAATGTATTTTTGTTCTGGTTTGACAATAAACTAGTATTTACTGCCAATGGTTTTGTTTCTTGGCAGACACTTTACCCGTATTTTCTCAAGGTTTGTGCTTTCTGGATGGCTATTATACAGGTATTCACTGCCAGTGTATTCAACTCTGTCTCCAAGATCTGCTCAGTATAACAGTATAATGTATCTAGGTAACCAAGTACACAGCCTCTGCGCTATTCAAGTAAAGGGATGTCACGCTGTTACTGTTTTATTTTGCAATATTTCAAGTTTGTAACATCTTTAGAGTTACTGACATATCAGTTCACAAGCATTTTATGAATTTCAAGTTCTTTTTTGTGAAATTGAAATGTCACAAAGCTTGAAATTATATGTACCGGTATTCATTTTTCATTCTTGTAATTTTTTTTTGTTTTTCATGCCTCTATGATAGGTATTAAATCAATGATGACTCAAATAAATCAGATAATCCTAAGTTACAGCAAATATATGTTTGTTGTAATTCAAATTGTTAACATATAAGTAAACAAATATGTTAATGCCTATAATGTTAATATGGATTGATTTCAGTTTTATATGATACTTTTAATACCTGTGGTATGTGTATTTTAACTCTAACTAAATATATTTTTATTAAGTAAGTCATTTGTTAAGTTCTCCTTCTCTAAATCCCAAACATTTTATGTTATGATTTAATTTCTTGTTTTTATCTAGTTGTTATACCAAATGTTGTTGTACCATTTTCATGTTTGGTAAGTAAACAAATCTATTTAGACTACACATCTTTTTTATTTATGTTTTGGCTCCAAAGACCAAAATTTGATGCCTCTCTAGCAGTGAATTTTATGTTTCATTTAAACAAAAAAAATGCTTTCTTTGGTGATTTATTTGGAATATAAAGGTGGCGACATTGCAGAAAAATATGTAATGATTGCTGCCTTCATAAACCACATGAATCATAAAAAAAGCCTTAATTATATATATTTATTGATAAATCTTTCTATTTAACAAATTGATAAATTGGTTGGATGAGGTCAGAAAATTTAACTAAATTACTGTTGATGTACATAAGTAAGATAAAAGAAAGAGCCAAATTGTCTTCTTTTGAAACTTGAGTCTGACATCATAATGATTTATTCGTGCAGTCCGTGATTTTTCTTAGGTTTTGACCAATCGATAAAAGGGGCTGGTAGATTTCAGTCCTGTCAGTTTTTACAGAGCTATGAAACACTGTCAATTTCTGTAAGAAATTGAGGATATGCTTAGTATTTGGTGGATGTAAATATCTATGGATAATCCCCGATTTGCTTAGTGGATACAAGTACATGAATAACAAGGTATACGTTTACCAATACCTCAGTGTGTTGAATGATTCTTTGAATCAGAAAGTTTATAAATTAAGTTGCGTTCAATACTTTAAAAGGTAAATTTAACAATGGCCCAACTGTCGGTCTGAAAGTGTCAATTCCTTGAGAGTTGTAAATATATTTACTTTCCTTTTTCAGTTGTAGATATTTAAGTAATTATCTTGTCATTTATGAGTATTTAAGTAATTATTTTAGTAATTATCTTTTCAATTGTGGATATTTGAGTAACTGTCTTGTCAGGTTTGGATATTTAAATCATTATTGTCAGTCGTGGATAGTTGAGCAATCATTTCACATTTGTTGATAGGTCTAAATTCTAACAGCTGTGGATAACCCTACTGTATGTAATAATATCATAATTCCTTAAAATACGTCAACAGAAGTCACTTCTGGTCAACTTGTTGATGGACATCTTTGTGTCAGTTATTGAAAGTTCAATATTTTTTAACTTAAGGTTAGGTCAACTGTCAGTCGTGGGTAAATTAACTGTCAGAAACTGGTATATCATATGTCAGCAACAGGTAGGTCAACTGTCAACAATTGAAAGATCAACTGTCAGCAAACAGATAAATCAACTGTCAGTCATTGATAGGTCTACTGTCAGCTATGGATAGATCAATTGTCTGCTATTAGTAGATCAACTGTCAGCAATGGAAAGGCCAACAATTGATAGATAACTGTCAGTTAACATAAAGATAACTAAATTAAGGTTAGATCAACTGTCAGTTGTGGGTAAATTAACTGTCGTAAACTGTAATATCAACTGACAGCAAAAGATATATCAACTGTCAGCAATTGGTTTATCAACTATCAGCAACAGATAGATCAACTGTCAACAATTGAAAGATCAACTGTCAGCAAACAGATCAACTGTCAACAATTAATAGGTCTACTGTCAGCTATGGATAGATCAATTGTCTGCTATTGATAGATCAGCTGTCAGCAATGTGAAGGCCAACAATTGATGGATAACTTTCAGTTAACAGAAAGATAAACTGTCAGCTATTGATATGTCTACTGTCAGCAATGGATATATCAATTGGTCAATATTTTCAGTTATGAACAAGTATAAGTATTTGGCCAATGGGTAAGACAACGTGAAAGAGTTGGGGCTTACAATCTGTAGCATAGTTGTTCTTAAGAAAATTTCCCCATATATTTCAATGTTACACCTAGAACCCTTCAGTGGCCCAAGTATTGGTCGGGTAGGGAGTCACGAATTTACACACTAAAGATTATATTTGCATTTTTGTGCTATGGTTCTTTTAATATTTTTCGTAAAGACACATTTTTCAACCCTCGACCATACAATTGAAAAGGATTTGGCCTTTCATTTTAAAATATCTACAAAAGATTGCGTTATGCGAAGTTTTAAAATGGCCAGTGACGTGGCTTTAAAGAAGATGTGAAAAGTTTACAAAAGGACGAACGGACATATTGACGACCGTCAGTCTTGAGATTACAGCACAGGTGAGCTAAAGGTTTGTTGACTTATACGTGTACCTTTATTTGTTTTTATCACATACATTCACCCTCATGATAATGATGACTGACATATCCCCCATACCATCCCTCTAATTCCCAGTCCTTGAGACAAGCCCCCCTCCCCACTTTTTTTTGGCAAAGTTAGACCTAACCATTAGGCACATGGCATCAGAGAGGGGCCAGCCCCCCCACACTTTTTCTTGAAGCAAACATAATTGTTCCTAAATTTACCTTAAAAAGAATGAAATATTAATAGTGATATTGAAATTTGGAAATTATACGATTCCGTGACAATAGAAAACCGTTAAATATTAGTATGTCAATACTTTTTATGGTACTATTTAGCAGATGTCGGAAAATCAAATCTCAATTTTAACAATATGGTGTAGATATAAAATTTCTCATCGGCAATAATAATACAGGGTATTCCAAAATCTGATACCATTTGAAATGCGCATAAATTAAATCATATTTGGTCAACACTTGTAAATTGTGACTCACATAAAAATCAAAATCATGTAATTTTTCCCACAAAAAAGTTTGGGAGAAAAACAATTGATTGTGATGTCACTAAAGTGCATTATATTTCTTTCGTTTAGTTGAATTTTATTCAAGATGAATCGGATAAGAAAACAGGAAATTTTGAAACTGTATTTTCAAACACATACTCCAGATATAGTAATACAAATTATTAACAAGAATACCCAGAGAAAAATAACTCAGCAAGCAACATTTTCTTTAGTGAGATGATTTAATAAAATGGGATCCGTACAGTGGCTGTTGTGAGGAATTTTAGTCATTAAGATGACGCGGTGTCATTGACAAAAAGGGAGCACTTTCTTTAAATTTTTGGTGTTTTTAATAATTTGTCAAAAGCGTATGACTGTGTTTGTTAAATGAAAATTTACATAATATAAATTTATAAAAATGCATTTGATTTATTGTTGAATAAACTTAGTTCAAAATTAAAACTAAATGGTATCAGATATTATGGGACACCCTGTATATGATAGATAGATATAATGTCAATGCGACATTCAGCCGAAGTCAATTGTAAAATACATGCTTCAATTAAATAACATTTTCTAATCTTATGATAATATGATATGCTTTTTGCGAATTTGGAAATAACTTAAACCCTGAAAAATTATCCAATACGCGGACAGTGCATCTCCGCAAGCCAAGTGTCCGATTCGTTATTCTCATAAAGGGAGACGAGAAAACGAATCGGACACTTGGCAAGCGAAGATGCGGACAGTGACACAGGCGCTAAAATTGTTTCTATACTATAAGTAAACGTTTTAGTACAGTATTAACACAACTTGTGTAATTATTATATAATGGAGTAAAAACAAGTGCCTGTTGACAGTATCCAAAAGTTGATTTTGCACAGTCATAATGAATCATGGTTCACAAATATAAAACTATTACTTTATACGGGGAAGGATCGAGCTCAAAATTCACATAGGAAAGTAAAAACAGACAGATACCCCCCCCCCTCCACCCTCAGGCATTATTATTCCTAGGAGTCCCACCCCCCTTTCTGGAAAAAAAAATCTAGGATCCGGTGTAACGAAGAATATTGACCCGGGTTGAAAATTGACCCGGGTGTCATTTTTCAACGTTGAATATTGAGACCAAAATCGTGAAATTTATACCCGGGGTCATTTTTCAACGGTATGAGAAAGATTTTTCTAAACTCTGATGTCCTCGACCCGTTGAAAATTGATCCTGTTGAGAAATGACCCAATCCTCAGAGTTTTGATCTGAACTGGAACTTACTCTACACGGTTTAAATGTACAATCATGCACATATTTGAAAGTTTCAGTTTTAAAATGTACATACTGTCCGATACATATGCGGACGTGGCTAATTTCTTTTAGGCTTATATGTCCAATTAATCATTTAGTTTTTAGATTGAAAATATGATATCCATTTATTATTACCATACTATGTATAAAAGCTAAGAAGATGACCGTTTGCTTCGGAATGGAGCAGTCGAGTAGGGCTAGAATATTTTTTTACATAGATGACATGGTTTTCATTCCCTCATGTGACAGAATTTAAAGTTGAAACTTGTCACAATCTCTGATAAATACATCTAACAAACATATTGTCCGTCACTTTTAAGGCAGTTCAAAAATTTTCATATATACTGGGGTTTTTTTTATACGTATATATACAGCATATACATATTTACACATGTTTTTAATTTTTTACGACTTAAAAATGATTTTTCATAAACTTGTCTGATTAACTTTATTGAAGCACCATCCAATTTTCTGCATATACAGTCATTGTTCTTCTTAAAAATGCAATTTATTTCTATTATTTTGAGTTTTCAATTCTATTATTTACCTGTAAATTAGAAACACAGGCAACTGACGTAATATATTTTCTCAAAATTAAAAAAAATATACCCCCTACAGCAAAAATGTTATCAATTTTTAAAAAAGTAGGTTTGCATCTAAATATACAGTCGGAGGATGGTTGATCTAATTATATTAATGGTATATACATTAAAAAGGTATGCGAAAAGTATACAACTGATAGATATGTTGTTTGGAGCAGCTGTATCAAGGAAAAGTCCGAATTGCTTAAACATGTACAAATTGAAGCAACCAGGACAGTGACAGGGATCAGAGTTAATTCTTCTAAAATAATTTTATATAGTGAGCTTAATTTGGAAACCTTGCAATCTCGAAGATAACCATAAACTAATTATATTCTACAAGAATATAAATGGTTTAGCACCACAAGATATGTTAGATTGAATTCAATCATATTTTCTTACTGGACATGCATATAATCATAGATCGAATTAGCTATTTTTACTATATACCACAATATACTTATTACAATAGCTTTGCTCCGTCTACATGTAAATTATGGAATAAAGAAAATTTCATCAACTTTATCTTTCTATTAAGTCAAAACTTTAAAAAACAAAATATACCTATAGTTTACAAACCTTTCAGTTAAGACAATAGGAAAAATTATTTTACGTCAATTACGGAATAAAGCTTGTAAAGCTTACTTATTTAAGGATTTTTTTTTTCTGATGTGAGTCGATGTTTATACTGTGGGTCTGAATCTGAAGGAAATGTGATTTTTCCCCTGGATATCCAAGATACACTCAACAAAGAGACGAACTTTTTAAACAACTTTTTGACATTAGTGTACCATTTTATATGAACTATATACTTTGTGGTAGTTCTGATTTTTCATATAGATAAAATTGTAAAATTGTTTCCCATGTTTATACTTATATTAGATCTCCAAAGCGTTTTTGATTCTCTTAAGGTACACTGTTTAAACCTATTTAAGTATTATACCTGTATATTTACTTAATATATAGTTCCCTTTTATTTACTGTTCTTTTCAAATGGGCTGGATCATGAAAATCTCATTCTTATGTTTGTATCTCTGCAGGTATAAATGAAGGTGATATGTTTGTTAATATAGGTGTGAGTGAACATGTCTACCAACAATATGTCATACAATCATACATGATAAATATTCAGATAATTATTTAATATCCAAGTACCTCATGTCTTATATACACATAATATACACATTTAACACGTTTAAATTAAATTAATAATGTAGGTGGCTGTGAAGGTCAATCATCTACTCCAACGCTGCTGTATGATCTTCTACTACTTATTTCTATTCACAAAATGCAATTTACCAATTCATTGACGAAAACAATTACTGTTAGTAAATTTATGATAAATTTTTGTGATCAAAGCAATTTAGAAACTTTAAAGCAAAATTCTATTGTCATCCTGAACAAAAATTAGGTTGCTAACTTACTACAGATTCCATGAAGCAGAATTGTTAATGCCTAGAAAAATTAGCGATTTGATGATATTTAGTTACATCAAAAGTTATTCTAAAGGAACAAATAAAACACCAAAATTCGGCTTTCAAGGTATAGTTACTACAGCATTGTTCATGAAAGAGTACAATCATGTTAGCATATCATCATTTTGTAAACTGTTATTGGCTGGATGGGTGTGAATACAAAATTCAGACAGTCACAGTTTTAACAAACTGAGTGGGTGCAAACACAAAAATCTCAATATGACATACTGTAATTTTTTTTAGTTACATCCACTCAGAAAATTTACAATGAACAATATCAAAGTTTCAATTTACTGGGTGAACGTAAAACCAAAATTAAATGATATGACGTATTGTAATTTTTTAAAAATTATTTATATTTGTACACTTTTCCAGCAAATTAAAAAAAGAGTTTTACTGAATTGAATATTTTAACGTGTAACCATGTATACTAATATTATTAAAAAACATATATTTCTTTAAAAATATATAGATATCACAAACAGCAATTATACACGTAAAGTTTATTATGAATAAAATAGTTATTACATGTACATATTTAAAGGGTTACTATGTAAATTCAAATAATAATTATTTAAGTCTCATTTTAACCCCCCCCCCCCCCCCCCCCGTTGAAACATGTGAACATGTATATCTAAAGAATAAATATATAAAAACTGATAATTTTTAATTAAATAAAACTCAAATTATAATATTGATTCGTTAATTTGTGCTTCTTTGCTGTTGAATTTTGAACCGGTTTCATGATCAAAATTCCACGATGCGGGTCAATATTCAACGGATTAGGGTCTTTATTCAACACCTTTGGTCTCAATATTCAACGTGGAAAAATGACCCCCGGGTCAATTTTCAACCCGGGTCAATATTCTTCGTTACACCGGCTTCATCCACGCTTGTTGCATCCTACTATTTTTATGATTGAAATTTAACATGATTTAAACAGCAAAAGTATACAAATAAAAAACATAAAATATTCATAGCTTCATGCAGAACTATTGATTTGTGCAAATGTCACTCGCGGTGCTCTGATTAATTTATGACTGCAATGTATGTCGTTACCGGGAATTAAATCGAGCACGGTCTGTACAACGTTCAACGAGCCCGATGCGAACATTCACTGTTGGTAAGTAGTAGAATCTTCCCTCTCAAAGAATGAGTTATTTTGTTAAAAAAAAAATACAGGTTTAATTTACAGTGCGATACTAAGGAAATGTGCGTGTTACCTGACTTTTTAGCAACAATTTCTTGTAAATACCATACGGCATGCAGTCACTACATGTGTATATATTATGCTTTTCGCCAAGTTTCAATGTAATGCAAAAAAAAAAATAATTGAAAATTGTCAGAAACAAGAAAATGATTTGTGGGTAAATGGATATTTTATGATTGTTACCATGGTAACTATACAGTATATGATTGATACCAAAATATGACCAAATATGATTTTTTTTGGGTGTTATTTGACATTGTTATACTTTCATGTTAAATACTGAAATCTGATTGGTTAAGACGCAGTTAATAATATTTACTATCACCCTCAGCGTTAGCAACGCACTTGGCAACGGGGAACATTAAAAAATGTTACATGCGCGAAAATTATGCGCGTACGGTTCGCTGTAGAATTCACGTTATTCCTATTATAAAAGCAGTAAAATTTTCTTAAAGATTTTAAAAAAGACATTCAGTATAACAAAATAAATAGTGCCTATTTGGGAGGATAACAGTTGAAATTGACACCCCTCGAAAACCATTGTCAACCTCCGCTTCGCGTCGGTTGACAATGGTTTTCTCGGGGTGTCAATTTCAACTGTTACCCTCCCAAACAGGCACTATTTATATACTGAAATAGAATATCATGATTTTTTTAAAATTGCAATGGCCTGTGGTACAACAATTAAAGAAGATTTATATGTGAATATTGAAAACTTTGCGATGAAAACAAGTAGAAATGAAGA
The DNA here is from genome assembly GCF_025612915.1 of Magallana angulata. Taxonomy (NCBI): domain Eukaryota; kingdom Metazoa; phylum Mollusca; class Bivalvia; order Ostreida; family Ostreidae; genus Magallana; species Magallana angulata. The sequence goes on along the minus strand of NC_069116.1, from coordinate 3,010,301 downwards.
GAAATTATCCCTTTTATGGCAACCAATCTACTGCTCTTTTGAGCAAAGATAAAGTTTCCATGAAATTTCATCAAATTATGTCAATTTTTATTACCGACCAGACACAATAACGTAACCAAACTTGGGATCTGCTTTCTGTGTCCACTGTGGGTGTGTTAGGGCAGACTCTGAAAAATGACCAAATGTTTCTACATTTATGAGGGGGTGGGGGTGGGGGTTAGGGATGGTTGAAAAAGATGTGTTTGCTTCACACTTCAGTACGTAAAGCGAACTCCAAGAGCTGACCCTTGAGCAATTTAACCCACAGCAGACCTTAAGAACATATGCAAACTATTAAAAAGCAGACTCCGGAAAAAAACCCTGAGAAGATACCCTGCGTCAGGTTTTGGGATCTACTCTGGTGTCAGGTTTTGGGATCTACTCTGGTGTCAGGTTTTGGGATCTACTCTGGTGCCAGGTTTTGGGATCTACTCTGGTGCCAGGTTTTGGGATCTACTCTGGTGTTAGGTTTTAGGATCTACCCTGGTGTCAGGTTTTTGGATCTACTCTGGTGTCAGGTTTTGGTATCTACTCTGGTGTCAGGTTTTTGGATCTATTCTGGTGCCAGGTTTTGGGATCTACCCTGGTGTCAGGTTTTGGGATCTACTCTGGTGTCAGGTTTTGGGATCTACTCTGGCATGAGGTTTTGGGACCTACCCTGGTGTCAGGTTTTGGTATCTACTCTGGTGTTAGGTTTTGGGATCTCCTCTGGTGTCAGGTTTTGGGATCTCCTCTGGTGTCAGGTTTTGGGATCTCCTCTGGTGTCAGGTTTTGGGATCTCCTCTGGTGTCAGGTTTTGGGATCTACTCTGGTGTCAGGTTTTGGGATCTACCCTGGTGTCAGGTTTTGGGATCTACTCTGGTGTCAGGTTCTGGTATCTACTCTGGCATTAGGTTTTGGGATCTACTCTGGTGTCAGGTTTGGGATCTACTCTGCATGGTGTCAGGTTTTGTCTGGTCTGTAGTGTATGTCCTTATCTTTCATAAAATATATTGTTTGAAACTGATGTAACTTCCACAATAAGAATAGCATTGCTCTGTATGGAGTTAATTTTTTTAACTTACATCATCTTCTTTCAAATTGGTACAATATTTCCATACCAACAGTATTAAGTACTGGTATATATTGCATAATGATGCTCCAACTTGTTGCATAGAGCATTTAAACAATTTTTCATGCGATATTATCAACAAAAAATGTCAATATTTTGTTAAAAACAGAGATATTAATATATAGTCAAGAAGAGGTCCAGGGGCCACATCGCTTATGATGATTATAAAATACTCATGATAACGGTTATAGAAGCAGTCTGGTAAGCTGATATCATTGACAATGGTATTGTGTTTAATTTGCTAATTGTAACTGACAGATTATGGTGATTACCTTGGGAATTGTAACAGTTTATCTGTTATGTTAGTTAACACCTACATTTCATGCTGTACATACTTAGGTAGCATGTTTCTACTGTATTTAGTGACTGTATTGTTTAGCTATATCTGTTCAACGTTAATATTCTTGAGAATCAAATAAAATATCATCTTTGCTTAAGCCTATTAAAGTTTGCAAAGATAAAATATTTGTTTCTAAGTTGGACTTTTTTTCATTAACATGATTGACTTTTGAGTCAATTAGACATCTCCACCCGCATTTTTTCTCCTGATCTTCATAAAATCTAGTTAATATGTGTTGCAGACAATATTGGGATTAAATTTTAATATATTTTTCCATTTTTCGTCTCCGGACAAGTTAAATAATATTTCATATGTAAAGAATGAGTTTGTGCATGTACTGGCGTTTCCTTCCACAAATAAAATAAATTTTTACTCTATTTAAATCTTTTATGAAAACTGGTATTGCACTAATTTGCAAGGCAAATTGTTTTACATAGTTTGGTGAAGCTTTAGTTGGTACATGTATAGAAAAATCAATAAAATGTTGCATAATATTTTACCAAATTTTGTCTATTTCTTCATCAAAAGAGCATTACAAAGTTAATGTAAAGGGTTAATCTTAATTGCAGTGCTACATTCAATGAAATGAGTGGAATCAAATGTTAAGTACTTAGTAATCAAATATCATGGATCTGTTCACTCCCTACATTTAGCTTTGAAAAGGGGGGGGGGGTCTTAGTGAAAACTTTATAAATCAGACAATTAACTTTTGATCCTTTTTTTAAAATGAGCATTTGTATCTGTGAAAGAAAAATTATCTTACTCTAAGAGATGAAATGAATTGGTTTGGTATTACATTCACTGTATTTCATTTTGTTATAGAGCTAGCTATTACTGGTAATTCTGTTCTGCTCGTGATGAGCACAAAAGGATTTGTGCAAATTTCTCCTTAGTTTTCTCTGTTCACATTAAAACAAAGAGAATATTGCGCAGTTGATGCCTGATATTGCCTGTCTATCAAGATTAGACGCTTCTGATAATAAACTGGCAAATTGTGTTATTGATGAAAATTGATATTTTTTTATATAAATCAACAATAAAGGCGTTCAGAGAGATTTGTTGATCACTGGACTAATTGAAATCACAAAAAGTAAAGTATCCCATTAGATAGCTCGACGTCTCAATGGGAATTCAAATCAATGGAGAGAACAGAATAATTTGTTGCTGTAATCTCGTTAGAAACAAAATATTGTTCCATATAAAGCAAATACTTGAGTGTCATTTTGTGAAATAAAAAGGAGTTTGTAGACTGAAATGTGAGTTTCATTGCCAGTTATTTTAGCAATATTCATATTTGGCACCTGAAAGTGGTTCTTCAGGATCCTAAAAATTACTTTGTTTTTATTTCTCTGTTTCGTGAGATGAATATTTCATGGTTTCCGAGAGGAAGGTTTATACCGTATTGTTAGGGGCCTATGGTATATGTTCAAAGATCTTGGGTAGTAGCTATAGACTGAATGGGTGTTTGATCTTTGAAAGCAAAGTGGTTTATGACCTCTCGTAACCTTCTCAACATTTTATGGTAAAATCCATAACATTATCATTTGAAGCATGATAATATGGCTTGAAAACTGCATTAGAACTAGCTATATGCAGAGTAAGAGAGGAACACATTTGTGGAAGGGAGAAATGAGGATAACATCAGGAAAAGTATTATTTGTACATCAATGTTGATTCAGTCTTATAGGTTAATTCTACAATTTTATAGATTGAGGAATTGTGAAATAGAATAATGATCATTGATTGATTGTGGGAGTCAGAGAGACACCGACAGACAAACAGACAGAAAGGGAGAGCTAATAAGCATGCAGTAATTAAAGCCTTCCAAGAGAGAGAGAGAGAGAGAGAGAGAGAGAGAGATAACAAGCCCTCAGTTATTAAAGTTTAAACAAGTCAATAAGTTGGATGCTTCGTAAGATTTATGAATATTATATTACAGTATATGAATGTATTACAGCGGGCCCTATTAGCAGCCAGTTCCTGTATGTGAGCTCTCACCAGAAAGCTCTGTAGATGTTTCTCATTGATTTTCTGGCTGTAAACTTGATGTGTCTCTACTTAAGATAACAGATCGAGGGAGCCTGAAATATTCAAATCACTGGTCGACACAGGTAAGATATTTGTCAACTCTTTCTTCAATCATTACTGCAGTGTATCAGAATTTATTTAGGTGTAGTATTTTTACCTACTCCGCAGCTGGGAGATTTATTCCACAGTGATTAATTTACCTCCAGTGTTCAGGTATGACAAATCTACAATTACTTATTAATAATACTTTGTCCAGTGTGGTGCTAGCTGTAAACATTTTGTCCACATTTGTCATTGTGTACATATTTTGGACACATATGAACGGCTGAAAGATAAACAGATCAAGTTGAGAATGTAAAGTAAATGCTGGGCCATAAATTCATGTACATTGTATATGGTAGATATATAGTTAATGCCACAGTGTAGCAATTATTTGAACATTTTATGTCAGTCATGACTTCACCTTTAAATGCCTGTATACTATTTTTCCTTCAATAACAAATCAGGTTGATAAAAATATTTCATGTCTGCTATATTCAAATTTAGTAGAATTTTGTTTTGATTACAAATGTTACATGTATATGGTGTTTGAAAACTGTAGAGAATTTGATTGTAGATATCGATATTTTCAATGCATGAACACTAGCGGTATAGTTGTCATCATAAGTACATGTAGGTGTGTTCTCCCTATAAAGTTTTATTTGACAACTATGCACATATAAGTACAATTCTATTGCATAAATGGACAAATTATTGGAATAACAGGTTAATTGTAAATAATTATAGTAATTTAAAAAAATGTTAAATTTTCTTTAATTGTATATAGTGCAGATCTGTAGCTCTTTGGGAAAGTTTGGGTTGACGAGCCGACCTGGCAGCTGTAATTGTTGAGGAAGGGGAACAAGAAGCATATATATGAGTACTGTATATGATATGCACAGGGACTACATCAAAGTGGTTAATTATCCATGTTATGTAATATGTACATGATGCTGTTTGTTCTGCTACATTCTGGTCCAAAGGAATCTATGCTAGACCTTACACAAGTTTGTGAAAAAACAAACTTAAATCATATTAAGTCTTAATAATAAATCAAATATCTCTGATTTTCTGATCATAATCATGCAGGTAGATTCCTTAAAAGAAACAAGAAACCAGTACATTAAGCTGCTGATGGAGCAATATGTCTTTCAGATGAATCCAGTGTCCACAGAGTATGGACTGCTGTTTACACAGGGTGGTCTGGGGACTCTCAGTTAGAGGGCTCTATTAACTCAGGGTGAGCCGATTCATTAGCTAGGTTTAATACTTCTTCAGCAAACAAGGAGAAGATTGGTGAGCTGTGGTCAGTTTTTTGACACCACTCTGGGGTTTGATTGGCTGGTCATTGAACCAATCAGTGTCCCCTGTGATTTGTGTGAAGACACAGCAATCTTTCCACTGATTATTGACCACCTGTTTTAGGTGACGACATCAGCCGTTGGGATCTTAAGATTGTGCCGGGATTTTTTTTACAGAAGTGATCATGATGTGTCACTGTCTACCTACATCCTGTTGTGCTTATCGACTCTATATTTGAATAACTACAATGTCTGTCACATCAGGCCTCAAGTCATGAATTGCTGAATTTTACCTTGTGGAAATTTCAAAGGAATGGTGCATATATATAAACTGTTGTTTAATTGTAACGGTACTTGGGAAGGCTTTTAGAAAATAGGAGTGTTAAGGAGCCAAGAGAATCTTACACACTATATATGAGTGGAAAAATTTGCACACATTTCTAGTTGAATCTCATAGAGTCATTTGTTAATTGCTAGTTTGTCTATGATTAATGATTGCCCAATAATCTACTGATATAATCTGTCACAAAAATAAGTCGATGAAAGCCCTGTTTATTATGCACAATAAGAGTTCGATTAGTGACAATTAATCATTTCACAACAAACATACACTGATATTGCCGGGCTTAAACGCAGAAGATTAAATGCACAGCACTAACGGAGGCTGTTGCTGAGAGCAGGAAAATACTCGTACTGCAGCAATTATTGACTGGCAATAACAAACACTGTCATTTCATTATAAAGCTGATCTAATAGTATTAGGATTGAGAGATCCTAGATTGACTGCTCATGCAGCTAGCAGCCAGGGGTCCAGACATTAATAAACTGTGTTAATTGAGACAGCTAGCTCCCTCCATACAGTCAGCAGGCTACAGACAGGCCAGGCCAGCAGGCTAGCTCATGTTTTTCTGTTACAAATCAGAGTCCAGACTGATGAAGAGCAAGTTAGCCAGGATCTGTGTACACACTACAGAACAAAATCTTTATTCTGAGCAATCTTGTGTTGTAGTGTGCTGAGTGAGTTTGTGGCTGCTGGACATTGCTGTCGGGATTAGTGTGGTGGATCTTGAGAGATCAGTGGTGGGATGACCAGAGCAGGGTAAGGTAGGGACATCATCTTAATGTTACTCTCTGTGTAATTACCAGTACTAATATCACTCTCAGTGTGACCAGCTGTCCTATATGTTAGTTACTTTCACTTGTATTTTTAAAACCATTTCACTGTGTTTATACTCTACTGCATTAATCAGTGAGCATTGTTATGTTAAGTTATAAACAGTGATGTCTTAATCACTCTCAGCTGCTGACAATTTCCTGAGTTTCCTCTGTGTACTAAAACAAGACTAAACAAGATACATATCCTCATATACAAACACATGTAAATATTGTAATTGGACAAGATCTGGCAATTTGTATATAAATGTACAACATATCTATACAGTAACTACTTATCTAATTAGATATATAATTATACTTATGTAACAGTGTATAAAACTTAAGCTATTACACAGACTTGTCTCTACATCTATACATGTACTTATATAACTGTTTCATTCTCATTCATAAGTAAATATACCAGAGTTTCTACTATACATGTACACATGTAAATAAGTATATATCTACCCATCTCTACTATAAATGTACACACGTAATAGAGTATGTAACTATACTTATCTACTTTATATGTACACATGTAATAGAGTAAGTAACTATACTTATCTACTATACATGAACACACGTAATAGAGTATGTAACTATACTTATCTACTATACATGAACACACGTAATAGAGTATGTAACTATACTTATCTACTATACATGAACACACGTAATAGAGTATGTAACTATACTTATCTACTATACATGAACACACGTAATAGAGTATGTAACTATACTTATCTACTTTATATGTACACATGTAATAGAGTATGTAACTATACTTATCTACTATACATGAACACACATAATAGAGTATGTAACTATACTTACATACACATTTGTAATGTAATAGGGTTTGTAACTACACAGCTTTACTATACATGTATACATCATATAACAGTATGTAACGACACATATCTACTATACATACATGTATGTATTAGGATATGTAGCTACACATCTCATCTATACATATACACATGTAATAGATTATGTAACCTCATCTCAAATATATGCACGTGTAACAGAGTGTAACTACATGTACATCTATACTATTCATGTAATGATTGATACATGTGTATCAAAAAAGTTTTTCTCGCATTACATTCCGATTCAATGATTGAGAAATTTGAGGATGATGGCGATAGATATTATATATTTTTAATGATAAGTAAATAATTTACTTAGTCAATCCCATCAATATATAATCCTTAATCCAGGATTGACACAGACACATATGTATTATTCAAAGGAATTGTATTTGAATAAACATTTATATAACTCCTTTGGAGGGGGGCCTTAAAAGTATATGTTTTTAACTAATCTTAAATAGAGCATATCGAATTTTTTAAATGCTTGAGATTTTCCCCTGACATTTAAACTGCAGTTCATATACTGATTTACCGCTAATCCCTAAGATTGGCTAACAATAGAAGAAATCAGGTTTAAATGTTTCCTCCATCTTGTTGTTACATGTGACAGATATTTACAGTCCGTGGGAGAGTCTCCAAGTAAATCTGTCTGTTTCCAACCAAAACAAAAAAATAAGAGTAAACAGAGTCTAAGTGTGTGTTCCAGTTCTACAGGTGTGTGGTGATGGGATGTAGGTGAGTGACTGAGGGAGCCATACTTGTATACTGTGTACCTGTTCTTACCTGGTGCTCGTTAGTACAGGTATTCCTTGTTATTGTTTATACCTGAGAGTATGTTCTACAAGCGTGTTCTGTAGGTCAGATCGTTATATTGTTATCATTCAGTAGGCTATACGCTAATCAACTAAGACAAAGTTCTTTTCTGACAGTAGGTTGAATTATTTGCATATTTTGGGTTTGGTGTACAGATGAACAAAATGTTAGGGTTAATTGTCACTCTTGAAATCTTTAATTAGCCTTGTTGTTTTCTACAGTAGTAATGGTATGCTCACTTATTAAGCAGGTAAGTGTTTCCCAAAGTTATCTGTGAGGACATGTATTGAATGTTGTTAAATTGACTTGTTACATATCTTCATATTTAGCAATACATTTATATTTTTTTAAACTATTGCGAAATCCTGATAGACTGATATTATAAGAAATTCGATAACAAAACATGTAAGAGTTGCACAACAATTAGCAGTATTTATCTCAAATACTTGCAGTTTTTCACTTTACATGCAGATTCATAATTATTCACATTTAAATTATTCTTTTTACTAAGTTATTGTACTAAGATGTTATTTTTTATCATACTTCTCAAAGAAATTTTTTTAAAGGCCCAGTTACTATCTCAGCCATCTTGCCCATGAAAGAGGAATTGATTTATTTATTTAAGCTTCCTTTTCAATCCCCTAACTGCACATAATCAGTTGTGACTGGAAAATCCAACATATTTCTGTTGTCAGGTTTCCAGAAAATACCATCCTAATGCTGTAATAATGTTATGTTTTGTGATAAAAGTTCATCATGTAATGCACATGCATTAGTACATGAAACTGTTTGTTGATTATCTGTAGTGATTTCATATGCATTTTTATGAATCAATTTTTTAAAATGAACACATGATGATTACACATCTCGATAGATATATCTGTGGATGTTTTTTTTTTTTATTTAACTTATTTTCAATCTTAGATTTTTGCTTTTTTTGATATATATGTCAGATAAGAAACCATTTTTTTCCTATTTTAAAGAGTATCTCATTTCGAGATTTTGATGATAGCTATCTCTGGTTTGAGATTCTGATGATAGCTATATCTCTGAATAAAACAGTAACTGTGCCTATACAATCACATAGCATGTACTTACAGCTGGGTATGACTTGACTCTTTGTTATGATCTACCATGGTATCTAGTTTTTGGTAATATTGTAGTTTTGGGTGTTTTTCAGATGGCAGTAAGTGTACAGCATGACTCTGATAGCTCTCATCATGTATGCCTTCGCCAATGCTGTGGCTTTCCTTCTGTATTGGCTCTATCAAGTCAGCACCTCTCAAAAATCCGACACAGACATTCAGACAGACAATGTGAAACGTAAGAGGCTGAAGCGGAAACCTTCTCTCTTCACGATGATTGGTCTGGATTTGGAGATTCATAAACATTATTATGCTATCGACGACCACTTTCGAACATTTTCTGAAGTCAGCAAGGCTTGTAAAAGAGCCGGACTCGAACACTGTGGATTAATAATTGGAGTGGATTTTACGGCCAGTAATGAATGGCAAGGAAGAAAGTCTTTCAGTGGGAACTGCTTGCATAAAGTCGTGCCTGGCAGGATCTATAACCCTTATCAGAAAGTGATCTCAGTCATTGCTCAAACTTTGGAACCTTTCGATGATGACAATTACATTCCTGCGTTTGGATTCGGTGATACGAAGACCTTGGGAGATTCTGTGTTCCCGTTTATGAGTGACGGTTCACCTTGCAAGGGCTTTGCGGAGGTGCTGGATCGATATAGTGATATTGCCACCAAAGTGACGTTCAGTGGTCCAACAAACTTTGCCCCTCTCATTTATAAAGCAATAGAAATAGTGAAGACCACCCAGAAATATCACATCCTGATCATCGTAGCAGACGGTCAGGTCAACGAGGAGCAGCAGACTGTGAAGGCCATTGTCGAGGCCTCCAACCACCCCCTCAGCATCGTGGTTGTGGGGGTAGGGGACGGCCCCTGGGACACCATGGACGAGTTTGATGACTGTCTTCCGAACCGAAAATTTGACAATTTCCAATTCGTAGATTACCATGCAGTGACCTCTAAAGTGAAACATCCGGATGCAAACTTTGCGCTTCATGCACTCATGGAAATACCTCTACAGTATAAGACTATCAGGAAGCTCGGCTATATCAGTGAATTCACAAACGGCTCTGTTGTTAGTAAGAAGGAGTCAGATGTTTAAGATCTGCTGAAATTAATTAACTTAGGGTAATTTTCAGGGGCTCCTTTTTTGGGAGGCAATACTTTTTAAACTTGTCATGAAATACTGTTCATAATTGACTTCTTAACATTCTATTCATTGTTTTGTTCATGCATATACAGATATTTCCCTGTGATTTTAACTTTCAGCAATAATCCCCAATGACCAATTTATGAAGCTCTCAGTCCCAGTCCATTCCTGCATGCTACTATGTAATGCTCCTTGGTTTTTCTTTGATTTTATTTCATTTAATATTAATATTATTGTTAATAAGCTTTGTGATAATAAGTCTTTCTTGATGTTACCATAACATCTGCATAAGATCTTCATATTTATTGTTTTTGTTTGTTTTTATTTTTTGTTGTTTGAGGGGTTCTAGCAAATTAAGTCATTAGATATACATGTATGGTGGTTTGCATTGTTATTATGCTCAGAGAAAAGTTCAAAGTATTTTGTTGAAGGACTCTTTCATATTTCTTAATTATTTCTTGTATCTTACTGGTTAAATTGTATGAATATTAAGAACCTACTATACTGCTTTAATTCATGCGTCGTTAAGTGTGAATGACGAGAGAGAATTACACAATACATATATAAGATGATCCAGACGACTATGCACTGGGAAGACGCCAATAAGACCTGCTGATTTCATTTTCCTTAAAGTTAAATTTTAATGACAACATGTTGCCAAGACTCCTTGCTTGTATATTTGTCAATCTTACATTTAGACAGGAAGTGTAAAAGTCTGAAGTGTAAAATGAGGAAGATTTCTTCAAGTGTCAGTCAACGTAACAATTAAGAAATTAAGTTATCTCTTTTAAGGAAATGGTGCAGAATTTTTAATGTCACAAGTTGTAGATCGAGAAAATGATCCTGTGTGAGTAGTAATGGTATGGGTATTTCCACTCAACAGGATCTAGAAAAATCTAGCTGGGCTAATACCGTGGTTCCTGTGCATAAGACAAAATCTGCTCTTCCAAATATGAATTTTTTTTTAATTCACATACATCAACTTTGTTCAGTAAAATGACAGCTCAGCTTACTGGTTTGAACATAATATTTTTAATCCTTAAAAGCATATACACTGTAAAAGCAAATTACTGGAAAATATCGTTAATCTAACGGTTAAAGTTAATGATGGGGAATTATAGAAGTGATCATAGTGTTAACACAGTCACAGTTGTCTTGTTTTATGAGTACTTAACTAAGAATTACTGTATATAATGATTTTCATTATTTAATAGGTATTTCCCTTTAAGCGCTGTGTGTATTAGATTACACAGATGAACAATAATCATAATCTAATCATATCTCTAGAGTGACAAAGCAGCTAGCATAAGGAGCCTGCATGGAGCTCCGCTGATGCTGGGAGTCATTGTAAGAGAGATGTGGGCTTTGTGCTGAATATTGATGGATTTTTGTTCGAGTGAAAGCTACTGTTTCTTAAAAAGTGAACTGGGTGGCAGCTGTCTTTTATTTTCTCACGAAGAAAACATTACTGTGAATAGAAATAGAATGCTTTAGTCATTATGTTGATATTACTGCTGAAAGTCGCACAGAATCCATTTGAAAAGATTTCAAACTGTGTTTCTATTTTTTAATATTTGAATGGTGTTTTTTTTTAACATTTCTAGAAATGTTAATGTAGATGAAAGACAGATCTGAGGTTTTGTTGTATTCTACATTTTTTTGATTTTCATAAGATCTGAGAAATATGAGGAAAAGGATTTTATTTGCAAGTCTCCAGCATGAAATATGTCTGTATACATCTATATATCATAACAGGTGCTTGGTTGCTGGTATACGTCTCTTGATTTTCTCTGAGCGTTTACTCAAGTGTTAATTATTATCTTACTCAGATACGATTCCCTACAGTTTGATATACCGGGCCAGTGATCTATGTATTGATTGGTAAAGTACATTCCCTTTGAAATGCTATTGATCTGTTATCAGTGATACAGACATGTTTTTCTTGCCGATTGATACACAACCATTGTCTCTGCGTCCAGTATGGTCAGACATGCATTTAATTATTACATTGTGTGAGATGTTTACAATCTTTTTTATGTTTGTGTTCAAATAAAACCTATGTATTTATTACTTTTTGTTCTTGTATAATAAAAAAAAGTTTTTGCTTCAAGTAAATCAAACTGATTGAGGTGTTTACCTACACTTTTCTATATACCTTTAGGGTCTTTGCTCTTCCAGGCTATGGTTTTGTAAATTATTTGTTTCAAAGGTGTACAATAATATAAACTGTTATACATGTACAAGGACCCAAAATAATAGTACAGGCCACTCCTGTAAATGATAGTATTTTTGGTTAAACAATTCATCCAGGTATACTTCTGAAGTAATTAATGAAATGACATGTTGATTGGATCCCTATACCAAATGGAATCTACATTAATTTATCATAGGTGAGCTAATTGGATTCCTGTCTTCTTTAACTTTTTGTGTCCTCGTCTTCATCACCAGAACCACTGGGCCAAATCCAACAAGACCCATTAAGTTAGTATACTGACATAAATGTTAGAAAGTTTCCCTCTGCCTGGTGCCAGGACCTTTAAGCTGTAGTTTAAAAAGCTGTGTAATATCATATCTATACTATGATACCTGGAATCAAAAAAGTGTCAAAATGGAAATTCACAGGAAAAATTTGAATAAAATTTGTACAAGTAACAGGAAGCAAGCTTTAACATTATAAAGAGTGAAAATAATTCTTTTTTAAATAAATTTTACGCTTGCATGAAAATTGTGCGCATTTTGATTTGAATATAGGAACGACAACTCTTTACCGGAGCTTGTTAAGAACAGATGCTCATAGGCACTTCTCTATTGTCACTTAAATCACTTTTAAAACTTTATTTATATAGAGTTATATAATTTAATTATGACTGAATGTTTCAACAACGCCTTTGTTATTTTATAAAGTATTTTACTTGTACAAGCATGTTCTTCTCTATGCTTTGTGAAAAAAGGTTCTTTAGAAGTCAGAAGCAAATTGAAAGTGGGGGGGGGGGGGGGGGGGCTAGGGGGCTAGACTAATCCTTAAGAAATCTTGACAAGCACAAAAAAATAACACCTTATTCCCAAAATCATGAAAATCCTAGGGGGGGGGGGGGGGGGGAGCTAGTGTACCTATGACTCCAACTTCTTAATATTTCAATCTTTTCAAGGTAAATATTGGAACTATTATCTTTGCTGCGAAAAAAAGTGGGGGGGGGGGGGCTGAACCCTCCATGATGCTATGTGCCTAATGGTTAGGTCTAACTTTGCAAAAAAAAGTGGGGGGGGGGGGGCTAAGCCCCCCGGTTCCGACGCCTATGCATGTTACGGCAAAGAAATCTCTTTATTAAAAAAAAACACAAAATTGCACACAAACATTTCATCATTTGCCATTAAAACTCGTCTTACGTCAGAGAGTATAAATATTCTTGAATAAAGTCTGTTTTGCAAAAGGTGACTGTAGTGGATCCAGATCTCCTAATGAAAATCTCATTGGTCAGAGAAAACATTAGAAACAACACTAGATGATATTTGAAAGCAAAGAATGCATTATAGTTTAGTTTTTTGATTGCTGATCTAAAACTCAAGTGATCTATCTTAAAAACACTCTCAGAAAAAGACATCAATTAAATTATGAATTTGGCCGTTTCTACAAATTATGAAAATGTTTTATTGGATTTTTCACAATTTCACGTAGATGCAAATCGATTTCTGGAACATTTTCTAGCATACGTGAAAAGTTGATCATTTTGACGTAATTACTGAGGTGAGCTATTTGGCTCATGGGCCTCTCTGTATATGCTGTTATAATTTATCATTTTTAGGTCAAACTGACAAAGGTTACCTATCTGCGTTGTGTCTATTTATTAATCTATAGATAGAGTCGGACTCTTCTCGTAAATATGGGGCTCATGAATAACTATATGACATAAAGTTCCATGCAATTTTGCCGTAAATCTACCGAACACTCCATCCTATTTCCATCAACTGCTCTTTCCCTCGATACGATCTGGAGTACACGGTGTGTGTGAATGTTTACAGATGAAAAAGTGGAGGATGCAATGGAAATTTTTACCAGCCAATCCTATGTAACGCATCCTGTTTATTTCAGTCGTTTATATGGCATGCATGGGCACATTTCTGATTCAATACTCTAAATCCCAATTCATACAACGATAAAAGTACAGACAACTTCGTATCATTTTGTTTCCATGGCATCTTGATGGTTTTCTTTAAATGATTTTACATGTATATACATGTATCATTGAACCATTGAATTCATATATTAAGTACATGCACACTAATGTTTACTAGAATATGTATTTCGAAGTTTTGTAAGTTTCGAAGGATTGTAAGTTCTTTAAAGAACTCATTTCAAAACGTCAAGGCTTGATTTGGGTCAAACATTCTCGAGTGGAACCTTAACAGTAATCCATAAATTAATCAGCATCTTACATTTAGCTATTTCTTGTACGAATCTCAATTGACTCGACGCTGCACTATAAACATAAATTAATTAAATAAGATATGAAATATGACTTGTAATCTGCAATATGACTGCTAAAGTATGTCCCAATGTATTGCTTCCTTCGCTTTTTGATGATTTTTAATAAAAATACACATACCTGTGAAAGAAATACAGATGAAATCGATGAAAGGGAAAATATCCAAGATATCTTTATTGAACAATTATCATTTTTTACTCATAAAAGTTCACAGGAACGAAAACAAATTTCTTACGGAGATTTATAATGGGAGATGTTTTCATCTTTTCTCCATTCGAAAGTACTCGGGATACCTCGCACAATTTTTCAACGTTATCATCCGGGATTATTAATGGCTGATGCAATGCTCCATAGACTTTCTTTTTTGGGATGTGTATTGAAACCTGAAGCGGTAGAGGGGGCGTTTCAAAACAGATAATCTGCATGGACAATTTTCATATTAGTGGATGAACGTAGTTTGAGCACAAAGGTATTTATGATTATCGAAATACCAAGCAAAAAGTGGTGGAAGCAAAGACTCGGGACAGAGTTATTGTTATACTGCAGATTTTATTAAAGAAATAAAATGTATCAGAAAGGACAGTTCGACTCGTTGTGTGAATTAATTCGCGACGGAAGTTATAATTTACATGAACTTCTTTAACATAAATAAATTCATTCATTTTAATTTCGATGTCCATTTGAAGAGAGAGAAAACGGAATAGCACACACCAAATCGATACCGTGGGCTAAAGAAGGCAGAAAAAAGGCGATTTGTGTTTCGTGGTAGTGAAGGGGGGGGGGGGTGATTAAAGGGACTAATATCAAGAATAGACAAAAAGAAGACCTTTGACTAATGTTTAAGTTGTAATTTCTTGTTCGGATTTTCTGTGAAGACCTGTGTTTTACGTCCGCTTTTTCAATTGGTCTGGCTTCTTGATTTCTAGTGTTCTAAATACAATATATAAATGTATTTGCACGTTAAACAGCTGTTAAAGTTTCTTTAGAATTATTTATAGCTAGATTCAGGAAGAGAAAATTGAAGGAAACTCTTGTGTTATGTTAGCGGTGATTATATCTAGCAATGTGTTATTTTCTGCATTAAAAAAAAAACCTCTGCTTTTATCCTCTGGTAAAATATCTGCAAGAATGATTGCGCGTTGTGGTTCTGATACTGTTGGCTTATAAAAGAACTGAATGAATGAATGGTCCTCACAAATAGAGTAACTGTGTAAGTTATTGTCCGAAAAAAACCTGCAAGATTTTTAATGCTTTAGAACAACTGCATGTTTATGTTTTCCTACAGAACGAAAACGTCTGTCAAATTAATTGTATTCTGCTGGAATATGAACATGATTTCCGATGACAATTTTACTCGCACAAAGTGTGTTGAAAATATTTGGTGTTTTGATTGACCCCTAGATGAAAAACACCCTACACCACCCCAACCAAAACTAAATATCAAAGACACCAATATACACAGGTAAAATTGCAACATATGTTCAACATATGTTACTCGAAACATATGTTGAACATATGCTGCAATTTTACCTGTGTATTTGATAATTTGATTTTATTTTTAAAAAAAAAAAGGTATTTTTTAAACAAAAAATTGGAGTGAAATTTTACAAAATTTCATACCATTTAAGCATTAGAAACTCAAAGCATAAAGCATTTCATAATGCAATCCAAGTATCGTGTCGTTGATTAAATTATCACTAGTTGCGGTTGAAATAATTAATAGATGGGTGATAAGTTTTATCAATTTTAAGTAACTGTGGCGAATACTCTTTTAAAAGTCGTTTGAAATACGTCATTACAACATTGTATACAGTCTGTCGTTTGAAATACTACATTAAAATTGTATACAGTCTGTCGTTTGAAATACGTTATTAAAATTGAATACGGTCTGTCGTTTGAAATACGTCATTAAAATTGTATACAGTCAACAATTGTACTCACACGGAAGTCGAGAGTAAACAGAAGTCATTGGGTTATTTATATTTCATTGACTGAAATCAGTTTCCTTCCCGAGTTGAAGGGCACTTCCAATAGAATAATGTTTCATTGATGCAGGAAACCACAGGACACAGAACTTCCGCTTTGATAACAGTAATCAAAGTACTGAAGAACTGACGGGAGTTGATTTTGTCGATGTTTATTTATATTAAAATCAATGATATGTTATTTTGTATGACAAGTACATATAGTTTCTAATTTGAATTACGCACATTTTTATAATATGGAGTTTTGGACTTTTTCGACAAGAATGTCGAGAAACCCCCATATGAATCATGTTAAATAATATTTAAAGATAAAATTAATTCAATCAAACTATGTATCAGTGATAGAAATATTTCTCGAAAATTGTATGGATCCAAGCAATATTGAACTCTAGTCTCGTTCAACCAAACGCTCAGCTGACACCGTAAATCTCCGACAAGAATTTACGGAGACAGCCGAGCGTCGAGTTGGACGAGACTATATTGAACTCTGGCGTAGGAATACATACGACTACAAAAATATTCAAATTGTTCGTACTATTTAAAATCTGACTATTTTGAAGGTACTTATAAATAAGTTTCCTTGAAAAACAATGCTTTAGCATACATGAAATCGAGTTTATCAATTATTTTCAAGAACTAAGTCTTGTCAGCAGCAATGATTTGTGCTGAGGTCCAAACACTGTTTCACTTTCGGTTTGTCTGTGTGACAGTGTGTGAGTTGATTTTAATCAACTCCCAAAAATAAAAACGTTGTAGGAAAACTTAAATAAACACCAAAGAACATGGGTGAATTAGATGACACAAATTCCTATTCAAACCCCTAAAACTTTTATTAAATATTATGCATTTAAATCAACATCTGTATACATATATGTAAAATTATCAAATTATGCAAAAACAAGTTTTGCAAGTATACCATGCGTGTGCTTTTTAACGAACGCAAAGAAAAAAAATTTCTGCGATGATGATAAACACAAAAGTCGTATATGCATCGTTAATTGAAAAAAACTTTCGCACTTTGAATTTACTTTGAGGAAAAAATGTACAGATCACAAAGTCTTGAACTGAATTTCTTTTGTTGATAGTATGATAATTTGTTAACACTAGTGAATCTAATTTACCGTCTTTGAGAACAGGGATGAGGGCGTGGATTAACCAAAGATACAGGTCAGTCATATGCATTTTAGCAATGCACGGACTGACGCCAGACTTCAAACATCGTCAAATAACATCCATTTATGGAAGAATTGGCTCTTCCTTCTATGTAACGTACTTACATGTGAGTACAAATAGGAAAGAAGAAATCAAAAGTTCAAATGGTCATACTTACAGGTGACATCAGATGTACAAATAGTCCTAGACGAGGAATGTAAACATAAAATGATCAATTAGTGTACAAATATACATTCAAAAATAAGACATCAGACATTAAATGTACAAATAGTTATAGACAAAGAAGACATCAAATTTTCAAAAAGCCACAGAAAATAGATATCAAGAGTTCAAACAAACAGGCATTCCCATTCCAGTATGGAAAATAATCTTTCATCTACA
The DNA here is from genome assembly GCF_025612915.1 of Magallana angulata. Taxonomy (NCBI): domain Eukaryota; kingdom Metazoa; phylum Mollusca; class Bivalvia; order Ostreida; family Ostreidae; genus Magallana; species Magallana angulata. Next base: position 2,992,340 of record NC_069116.1, on the reverse strand, counting down.
CATTTTCTCCCTGTGTGCTGTTCCTATCTAGCTGTAGCGAGACCAGGAGACCCATTGTCTTGCTTACATGCCCGATTAAACGAATAAAAGCCGATCAGCGTGTAACAGTTTCATCTAAAAGGGTATTGGTGTTTATTAAGAAACTTAATGCTGCGACGGAGCCGAGCGATTGGGTTTTTTTGTTATAGCTTGTGACAATCTCATTTTTCGTAAGTTTCCCGTCTCGCAGATTTCCCCCTTTTCTGTGTTATTAATCCATTAACGCCAAGAGGGACTCGGTGTTTCTGCTCCTCACAGGTGAGTCAGCCGTACATCACTAATGGCGGGGTTCCGTCTGATGATGCAGCTTGTATCGAGCGGACTTACTACATAGCCAGGGACAGTGCAGTAATACACTTCACCAATAATGTGTTCGGTTTGGTCGTTAATTGAATATTCCAGCATCTGCCAGTCTTTGAATATATATATGACATATATATGTCTATCATTTTCAGACAGTCTATGCATCCTACCAACATTCATCTAGCTGGCTTTTGCCAAAAAGTTTGCAATCCGGATTTTAGATTAATTTCTCGAATAACAAAAAAAGTATACCGTTAATTCATTTTTGATTTGATTAATTCTATTCTGAGTAAGTTTCTGGGCTGCGTTTTGCAAAAGAACTTACGACCAAATTAATGAATGATGATTAATCACAAACGATTAATCAGTGTTTTATTCTAATGGCTGTGAAATATAATTATGGCAGTCAAAATAGTTGTAAATAAATTAGTTTATATATATTTTAATTTAAAATCAATCCATGAGACGGATAATATTTACACACTTTGTCGTAAGTTCTTAAATAAAATGCAGCCCAGGTAATTAGAATGAAATAAGCAAGAAACCACTCACGGAGAGACTCGAGGAATATCATCAGTACTATCGCGGGGCCTGTCTATTCAAGTCAAGAAATGACGAGCGGTATTAATTAAAACGGTAATAATATGCTGTCAATTGTTCATTCGTATTGAATATATGAAAGTTGTAAAACACGTTTATCGAACCTGTTATGCCAAGCTGAAAAATCGGATTTCAGTTTTCCGATGACTTATTAGAGTGGTTTCCCTTTTTGTGCGGTAAACGATGAGCGATTGATCATTTCTATTATTGGCGACACTGAACAATCAATGACCGAAATACATGTAACCATATCATTGATATCAATATTATTCCTTAGATATAGTTTCTTTGGAACTTTTCGTTCCTGATCTTCTAGTAGTTCTTGTAACGGATGTTGCTGTCACAAACACGAACTGCACATCGCATTTAATTAAGTTCATTTAGTGACTAGTCTTCTTGCTTAGTTGGAGGCAGTTATACTATAGTTTCCATTTTAAGGTAAGGTTGCTGCTTGCATTTTTTAGGAATTGTACCAAATTACATACCATTACTATATAAATTTTTTTTCTCGATTTTGCCGGACCCGTTTTAATGCAACAAAAGGTTAAAGTTCATGATTTAAAATTTTAATGTTGATAAAATGTAATGAATTTCGTGAAAATATGTACATTTTATATGTGACTATTATGAGGGTTATTTATGCTTAAAATGTTCGGAACTAATGTCACTATTTACATCATGATTCATTTAAAAAAAATTTCTAATGACCTATTTAAAAATAGAATAACAACAAAAGTATTAATTTTGGACTTCTATCCTGTGTACAAACGAAAACTTCTTATTTGAAACCTTTCCAAGTTCACAGATTTCAGGAAAAAACGTATCTTAGTAATTTCTCGGTATTAAAGCCCAAAAATTCGAGTCTATTATTTTTATATAGTAGTAGGCTATAGATGTATATGTGGCCAGTGTTTCTGAAACACAATTCAAAACCATATGATGCGGACTTCGGTTTTTGTGGAATTCGATAAAATACTTGAGTCCGGTTATTTTTTTCAATGAAACATAAAATTCCGCGAAATAAAAAAAAGCAACCCTGAAATCAATGTATGACATCAAATGAAAAAGAGTTGGTGGTGTTATGTCGCAATGAAATATGGGAGCTATACCCCTTACCTTAATAAACATAAAGTTCATGTTATAAATTCGTATCTCACAGTAGCTAAATTTAAGAAGCAAACAAGCAACATGACATGTTAAAACAACTTTAATCTCGGATTTACATCAACGCGCTATTATGTGTTTACCTTTATACAGTTTATGTTTATTTGTACTTTATCTGGAGGTTTGATCCAGGAGATTCAAACAAAATCTGTGTAATGAATAGAGCGGCATCTATCTGACTGGAATAAAACAAAACTACGAACTATAAATCGTCAGTGTATTGTTCCCTGTAGTGAGTGCAGCCATTAGAACCATAAGGGCTCAATGGAACCGGGGAAGTCAGACCCAATTTAAATGCACACAATATTGCAATCAAACGAAACCCGATATAAGAATTTAAATCGCTGGGTATAAATACTTATCTCGGTCCCAAAGGAGGTGAAATTTACCACCATTTGTCGATATTCTACAACAAGGTTGAACTATGTAAACATATCGACATTTTACCGAGAAACCCACGAGAGAAAAAAACGGTGAGCAAACAGCGACCTGATAGACAAGGTAGGTTTCCTTTTGTCCAGTACACTTATTTGTGGGCCGTGTGTCAATTTAAGGTACCTGACCCCAGTCTTTTTTTTTCAGGTAGAGCCATGAACTGTAGCGTCCCGGCCTGTGCTGCCATTGACATTCTCCCATTCACCACCTTCCCATCTTACGATGGCTTCAGCGCCAAGTTAGCCGACGAACAGACATGTCTCTTTACCCACGTGATCAGTGTGGGTAACAAGTTACTGGTCGTGGACAACGAAAACAAGAGACTTAAGAGATTCAGGATCCGCTCCCGGGCCTGTGTGGATCACCTTCTCCTGGACGATCCATGTGGAGGATCCCTGCTTCCGCTCTCTAGTCACGTGGTCATAACAGAACCAGAGGTCAACACGCTGTCTTTCATTAGCTTGGAAGGAACCTTGACCCTGAGTTCAAGGAGAAAGACAGAGAAGAAGTACCAGCCTATTTGTTGTGTGGATGAGGAGCGACTCGTGGCAGGATGCTGCGAGTTAGGGGATAGTTCAGTGGACGTGCTTAATTACATGGGGGTAGTGCTAATTACCGTGAGTACCTGTCAGAATAATTCTGTAACGTTTCGAACACCCGCCAGTCTGACCTATATACCGGGAGAGTGTATCTTAGTGTCCGACTCTGGGCTCTGTAAAGTGGTGGGTATAGGTCTGTCGGGCCAACTAAAGTTTGTCTTTGATCCTAAGTGCACGCCGAGTGGAGTATGTGTAGACAGAGGCCGCAATGTGTATCTGTGTGGGTACGATAAGAAATCAATTCAATGTCTCAAGTACGAGAACAATAAACTACACCAAACGTGTTCAGACTTCATCATAAAGTGCCCGTTATCAGTGACCACTGCCAGAAACTACCTATATGTGACGGAGGAGATGCCCAACGACAGAATAACCATACTGCAGGTACGATACACCCTCCATGTATACAGCAAACAACTAAGATACATTATTAGCAGAACTAAAAAAAACAATTACAATCATTTACACCATATTAAAATCTTTGTTGCTCCTTATGTTTAATTATGTCGTCAAATAAAAGTTATATTTAATATCTAAATTATTGCAATTGTGTCAACGGGATAAAAAATATAAGAAATAGTGTGTGTTTATAAGAACTGAACCTTTACCAATATCTGATTGTTCCTAGCGATCAAAAGAAAAATAACTCTAACATTTGTCTCATCGGAGAGTTCTGAATTTGTTATTTTTTCAGACAACGAATGAGGACTGGGATATAGAGGAGAAACCTGTCAATATATCGAACATTCACGTGACAGTTCTAAAGGATGAGGAAGCGGCCGAATCCTAAAACCTATTCACACGTGCCAAACAAAGTCAAGGAAATAAGCCAAAGATTTTATAGCAGCAATGATGTATAAATCAAAGAAAGAAACAACGTGTTTTTGTTTGTTTTATTGATATATTCACAATATATAAGAGATTATGCAATAACAATTATATCCTTTACCACAGGTCACAATACACTTCCTCTAATACATCTATACATGAATTAACACAACATTCGAGTCCTTATATTAAGACATCTTGGTACAAAACACGGGACAATATATACTTTCATCAGAGTTTTGTCAATACAAACAAAGTTACTCTGTGACAAAAGAGCAACGCTATATATAAACATTGTGCGTATTGAAATTTCCAGTTGCATGAGAAATTTCAAAATACAGAGCTACGTTGCTACTTTTATCGTGAATCAAAAACCATCTTCTTTCTCAAAAACAAATTAATAGAAGGTAGTTTCTTTATCCTTAGCCACATTTTGGTACTGTCTTTACAATCTTTTTCAAACTCTCTCTATTTCCATAACAATGCAAACAATAAAAAAGAATCTGTCCAGTATAGTCTTGTCTAATGTCTGCGGTAGAACAGTGATGAGGAGAATTACCACCATTCTTAAAATATAATAACAAGTGGCATTACGGAAGGACAATGAGTATTTCTGTATGAGTTAAGGGAAAACCTACGCCGATAGCAATTTGTCGTCTGCTAGTGACGTCAAGAACCTAATAATTCGCGCAAATATTGCACCATTCCATTAACAATACATAAATCATAACGAAGAACATACATGGTCCATTATATAATAATGAGTCCACAATGAGGTATATTATAAGAAATGTGTAACTCAGTAAGTGCATGACATTTTCCCAATCTTTTATAAATAAGGCACTTCCAATATATACATCGTGCCAGTGCTGATGAGGTATAAAACAGATACTAAGGAGTTTCTCTGTGTTTCAGTAAAGAGTCGAACTAAGTACCATGAAGGTGAATTGGTCATGATTTGGCTGTTGTGCTGACGGTTTGTCTTGCTACCTACTTTCAAGACTTAACATAGTTTCTTAGACTGTTATGGAAAAAGTTTCCAGAATAATAAAGGTTTCCCTACATTAACTAAACAACACAACTCCATCCTATGAATGAATTAATTATTTCGTGTCTTTAAACCGGAAGTGATAGTTCTATCGTTTCATACATATCATTCTTCCCATGACTAGACCCCGGACTAGAATAGAACATACGGATAATTCCGGACACGCTACTTGGAGTGCACACTGGCTGCGGAAGATTCCTACACCTTCTCTCCGATTACCATTCCACCGTTCATCCGAACCACGTGGTATCCTGCCGTCGCCTGGATCGCTTTGTCATTGGTCGGGGTCAAGAGAAATCTTAACCGCTGAGAAAGGAAAAGAATGACAGTCAAAACTTAACTATGACAAGTTTAGCTTTTTTTAAAAAGCTTACCGTCTTTAGAACAAACTTAAAACAGCAATTAGTTATCAAAGACAGTTTAATTCTTTTTTATATAAATGTCACCTTCCTCTACATAGCATGGCGAGTGGATTTATCCGAACATTTTTGTGTCATGTGTCGTTTAAGTCTGCGCGTCTAAAATGGAGAACTGTGTACCCGAGCTTTTAAGTTGAGATCGACTATAGGGTGAAAGAGATCTTAGGTAGGGTCGTAGACTCGTATTATTTTGATAAAATCAAAGTAATACCACTGCATTTATCTATCTACGGTGCAAATAACTTTACCGATATTAGGCATACCGCATCAATTTTTTTTAATTTTGGCATAAATATTTGAATAAACAATGCTAAAAAAAACACCAAATAATCTTAATAGATATTGTAGAATGTTACTTTCAACTAGTTGGACCTGAAAACCAAAGGCTGTATTTCATTCATAGCAATTTGTATTGCTTTTTCGTTTTCTCACTTTTTAAGATTTGAAATCTACGAAATTTGTTAAGTCGTACGTGAAAAAGATCATCAGAAAATTATCTCCCTTGCGCCGAACAGTATTTTAACCAATGAAATAAATCTAAATTTTCACACCATGTATTTTCAACCAATCACAAAGGAGAGGAAGTGCACAACCCGGAGACTGTAAATTATTTCAACTCTTTATACTTCTTCCAAGGAAGACGGTAATCATCCAATTCGATTATCAAAAACTTTATTCTTAAATTCACTTCATTGTAAATATTCGAAAATTCATCATAACGAAACATAGATGCTATGCAACTACAGTGGCGGATTCAAGGGGGGTCGCACTATAGTCTGTCCCAAGATATTTATGCAGCACATTTGGCCGATTTTTATTAAAAATACATGTGAAAGAAGTGCAATTGAAATAGTTGAAAGGGATATTTTCCAAGATAATTTCAGTGACACATTATCATCTTTCACTCGTAAAAATTCACAGGAACGAAAACAGACTCCTTACGAAGATTTATAATGGGGAATGTTTACATCTTTTCTCCATTCGTAATACACTCGGAATACATCGCGCAATTTTTCAACGTTATCATCCGGGCTTGCTGCAATACAAAATCTCCGTAGACATCATATTTTTTAGCATTGTGTTGAAACCTGATAAGCTAACAGGGGCGTTTCGACTGAGAAATCTTGGATATTTTTCATATTTTTGAATGAACATCATTTGAATCCTGGGGTATTTATAAATATCAAGCAATTAAGGTCAGACGACACGTTCCTCGAAAATCTTTTTAGTATCTCCTCGTAATAAAGAGTTCCAATAAAAAAATATTAATTTTACAATTATTTTAAAAATGATTAAAATTTAAGTCAATTTTGTAATGTGTCTACATGGCCGAGTGGCTTGAACCGTGGCCGCTCACTGCCCGAAGCGTATGTGTTCTAGAGGTCATGAGTTCGAATCCCCGCCCCCACCGAGATAGAGTAGTGAATTTTGCTGTGCTGTATATGTGTTTATTTTTATATCAGCAATTCAAGCGTATTTTCAAGAAGATTGTATAGGAAATTGCATACTCTAGTATTTTGCAGAAATGCCTGGTAAGGTACCCTAATTTTTTGCAAGAAAGCCTGTCAAAATAGTAGTAAACCATCAACAAATTCCTGGAAAAAGTTATATAAAATTGAGGAACGTGTCGTCTGACCTTAAGCCAAATGTGAATCCAGAATATCTTGGGACAGAGTATAGCTAGTGATTTTAACGACTCTTCCATGTATATTATAGCACAAGCTGGCAAGGTAATCTTTTTTATTAGGAATAAATAAAGGAAATGTTTCTAATATTTCTTCAAGGCAGGGGGTTTGGATGGAATTACTGCAAGTCTTTAATGTACAAACCTTTAAAAATTGTAAATAATATTATTGTTTTAAGTATAATCACGAGAAGTAATATCATAAAGTCTACCTTTGAAGACTTCATCTTTACTCTACAAAATCTCTCAAATCCAGGGGATTCCTGGGGCTTGGCCTGGACCCAATAGGGGCCCCGAGGTGGCCCCAGACACCCTGCCTAAAACTGGCATCCCTTCAAACTTCCCATGAACTGTGAAGAAGTCTGGACTGACACCACTTTTACACCGTGATGCAATTTGTAACTTTTGGTCCTAGCGGACAAAACTATATCATACAAGTTACAAAAGGACCGTGATGTACCTCAGAGGGCGTGCCGCTGGCTCTGATGAATCCAATGACAGCGAAGAGAGGGATACAGAGAACGGAGGAGAGGGCCACACACCAACCAATGAAGTTGGCCTCCCACGGGTAAACGTAGGCATCGTAACTGTGCGGGGTATACTGAACCAGGCCGAAAATCATGATCCACTGTAAAGAAACAAAGACGCCATATTGTCAGTCTCGTTTTCAATATCAAATTACATGGCGAACAGTAACGCATTGTTTGAGCTTAACTTACCAGGATGAATAAAGGAGCTACAAACTTCCAGCAGATTTTCCAGTAAATTCCTGCTGGGTGACCAAGCATAGTCCGAATATCGTTTGAAAATCTCTCAACGCCTAATGAATGGAAATCAAAGTTTATAGTTTTCATGACGTTGTGCACGTGTCTTTAATGCTCAACAACATTAAACCTGCCCTTTTGCATAAAATAATTTTGATCAAAGTTACATAATACAGCGCGATATTATAAGTTTCCGATCATAAAAGACATTCACTTAGATACAGTTTAAAATATTTTGGTTTGAAATGAAAACGGTATCATTTACTAGACGCAATTCAAATTGGTCATCAAAGATGAACGTGAACGTAAACTTTAACAACTACTTTCCATCGCCCGAAACCCATGAACAGTTTTGCATTAGCTGACTGCCAACTTATAGAGCTTTTCTGTTTTCTATCCATAGCTTTCTAATCTCAATAGATTAATGAAGAACGTAACTTTTCATTTTTTTAGGCATGGAAACGAACAAAAGCGCTATTTCTTTTATCATGCGCAAACATTATCGTGATATGTGGGACTTTATTTACGAAAGTGGGTAGGAACCAATGAGAATAGTGCATGTTTTATATGCACGAGAACAAGAAAAGTCCGATGAGTTGGTTAATTATCAGCATGCGTAAGCAGGACTAGCTTAATGTTGGTTTTCAAAATGGACAGGATTCGTACAATAAAATATTGTACAATGCTAAATAAACTTTTGTTATAAACAATCATTGTTTTTTGTTATAAAACAATCATGGCTTACCGTAAGCCCACGACAACACCAAACTCTCGAAGAACACCGCAAACAGAATGGAATAGCCTGCCGCATACCTGTCCATCAGGGACACCACATAGGCACCGCCCTTCAAGAGAAACACGTGAAAGTTAGAAATGACGTTCAATACCTCTTTCTTGGATACGAAATAAATTAATACGAAATTAAGATATAAATGTTTTTGTTCAAAATTCTGGGTATTATAAAGACATCTCATTATTTAAGATAAGTTCGAATCTTAATATTTAAACTTCCGTCTTTTCTTTTTTAATTTCGTCTTCAGTTTTTCAGGGTATTTACAAACACATTTATTTTTTTATACCCGAAATTATTGATGTATTGTACGTATATTTCCTTTTTTAAACAATAAATCGTAGACCGGACTTTGACACTTTTATAAATCGACCGATAAATGAAGCGAGGGTAATTAACACTAGAGCTAATGGTGAACTAAAACACATTATATCACTAGACGGAGCCTATAAATGATATTTATTATTCCACACTCTATATCATCAAAGGAAAACCGCTATAGCTCAGCTAACAATGCATGGCCATTACACATCTTATATTCAAACAAATATTAATCATCAGACACATTTAAAAACTAAAACTAAAACTGTCATAGTTCTAAAGAAACCCGAGCGGATATAGCATACGTTAAATGTAATAACCTAGTACACCTTAATTTGGTGATTTAACAAAAATTGCGTAAAAATTTTCGATGTGTGGAATCTTGTTTTTTTTTGTGAGCTTGTTTTGATTTTTGTTTTAAGTGTTTCTCTTTCCTTGGGGTTAAGGGGTTAATGATGGCAAATAGTGTCTCATTTTATATGTAAGTTTTTATAGGCTACCTCAGACCAAACCTACCTGTGTGCAGAAAGCGAGCCCTACAATCATGTACAAAGCAAACAGAGCCCCGACAAAGAGCTCCCGGTGTTTCCTCAAGACCGGAAACTCGTCAGAGATAGCTGTGATGATGGCTTCCGACCCGCCAAACTAAGAAAGAATTAAGTATAGCCTAGTTAAAGTTACTATAAGTAAACGACATATATACAAAATGTTGCTGATAGTGATGCATACCGAACTGTCTAGTCCCAAGGTCAAAAGCATCAGGAAAAATATGATGGACCAAAAGGGTGCTGCCGGAAGTGTTGCTATGGCAGCAGGATACACAACGAAAACGAGACCCGGACCTACAAACCAGATATTTGATATACAGTACGAACAATTCTGCTTGAAAGATCTGGGTTTTTTTTTTAAAGTCATCTGGACTTTGGCAAGATTGATAGCGAGGTGTACCTTCTGTAGCCACCTTATCGATGGGTAAGTTGGCCGTCTCCGCCATGTGTCCAAGTATCATGAAGATCACGAATCCCGAGACGAAGCTCGTCATACAGTTAATGGAGCTAGTGATTAAGGCATCCCTGCAACAAGATGTATATTAAATATTCATTTTCTGATGTAGAGTGCATTCAATTAAGCAAGGTTGTAACTCTTCGTCCGGAAAAACTTGCTCTTTCAATTTTTTAAAGGACATACGACTGCCCGTTTTATTATATCACATCCTTAAGTTATTATAATGTACTGGGGACATTTATTTATTATACGCTAATGATGAAAGACAATAAGATGATGTCTAATAACTTTCGTAACACGTTTAATGAGAATCAAATCTATGTACGATGGAGCACTGGTAGCTAATGGGAGCAATGGAACCCTTTCACTGAACCACTGATTGCCGAATTAACAGAATTGATGATGTCGTGGCTTTTATTTATTGTTTTTCTATGAATAGAAACGACGGGGACTAATTGACACGCGTCCCCCTATACATCCTTGCTTAATTCTCCCCTCAAACACTTGTCGTCTGCAAATTCAACTTATTGGTCGCTTTAAAAGGTTTTCAACGTAAATCAAACAAACCGCTAAACAGAACGAGGGACTGAAATTCTCCAATAGGGAAAAAACCGGGTGTACCAGTATTCGTTTTATTCAATTAAAGTTAATGGAAGCGGAACATGATGGTAAAATATAATTTGTTAACCTTTCACATTCAGTGCATTTGAAATCCTCATTGAGGTTGATTTTTAATTTTGCTCTATTTTGTGATATTTGAAGAGCGAGAGAGGAAGTTGTTAATAGACGTGAAGTTATTTTGGATAAAAAGGGAGAGAGCATAAAAATTTGTTCAAATGCGTGTTCTTTTTTTTACAAACCTGTAAACATTATTGTTGATTTGATTGTAGCTGGCGAATGCCAAAAGGACCCCAAAGCCTGGCCCCAGAGAAAAGAAAACCTGCGTTGCGGCGTCTACCCACACCTACATTGGAACAATAGAATGTCAATAACGTAATTTAGAGAGGTACACCTGTAACATAAGACACGTCTATAGCAAAATACCAAAAATAGATGACAGAAAAGCAAACACCTTTAAATTAGAAAATTAAAAAAGTACACACCACCTTAATGATGTTAAGTGTCTAATTTCTTGGACTGATAAAAGGTGTATATGAAACTTAGTAATTTGTTCTGTCAGATAGAAAAGGTACACTTAAAATCGATGTTAGATCAAAGTAAGGTTACTTAAAACATACAACTAGTCAGTTTTCAACGGCAAAAAGCTTACACTAGAACTGGCTAGCCTGGTAAAGTTGGGGGTGAGATAATACTCGACCCCTTTGCCAGCGCCCTCTAGCGTCGCCCCGCGAACCATCAAGATGGCTAATACCACGTAAGGAAACAAAGCTGTAAACCACACGACCTGGAGAGAAAGAGGGAGGAAAATACCATGTACCATGTTCACAGTGAACTGATATAACGTTGATTTGTATTTTCTCAATAGCTACTGTATGAAATACAGCGCGTGAAATTTCCACAGTATGAATTGTAATCCTATCTTAAAATTTCAGAAAAATAAACATTTATCTCTTGTACATAGCATAACTGTTGGGTTTTCGCAATATTAAATGTATACGAAAACTTCTAGATAAAAATCAAATGGACTTGACAGCATATATATGTCCTGAAGTGATGTTGTACCAAAGCCGAGTACAGATGGTCTGCAGGAGAACTAGAATTAGGGGGACTTTCTGCTGTCACAGACACGCATTATTCAAATTGCTCTTAGTTCCACTTGACCATCAAAATTCATTGTCAAAATTATAGCCAATCAGAATTATACAGCGCGAAATGAAATGATACGATGCATCGAATAACGGCGGGGTTCGCTATCGTCATTAGGGGGACTATATTTTGTTGATTGTGCCGATAACGAGGCTTACTTTTCCTGACATCTTTATCCCCTTCCAGAGGCTGAAGTAGCAAATGAGGTAGACCGCTAACAAGCAGAGTGCGATCTCCCAGTTAATGGAGCCAACGTCAAAGATGCCCCCACTTTTGTCAAGCTGCAGGAATCGATTGCTAAAACAAAAATATCAAATGCTGTTTAAGTCTTAAGCGGTTTTCACGTGCATTAATATTTCAGTAAATCTTGACAAGTGCGTCTGTTGCATAACTCTGACTGAAATAATCTGTCCATTGATTGAAGCAGTGTTTACACTACTGTGTAGATCGGGGACCCCAGATGGGATTACACAGAGGAATGCTGACACCCAGTCTAAACTAGACATGTTTGACTCTGTACGATTCGAATCTATTCAGAGAGTTAGTTTTCATTAATGTAAATTGATCTTAGTTCATAAATGTAATCAGCTTCAAACATATCTGTCTACCAAAGGAAACATGAAAGATTAATTAACCTACTCCTAAAAAAGGATTGGACCTCCAGGAGAAGTATTTCAGCAGATAGTCTATATACTGCATGATTAAACACACTACTTCTTTTTTTTTCTTTTTCTTTTTTTTTACAAAACTGTATTTGTAAGAGAATATAGTGTATGGCCTCTCTTGAAACTTTTGAATTGAAACTTTTGGTAAAACAATTATAATAATTGTGTAATATCTCCAAAACTGCAAGAATTGCTGAAATAACGTCAGTTCTTAAAGATAAGCAAGATCTTGATATCAAGGTTACAAATAAAGCATTACTTGAAGTATTCCTCCGCCGGAGAGATTTTTCTCGCTTCCTCTGTTACATTAGTACTATTTGTACTGTTGACGTCTTTTACTAATGTAGATACTAGATTAGATAAAGTAGTTCCTTCCAAAGTACTGTTGGACTCGCTACCATTGCCACTGGCCACACTGGGCTTGCCTTCGTAACAATACTCAGTATTCCATTCATGACCACACGTGGCCCACGGAAGCTCAGACGTGAAGGAAGAAAACAGGAAGTGAATGGACCACGCTATCACAACGTTATAGAAAAAGTCTGTGTAAAACGCAATCAGGACTACGGCCCATCCGATCCCTGAAAATAACAACAAGGGTATCAGAAAACACCCCTGATGTGACTGGGAAGACCCATTAGTCTGGTGTTTCAGAGAAAGTGTTTTCTATATAGGACATCGTCAAAGGAATAGTGGTGGAAAAGCTCTGCCCATGCAGTTTTGATTTCGCCAAATACTAGTACTGGTATTTATTTTTCAAAAGCTGTGCACCAAGTTTTTTTCGAAACTGTTTGATTTCACTATATACTCCTTATACATTGGTTAACTTTAGATACAAATTGACCAGTTTGCGACGAGAAGTATCCCGCAAACATCGTGCAAAAAGTTCTCCAAGCAAATAACAGTTGTTTACAGCAAATAGGACGATTTCATTGTTTTTAAAAATAACCATACATGTGCAAAAACAATGAACCGAAAATAGAAAGGAGGCGAAAATATAACTGTATACAATACACTTCTGTGAAGGAATAAACACTTTTTCAACAAGGAAGAAATTGGTGACTATCTTACCCTTAAATAACGGACAGAGCCGTCCCCAGCAGGTTATTGCACCGGTTTTGTTGTATTGACCGAGGGCCAGTTCCATATAGAACAACGGGATCCCAGCCACACTCAACATCAGGACGTAGGGAATTAAAAAGGCACCTATAAAAGATAGCAATACTGTAATATTGTATATTACGTAAATCAAAGTTTGGGAGGGATAGCTGTCAAAATGTTTCCACAGTTACTGGCATTTAACTTATGAAATAAATAGTTTAATTCTAACTTCTAACCATTATCGCACTTATTATTCAATTTACCAAACTTTCAACAAGGCAGATTAGTGTATATGTTATTACTATACATGTACAGTCTTATGTTGAAAATTGTTAGAAACATGACCGTCTATTTGTTTCTTGATGATGCAACAGAGGCGTTATTCATATCAAAGAAATGCAAAGTGCTCAGTAAATTCAGAGTTTTAAAAGTTCTAATGTAAAAGAGAGTTTGGTGTTACCCCCTCCATTCCTGTAGCAGAGATAAGGGAACCTCCAGACATTGGCCAGATCCACGGCAAAACCAATGACGGACAACAGGAAGTCCAGTTTGGTATCCCAGGTCTCCCTCTCCTTGTGGCCATCTTGTTCCTCCTTCGTCTCTACCTGGGAGTCTAACAAGAGAATCTTTACTAATATTATCACTACGCTTCCACATACTGTTTTAGAAATATTTAGTAAATGCTTAATGTTTAATTGATATTTAGAAAATATCCCAAAGCAAATCTCATTTGTAGAATATATTTAATTAGCAACAATTATATCTTTGAAATGTTCAAGTACTGTTTTACTGTATTTCTTACATTAAACTAAACCATAGTTCCTAATCTGCAAGATCCTCAGCCCACCTTTACACACCTCAGCCCACCTTTACACACCGAGTTTTGAGGTATGATCAGTCGTCACTCTATTTTTCATGTCGCGAATAGGGTTCGAACCTACCTCCGACGAAGGTTGCACCTATTGCGTCACGTAAATTTTAAGAGAGAAAGAAGTGGTCATGCGATCTTTCTAACGTCTGTTTATGTCTGGATATCTATCGTTTTTTGTGTTTTAATTCACCTTTTTGTTTCCTTTAACTAATCAACTAATTTCCCGGTGAAAATCTTGGTAATCATTAATCTTATTTGAGTGAAAAGTTACATATATTCCCATTTTCATGCCTCATTTCAATTCCCCTTCCTTCCCAAGTCTGAACATTTTGGCCTTGAAATATCTATATATCAAGAACTAATAGTTTTGCTGCGCAAAGAAATTCATATAGAAGTACAACATTTGGGAAAGGCGCAATTACCTACAGTGAACATTAACAATACTGAGAGAAAAATTAAATCTTAGATAAAGTGTACATCTGATGATAAATAGCTTGTGAATTTACGATAATTTTACAAGCTTTACGCTGACATTGAAATTTTAAATGCAATTCACCTTCAATTGAATTTAAATCAAGTGTAATGGTATAAAAAGATATGGCATTCAGAAAGCAGAAACATTTCAAGATTGAATTCAATTGTGCTTGCTGGGGGTGGGGAGACCTTTTCAAACTCTCTAAATAAACGCTTAAAGAGACTGCGTCAATATTATGATAAGATCGCATGCCAGCCGGTATGTTTTGCTTTCTTTAATACATATACTATAACATTCCACGCAAAAAGCTTTCCTATTCTGGACTACACACAATTAACCCCTCCCCGACCTTGTTGAATACACATTGGTAAACACACAATGATAGGTATTAACATCTGTCTGAAGGGTGCAACTCAAACCCAATCCAGTTCTAAGTAAGAACTCCGGCTTTATACTCTTGGTTACCAAGTAGAAATCACTTAGTTAATGGAAATAATTTCGTATCTTGTTATCAATGTATACAGTATATTCATAGTTTTCTTATCATTTCATAAAATGGTTATTCTTGCTGACCTAAAGTTTGCATTTAAAAGAAAATTAGTAAGTCAATTTCAAAGACTAAATTGGTTTTTAAAGAAAATCGTCATTATATTTGCATTTACTTGTTGTTTTTTTCTAAATATTAGAGAGGTTAAGCATTTGAACGTGTACGTGTACGAGTACGTGTAAATAGGGGAATTCCCTAATTTAATGTGTAATACGTCATAATTTCTGCATGCCGCGTAATTCTACAAGTTGTACAAAACGCGTAAAATTAAAAGTACACGGAGGTGTAAACTTGTAGCATTTTTCAAAAGAAATACATACCTTGTGTATATCAAAAGTTGTTTTATGTAAAGCAGACGATAGGTTAAGGACGACTGTGCTTTTGGTTTCATCAAATTCATTGAATTATTTCATGAACAGTGAGAGTAAATTGAACATGTTGAAAATGTTAAATCTAATTATTTTTCACGTTCATTTACAAGTACAGTTTATTAAACATACGCTTAATTTTTGTACGTGTAAACATACTTGTAGTTCTACACGTACCTGTAGACGTACACGTTCAAATGCTTAACCTCTCTATTTTTTATTTAAAAATCTCCATTCGTATACATTTTTTGAAAAAATCACATGTAAAGGTAAGTATTTTCTAGCAACGATTATCTCGTACTTGTTTACAAAGAATTTACTGCTTTTCAATCATACAAGTATATTTCTACAACGAAGAATTCGTTTTGTTCACTGGAATGAGTTTTTTACATTTTCTTTTATTCGTTAAATCTGACACCATTTCTTAACAATGGCCCCGGCATCATATATATTCCTTTATGTCTGTCAACAACAAATAGCTTATACAATTGTGAAACTAAACCCTCGACATCTTGTCTGATCTTATCTCTGGACTCTGATTTATGAACACAAATTCGCATTACTGATATTAATTTTTAAAATTGAAATCTGTGAAAAGAGCAAATTGGCATAAATAACGTAGCTGGGATTTTTTTTTTTCTGATTATATTTTTTAACATCGTTTAAAAGTAGACATTTATCAGAATTTGACATGATTCTGCACATTGTTGGAAGCTTCTTGAATAAAGAGAAGCTTGAACTGATAATGGCGAGGAATGCAGCTCCCCCCAACCTGTGATGTGTCATTGTTTGACGTCATCGAGGGCTGCCCCCTGGCGGGAAGGTGAAAGAGATACCCCCACTGAATCTCACCCGCACACATCGGTTTTTTGTTTGAGTTATGGAAAATATTCATTTTCCCCTTATTTTTTTTATCTAAATGCTTTTGTGTTTGAAAATGAGTTACGAAATGAACACGATCTTTTGACATGAGGAGTCTGAGGGAATGTCATCTCAGATTTTTGCAATATGAAAGCATTCGCATGAAAAGAAAGTAATGTGTTTTGGGGTTTGCTTTTTTCATCAACCATTTCCCCTGTATTTCACTTATCATGATAACCATTTAATTTAGTCTTCATTCACGAATGATTAAGTATTTAATGCAACACCCATTGACATCTACACGATTCATTTACTGTCCTTTTGAATATAGAAAATCTTTATATCGAACACTCGTTCACCTGCAGCAGACTTTTTGTTTATACATTTCAAATTGATTTATAAACGTTGTCTAAAGTTTCCACGTATTAAAAGAAAACAAACTCGGACATTAGTTTCCTTAGGTGTGGGAAAGTGAGCAACTAAACAGTAAATCTATGGGAACCAATAGAGGCCTCTAACCCTACACACCCAAATTGCCGCCAGCCCAAACTACGAACAAATCGAAGTCTAACATCAGCGCCGACTTTATTGCAGGTTATTGGAATTTACCATCCGATTAGAATGAAGCTCATTTGCAGGTTTGCTTCCGTATGGCGGCTCCAATAAGAGACCCTAACACCTTATAAAGAGAGAGCTCTACACGGAATCGCCATTAGATTTGATTTGTTGTGACCGAGCACTGTTTAAAGTATGGAAACTCGAGCATGATATCTAAAATTAGGATTTAGTTTTATGTAAAAGAATAAAACGAGAAACAGGGCATCTACAACCACTCCAATAACACAGCATGTTTGATGGTCTCGCATAGCTATAACACTTGTGGGGCACTTTGCCTGGTGCATCTATCATCTGGACTGTGTTTTACCTTAATTGATTAAAATTCGACTCTGTTTTTATTTTTTTAAAATGTTAAACCAGTGATAAAATTTAACCCGTTTACCACTAACCATATAAAGATTCCACGCCTTACTAAAATATGTCTCTTATCTGAATAGAATTAGACTAGTGATTGTTGACTGCATGTAATCTCATGTACACCATGCGCCTCGAGTCTCTGCCAAAGAATGAAAGTTTATGAACTAACATGTATAGTCGTCTGCGAGAGGACTGTGATAAGATCATACATCCTTTTTATGAATGAAAAGTTAGATAAGCTGGTATCGTTTTCCTACAATAAAACACAAGGTGATACTACACCAGAGTGGGTTTCCGCTGTGTTTGATTTCATCGGAAGGATTCCGAAACAATAAAGATGCAGTGATAGGGTCTATAATACAATCGTTAAGTTTCGCCAAAAGTAAGGTTACCTCGGTTCTTTTATTTCTAAACAGATTGAGTAACAATGCGCGGTCTATCGGTTCTAGAGACGTGGCAAAAAGTTGTGGGTTCAAATCACAGTGTGGGAACAGAACACGAACTCCCCATAGCATAGAGAGGTTATCACAAGGAAGTTTTCTTTTCATTCTATAGCTTTATGGTCAATAAGATTTGAATTTTACAGCTGCTATTTCGTATCCATGTGCCTTACGCTTTATATTACCAAACATTTAAAATATAAAGGTTATTAAAAAATAAGTGTGTTCTGGAGTATTCAGGAGCAAACATTATTTTATTTTTGTTGGTTTTCCATGTTCAGTAAAATTCATTGCCTACCTTGTGGTGTATTCTAGTGTTTTTGCGCTCTCTTACCTCTATTGTCTGTGCTCTCTTACCTCTATTGTCTGTGCTCTCTTACCTCTATTGTCTGTGCTCTCTTACCTCGATTGTCTGTGCTCTCTTACCTCGATTGTCTGTGCTATCTCAGCTCTATGCCTGCTAGTACATTATGTTTTCAATTGATTGTCCAAGCTAGAGTTGAATGTCCTACACTGTTGTTTTTTCCTGATTTCATTGTCTACCTTGTTGTAAGTTTTGGTGGTTGTCCGTGCTGAGTTACATCGCCTAACTTGCGTTTCTTATGGTTATTCGTGCTCTGTACGTGAATTCTTTTACCTACCTTGCGGTGTTTTTGGTCTCTCTATGTTATATTGCCTATTGGTGTGTTCTCTCTCCAGGTTACCTTGTCTACCTTGTGTTTTCTTGCCTACCTTGTGTTTTCTGGAAGCTGACCGTGTTCTCTAGGTTTTTGTTACCTACCTTGTGTTTTATGGTGGTTGTCCGTGCTCTCTGAGTTCTGTTTGGCGTCCAGTAACGCTCCATCACAATCTTTGGAATCCATCTTATTACGTCACGTTAGTCATAGGTCATCAAACTTTAAAAGGAAATTCGTAATTCAATTCAATGATATCTAATCGCTAAAAACCCAGCTATTGATCCCTCGTATCAATGTTGCAATTTAAAAAAAATATTGTGCACTTTAGAAGGCTTCACCTCTCTCTCTCTCTCTCTCTCTCTCTCTCTCTCTCTCTCTCTCTCTCTCTCTCTCTCTCTCTCTCTCTCTCGTTCTCCAAAGCCTGTAATTTATTTCCCAAGTGTTACAACAATGTTGCTTTACAACTTTTGTATATCTGACTGGAAGCTTTACTGTATGCTGTTTGTTTGAATACGAGATAGAGCTGTATCATAATGAGAGCCACGTTACCCGTTCTCTTCCGTTGCATTCTGACACGTTTACCCAAGAAAAAAATCCATGATAAACAGGAATGTTTGGTCACTGTTAAAAAGTTTCTCGCTTTGATTCGATAAATAACTTTAGCAGCTGGCGAACCCAGCCAGAGATGCTACGGTTCTGGGAGAAGTTAATAGCAATTTGCTCCGTGTTGCGAAGTGCGGGAAATAACGATTTAGAGGGTTTTTATATTTTATAGCAATTGTCAAACTTATCGCACTTGTTACAGACAGAGAAAATGGAATAAAAAGATTGTTTTAACGCGGGGAATCCTCTATTAATTTATTGAATACACAAAAAATGAAACAGACAGACTTACTAGAGCTATCAGGAGTGCGTCCTCGGGTCGATGTCTTTGGTACCGCTCTGGGTTGCATTACAAATTCTCTCTCTTATACCGCGGTCGCCTTCCTGACCTAATTTAAATATAAACGAATACTATCTAATATTTCAATGGTACATGTATGTTAATGTATTTTAGAGTTTACATTCAAGAAATGCCAATCTTCAAGGTCCCTCTGTGTATAATAAGATCAGATGCATTGTCATTTTTTGTATACACGTTTCTCTCGGCTGGTTGATATAGTCTAGGGATTACCTACATAGATTTGGTTGTTTTCACTGTGTGTACATGTATACATACCGACACCTGTAAACACAGGGTCACCTGAGTTATCTGTCAAACATAATTGTCCCCCGTACACTGTGACCGACAGAATCCATTAAATGGCCCCCCCAGTCACAGCTACTGGAGCATCGTTTCACGCGAGCCGCCCCTGTCAAATACAGGTGTTTCTGCTGAAACCGTTCATGACCACCTCCACAGTAAAATCTTATCTCAAAGTATACTAAGAGATAGATATACCTAATTCCTTTTATTGATCATTATATGTTAAAGGGGTGAAACGTTTGTTGATTCAAGAATCAAGGCCCTTGAGTCGAGCATACGTCAATGCGTGAAGTTGACAAAATAGTGACTTGGAGCACTAGTTTATCTTGTGAGGACCGATGTAAGGGCCGTCTCAAACGTTAAATCGTTGAAGAATAACTTTAAATGAATTTAGTTTAAAGAATAGACAAAAGTGATAAGTACTGCATTAATCAGTTTAAATGTCTAGTCCCTAAAAAAATCCAAAACTTTAAAGGGACTTGCATGGACACGCTTTGAGATCAAAAATTTTATTTTTATTTTTTATGTATAAAATGGTTTACTGGTGCATTTGAAATGATTGGCCAAAATATTGAATGTTAAAGTCAAGTTACAAGTGAGATACAGAGGTAAGAATTGATTGTTATTTAAACAAAGCTCGAGTCTTATAGCTGTTTACAATAAACGAAATGTAGAGAATTACCATTTCTTGGACAAAATGACATGTTAAAAAAAATTCAGACTAACTCAATATCTTTATAAATACTATTATCAACAAAAGAAATTTACATTTGATTGAAACTTACGCCAAAACAACACATATGTAAAAATGACAATATTTGAGCTTTGTTTGCAAAACAAAGAATTATGAACCCCGTATCTTGCCTATAACTTCATATTTGACTTTCAAATTTTGACATGAGATTATAAACTTCTATATTTATCATTATAAACATTGAAAATGGAAAAATAAAATTTGAAAATGTTAAGTCAAATCGTGTCTAAGTACCTTTAAGGCATTGGTGTTAGCAATATTGATAAGTACCTTGTATAGCTGAAATAAGTATAAATCTTTTTCTATTTCTTAAATTTTTAGACTAATTTGAGCTCCACCTGAGGTATACTGTTCTAAGAATAAAAGTATAGCGTAAGACCTTAAAGTGACTACTATATTATCGTAGTGTAAAATGGCGTCTAGTCATCTCTTGTTCTGAAGGTCATGATCTAGTAAATGACTCCAGAGTGTCTTTTTGGTGCTAGAACCATTATGACGTCATAATTGATTTGATGAATCTTTTCCCGTTTTTTCCGGCTTTAAAGGAATAATGTAGAAAATAAAACCATGTTTTGACATTCTATATTTAATCACGAGAAAAGTAATCCCGGTACCTATATTCAATTTGACATCATTTTAAAGAGGGGGCCAAGAGCTTGTTTAATGCCGTTTTTGGAGAGACTGTAGGCAATCTAGATATATTTCTATAGTCAAAAATGGACAAAACTCCGAGGTTTATTACTTTTATCCTTCATATTTCATAGTAAATGGTCATGTAAAACATGATTGTTCATTGTGTTTACCAAATATTTAAGCCCCGGTACACCCTATGAAACAAAGATATTGTTACGAAGCATCTTTAAAAGAATTTATATCTTGAATATCATAAACCTGTAGGTACCTTTCATTTACTAGATCTTGACCTTAACATCGCTAGTCGTTTAGCATATTACAGACGTAGGGTACAATCAATGTCTTGTTCTTAGGGTAGAGTGATAATAAAAAGTGTAGAATCTTAAACTTTTTATCATCCCAATATAAGATACACATGTATTAACAACTAACATTAAAAAGTCTCCTTAAAAGTATTAGTTTCTGAGCATGGTATAGAGGCATTGTTCACGTGATCGGTGTAGGTGTCGTGATTAGTATATATAGAAGTTAAAACCAAACAGTAACAGCAATGTAGTTCATAAACCCGGTGTAAGATTATCTGAAATGCCAGGACAAAATGTCAAAAATACGTAAGTTTTCTTTAAGCAGAATGAACAGTTATACAAGTTGTTGATGCTCCCAAAAATAGTTGCAATTACTCTGTTTACAAGTTCATTACATTTATTGAAATATTCCATGAAAACCATATTCTTATATTTGTCCAACTTACAAATTGAACCCGATTATTCGCAAAAAAATTGGTAAATAAAAAAATCTTTGATGCAAGTGTTAATATAGTCCTGTTGGTTAGTTTGAATTCACAAGTATATGTCAAATATTTCAAATTTCCGCGTTAAAAATCCAGCCAAAGAAATTACAAACACTGGGGATTAAAGTATTAGGTTAGCATCGCATTTCATCACTTAATTATCGCAGGAGATTTACACCGATGTCTTTTTAATGTGTAATAGATTGCGGTGTAGACATTTCACCAAAATTCGAACGCGCCCTGGCGTTTTGTAAGATGATAAATCTAGAGTTGCAGTGACTGGTGATTCGGGTAGTTAGACCCACGAGGTATTGTTACAGGTTCTATCATGTACAATATTTGCATGGGAAACTACTTTTCTTTCTGTAGTAAATATGCAGAATTCGGGTATATAAGATTACATTTTCATACATACAATTTTGCCAGTTAATTACTAGTGCTAGGATACGGGTATTTCCAGGTTCCACTGCACTTTACACACGCATAAGCTTTCTTGTCATAATTTGTTTTTTATTCATAATAAAATAATAGTCTACCAATCGTATATTATAAGTGTTAATTTTTAACTTGGTAAAAGTGAAGCACATCTGATTTACTGCAAAAATTTTGAGCTAAATTTTATGTTCTTTCATATTGAAATCCATTCAATCCCTCATAGCTTGGCATCTTCGTGTTTTGCCTTACTTTCAGCAATAGTCTTTTCCGAATAACTATCATTTACAACTTTTTTTTCTTTCTCCACTAAATGTGCACAAATCAGGTATAACAATTATATCCTCTTACATTTATTCCCACGTCAGTTTAATTTCATAAAATTGTTTTTAAAATTAACCACGTTCCACAACTAATTTTTAAGATATACTTCAGGTGTGTAAGAAAAATAATATTAAAATAGTTCAAAATTTCAAAACTGTTTTCAGATATTCGCAGAGCGTGTTCTTAAAATATCACATTAATATTTACTCTCTGCAATTAAACTGTTTCAAAATGTAAACTTACCTCTTCACCCGTTTGCAATTCCTTTTACAATAAAGCGTACTACTAGACAAGCAAAAATAGTGCCAGCCGAAAGAATTAATATTTAACTTTTTTCTCACGGCACATATTCAAATCATCGATCTACACCACGTGACCACTTAATACATTAGCGAAAAAATGAACGCATATCTAACAAGGAAAAAGAGAAGGCAGAAGAGGGAGAAAAAAAAAGAACTTGGTCGCACCGGACAATTAAGAGAGCCGTTATATGACCTATCGGAAATGGGTTAAACAGGAGATAATGTTAACAAATGTCTGACTCGATCGAGATACAGCGAGATAATTACTTAACATAAATTACACGTGGTGGCTTTAATTGATGTAATAAATAACAACATTTACAAATGGGTATATGTCAGGGTATTGATTCTCTTACTCTAACTTAGATCTCCACAAATTGCTTGCTTAATCGTCTCTCCGACAACATGGACATTTTCAATAGCAGATATTCCACATAAAATTTATCAAAGTTGGGAATCGGTCGTGTTTTCATAACTAAGTGCTTATTTGAATCTAAACTTTAATTGCATTGAAAGCCGGGCAGATAATCAATGGCAGAGCGGGGTAGAATGACTGGTGATAGCTTTCCAATATAAGTAAGTTCATGTTTCAATCCATGTTAAAAAAAGTATCCACAAACAAATTCAATAGACGGAATGTAAAAACATTACAACATGCACTGACTAATATATCGGGGTTTCCATTACCCCCCGAAATCTGTGATCTTCTCTGTATCCACATGGTCCTGAGCAACGCTACACTAGCACCTCATCAAAGCAATAAATGGTCATTCCTTTAATTAATCGCGTGTTAATAAAACGCTTGAGAAGGTCGACTAACGCGTTGAAAATCAAAGCGTTTCAGTCAATAGGAAAAATATCTCCGGTCTCTTTTGGCAATCGAAATTGGAGAACAAAGTCATGATGAAAAATGAAAAGCGCCCTTTACTAGCCAAACTCTCTAATCATAAACTCCGTGCACTTTTAACATATCTTTAATTTGTTCTAATTTTGCAATAAAAACTAAAAACGATAAAGCAAAATAAACTCAGCAAAACGACGAGGTGAAAACAAAACTATAGAATTAGCAAATGTTCTGTCGTTAAAATAAGTTTACTTTAGAATATATAGCAGTTCAAAGTAGCAAGTGCTCTTAAAATTGCATACTGGTTGCAAAACTTTTTCTCTTTTATCTCATTGGGTTTGAAAAATGTTAATTGAAAATCAATAAAATTGCCTATTCCTAGCTATTGGGAGAAAACGAAGAAAAAATCCCAACATTTGAATTAAGAATCAAAAGGATTTGGTCTTCTTCACCTTATAGATTGTAATACGGAGAGTATGATTTTTATTACGCTGTCTCATATGATATGAAACAAGATCATCCTTTATAATTATTTTATAATGTTAAATGTGTTGGAAATCTCTGGGCAACATTTCTTTATATCAAAATCTCAAAAAACATAGGTCAATTTACAAGACACATTCCCATTAAATCATACGTAAATCATTTGAACAGAAATAATAAATTCTACGGTATTCTTTTTAAAATCTAAATCATGATTGGAAACAAATTACTGTTCAACTCTCTCTCTCTCTCTCTCTCTCTCTCTCTCTCTCTCTCTCTCTCAGGAATCTTTTGGAACTAAAGTTGGTTTTAACTTTCAAATAAATGGCTGGAGGGACTCGCTGAAAATGACAGCCCCCAGAAACCGAAGATGAAACACCAGATTACAACTGCTTCAAAAAGGTACAATCATATTCGATTTTCGGTATATATTTGTTGTTGGGCCTGTTAACATATGAGTAAATAAGTTTTTACCAATTCATTTTACGGAAATATTGACATTTACTAAAGCGCACCGTTTTCATCTTTCATATCTTAAAAATTGACGAAATTAAACATGGACGAACAGATTCCTGCATCGGTATCGATGTCATAGCGCCGTGAGGTTAGTAACGTAATCCTTGACTGCATTACAATTGCTTTTAAATGAAGTCAATTTGTTCGACAAGTAAAACAAATAACAATTATCCTTCAATCCGAGACTATTTGTCGGATGCTCTGAAATGCAGACGACTCTGTAGTAGTGATCCCGATCCCGATCTGAAGCTTCCCGCGCTTTCTGGTCGATACCGTCTGACCATGGCGGAATTAACACCGGGATAGCGATCAATAGTGTTTTATTCATTTTTGTTTATTATGTCAACAGTTAATTGTTTACATGAACAAGATATACTTTAGGGGCAATTATCCACCGCGAGGTCGATACGATGCGCTTAGAGTACCCCGGGAGTTTCAGAAGCACACGGGCGTTGACGTCCGATAAGAAGACGTGAGTGCTACGTAAACAATCTCAATAAACTAATTATCCCGGAAAGCCGAGGAAAAGAATGTCGTCTTTACCAGCGTGGACATTTTAAACTCATTCGAACATTAAAAAGAAATGGGGACATCACCGAACATTGCATTATGCCAGTGCCATATCTGAAAGGGAAACCCAGTTCAGTACATGCATTTTGTAGCACATAAACTTGAAAAGTCTATCATGATTACATTTCGATCTCATCGAATACCGCATCAGCAAATCTCATAGAGGATTCAAACTACTACGGGAGACTCCGACCTGGATCAGTATTGGTATCGACCTTTTCAAATAAAGACATGCTGATTTAAGCAAAGTGAGAAGCCTTCGAACAACTGGATCTTTATCTTAACAAACATATTGATTTTAAAACAATGAATATAAATAGACTGTACATTGAAAGAATGAACTCTGAAAAAAAATGCACTTAAATTGATCAAATGCAAGGGTCTCGTCTACAGAGGGACGAGAATGTTAAGACACTAAATACATCTTTCTTTCTTTTTAGATTCTTTTTTGTAGCAGAAATTTAGACATTCTTTATAATGTATGATTTATAAACATTAATTTTATTTCATTGTTACTTTCTCATTTTGTAAGGAAATAATCAAAACTGAATTACGTAAATTAATATAATCAATATCAGTTTTATATTGTAAAGCAATTAAGGTGTCCATGAAAATACATATCCAGTTCATGAAACTTAATATCTGCAATAATTATTAACATGAAGCTATATCGTTCATTAACAATCACGGGATCGACAAGACACTTGGACAGCGATCGGTCTGTCCGTCCTTAATAAAGGGACAACCTCTCGTTTATCTATCGCTAATCCACTGATTACCGTATAGTTAGTGTTTGGGAAAACCTCGCACCAAAAAATTTCTGACGGTTTACCCATAGCGCAACATGGTGCGGATGGGATATAGCTTCGCTTACCGTGTCCATATGAACGAGAGCGCTACTTGATGCAAAGATAGTGGGCCGCAATATTGAAAGAAAACTTTAATACCTATCATAATCGTACTTTGTAATCTTGTATTTCATTTGTATTGTAATATGTCAAACATTATGCATTT
This sequence comes from Magallana angulata, assembly GCF_025612915.1. NCBI lineage: Eukaryota > Metazoa > Mollusca > Bivalvia > Ostreida > Ostreidae > Magallana > Magallana angulata. The sequence goes on along the minus strand of NC_069116.1, from coordinate 2,965,686 downwards.
CAAAAGTAATTAGTGCATATCATATTTCAAAGTACAAACCACACAAAGTTTATTGGACGAGTTAACAATTAACACTATACTAGGTGTCACGGGACAGAACTTTTTTTTGGATAGAATTCATTGTAGCCAGGGGATGCGTGTCTTCGGAACTCTGTAACTAGAATTTCCTCAGTTCCTATTCAGCACAAATACCTTTAATTCTCTCAAGAAAATTACCAGTCAAAACCAGTAAAATTCTCTACATACTGGATTTTATGAGATTTTGACCCTTTCATATTTTGCTAATTTTTCATGATTTTTCAGCTCTTTAGACTTCCCCCAGCTAATTCCCTGCAAAGGGTTGACCTTCCGTACCGCGTGCATGTTGCACCATCACATGTCAGAAACTTACCGGTGTATAGTTTACAATGTCCCATCCACCTACTGTTCGTGTAATTTTACCTCCCGTCTGTAACTTGCAATTTCACTGTGTAAAGTCAACACAACAGTCATAGCCGCAGGTTTCGCATTTTACCTCTCATTCTCATGTACCTGACATATGGGCCTACATATTGCATATCAATTTCAACAAGACACCCCTCTAACTAATGATAATCATTAAAAATCATTTCATGAATTTTAGCAACACCCATAAGCCTTCAAGTACAGCAACTCTCAATTTTACAAAAATATTGAGGGTACTTTATTCGAAACTATCCCTTGCTACCCTAGACGTGGTGAGCTGTCGGAACTTCTCGGATAAATTCTTGATTGATAATTGAGACAAAAAGCAGAAGAATTCCGACTACGTGTTCACAGGGGATAGTTAGGATTATGGGATAGTTAGGGTAAGGAGATAGTTAGGCTAATTGGATGGTAAGGCTAATGGGATAGTTAGGCTAGGGGGATCGAAAGGCTAAGGGGATAGTTAGGCTAAGGAGATAGTTAGGTTTGGCTAGGGAAAAAGTTAGGCCAAGTAGATAGTTAGGCTAGGGGAAAAGTAAGGCCAAGGAGATAGTTAGGCTAAGGAAACAGTTAGGCTGAGGAGATATTTAGGCTAAGGAAACAGTTAGGCTGAAGAGATATTTAGGCTAGGGAAATAGTAAGGCCAAGGTGATCGTTAGGCTAGGGAAAAGGTTAGGCCAAGGAGATAGTTAGGCTTAGGAAATAGTTAGGCTGAAAAGATAGTTAGGCTAAAGAGATAGTAAGGCTAAGGGGATGGTTAGGCTAGGAAAAAAGTTGGGTTATAGAGATAGTTAGGTTTATGGGTTAGTTAGGCTAAAGGATAGTTAAAGGTGGATAGTATGGATGGATTCAGGAAGAAACGTTTCCTGTCGCGAGGGGTGCTCCGTTCGCCGGTGTTTTTGTGTTTTATTTCAAACCTTTAATTTTGAAATAACATAGCTTAGCCTTTACAGCTACTTTTTTTTATTTAGATAAATGTTTTAAAGATAATCATTTACAAAATTATTTTCTTATAAATATATTGAGTATCAAAATTGTTAGATGCAACAAATATATAGCTATTGTCTTTCCTCATCCTATAATGTAGACCTCTTCAAGTTTAGTATGGTATCGGTATCTTATCAAGAATCCAGACAGTTTTCAGATGCCTATATTCGGAAGACGCAAGATGAAAAATCGAGAAGCTGAATTTATTGTTTTTATTCAATGCTTTCTTCATTCCAGTTCTAAAGTGGTTAAGCGAAGTATACAAGAGAGCCAGATTTCCATAATGGGAGAAACGCGACTACTCTTCAACTCCGTCCACGAGTCGATTGGTTCCCATATTGAAATTGACAAAGGCTGATAAAGTGTTGGTTTTACAATGCAGGAATCATAGTATCAGTTTGAGAGGCTTTATGTGAATACGATAAAGGGGATATTTACGAGACTCGTATTTGCCACAATCACACCGAGTGCAGTGTTAGACACTTTAAATTGGTCCTAAATGAATTCCTTTTAATGGCTGCCTTTGAAGTGCGTTACTTAACAATTGTTACAGAATTAATTCGATTCGACAACTGTATTGTAGATTTAGCGAGATGGAAATTCAATAAATCGAAAACTGTGTCACCTTGACCCAGAAGTGTGTAAAAGAAGGAAAACCCTTGAAATTATAAAAAAAATTTAAAAAAGATAAAAATTCTAATGTTAAATTTAAAGCTCAGTCTATAGTTAAATTGACCGTTTTAATGCTTAGAGATATTGTCAAATTTATATATTTTAATAACTTTAACTTAATTTATCCAGAATTCGGGTTCTGATGACTGTACGAAAGAACGAATGGGCTAAATAATATTTACGCTAAGTTATTGAAAGTTAAAATTCCCGCCAAATATCTTACACGCTAAATATAATCCGTTTACAGTTAAATGATTGGTAAAATTGCGACACTGTTTTAGGTTTTCGCAGGATTTTAGGATTTAGAATTTAGGATTTGCTTTTTCTCTAGATATATTATTTTCTATTTTATTCAAATTTAAGCTTTTTAAAACGATCAACATTGATATCGGTGAACACATATTGATATAATAACTGATTCGTTTAAATCTGAGCACTGGAGAGAAACACCTAACGGGAGATGGACTGAGCAGTGGAGAGAGACACCTAACGGGAGATGGACTGAGCAGTGGAGAATGACACCTAACGGGAGATGGACTGAGCAGTGGAGAGAGACACCTAACGGGAGATGGACTGAGCAGAAAGTCAGTCGGAGGAACTTGTTCACCAATTATCTGTCATCAAAGAGATTTCACAATACAAAGTAAATATGTTTTTATCCAAAACTAATCTCTAAACAAGGAAAATATATGAATTTGAAACAAGATTTTGTCGGCCTGCAGCAGTAATTGCGTATCCATTTTCATTTCTTATATTTCTGGCTGGGCAATCAGTCAAATTTATAGATTGACTGGAAACATATGAATATTTTTCAAGAAAATGATGACATTGTTTTTTATTCTGATCAACAACTTAATTTGTCTCCAACAAAGATATGATATATGTCAATAGACAGACCTGCAGGCCCCTCTCTCTCTCTCTCTCTCTCTCTCTCTCTCTCTCTCTCTCTCTCTCTCTCTCTCTCTCTCTCTCTCTCTCGACAGGACCCCCTGGGTGTTTGTTTGGTTTGACGATAGAGGTAATATTGTTGTAAAAGTATGTTCCAAGTCACCCTGCACTATAAAGGCCCCAATTAAAGCATTCCTCTGTAAGAGCACTAAATAAAATACAGTCTTTGAAAGGGATTTTGAATTGTCAGTGAGTTGCTTTCAAATTCAGGAAATTATGACCGACATAAATATGAAAGATTTATAACCACCACCCAGAGTAATTACTCTATATCCGGTGTGCCTAATCAAACCACTATTTACACCCATAACTTTTGGTTTGTAAGGCAAAACATTATCAATTTAACAGTCATTTAAAGCATTGATTATCAAAACCATTCGAATACCCCCGTCTTTTAAGTTTGTAATGCTGATGTCGTTTAAATCGATCCATTCCATCTGCCAAGATTTTTAACCCATTAAATTAAAGAGGTTATGCTCTCTAAAAATTGTGTAGCCTGAATGTTGTTAAAATCCTTCTGAAAATTGTGGCTTGGGGATTGTTGGAGGTAAAAAACACATATTCATACAAAAGAACCCTCTAACAGCCAAAACGACATAAAATATAAAAATAACATATGTATTCAACTTCTTATATGTTAACGAGGGCTAAGTACACTAAATACATCAATTTTGAAATAACTGTACACAAGTGATTATTGTGGGGATTTTATGTCCAATTTCCAGGCACGTGGTTTAAGCCAACAACAGTTTCCGATGTTTCAATAAATACGTTGCCAGTTTACATTACGTTTCTGTGTTAACAATTTCCAAGGAACAAGTTCTAGCTATCCTTCCCTTTGAGCTTTAACACGTGCATTGGAGAGGTACATGTATTAATATTGGCTCCGTGCGTGATCAAATTTTCAAGAAATTTGTGAAACTCGTGAACATACAGAAATTTTTGAGTCACAAGAATAAACACAACCTCATAGAATTAATAATCATTCTCTGTATATCTGACATAAAAACTAAAACAATATTTACTCAAACAACATCAGCGGATCAGCCATTCTTGAAAGAGTTTTGTCTGTTGATTCTTGCACCTTAGCTTACTAAAGCGTTTCTTTTAGGGCTGATGTTTAGGAGATAACTATCTATAAACAAACAAGAAGGACCCCGCGGGACGTGCGCCGTACGCCGGAGTCAAAGTCCGTGTAGATAAAGAAATCAAAAGTAGACTCTTCCTCGGCATATCTAGAATATGCCTTAAACCTGCGCTGGGGGATTGAGACAAATTACAGGATAATAATGGCGCTGTAAACAAGGCGTTAAGCTCTTACAGAAATATTAACTTGCAGTTTTTATTTGCATTTCACGGGTAATAAAATAGCTAAAAGTGGTATATTTCACAAAAGTTCACAAAAAGGCGTTATCGTTATCAGGCTGTAGATAGTCTTATCTGCCGGCAGATAACAGGCCGCTTCTTTTAACCATCATGCACGCTCATAGCAACCGTGACATTGTTCCAAGATATACCTCAATATAAAACTCTCCAACTGGAGATATGCTTGTAATCTGTAAGGTTTACTATTGGTTAGTTATTACTTCAATATTTTTTTTTACAATAATCCAAATTGAACAAAGTTCAGAAACATGCCTATTTATTGACAAAAGTACATGTTTTACCCTTTGTTGCAGCACGCTTTATAACTACTGTGTGGCTCAAATAAACTGTTTGGTGAAGAGTTACCCTTTTTTGCTAAGCTCTTCTGTTCTTCCTCGTTCCTAGGTATATAAAACAATATTTCAGTTTTTCAAGTTAACCCTAGCCTTGCATCATAGCGCCTCTTTGCTAACCGTGGGTCGAAATAGCTGACATCCATCACTATAATAGATACTGATCATCTTTGATTCAAGATGAAAAAAGTGTGCAAATAAAGATCTAAATCGCAAAAAGAAAACCAAGAAAGGCGAGAGATTTGTAGACTAGCACTATAAGCCTCTCTTTTCATGACCAACAGAAACCGAATTTGAAAAACATGAAATCGCACTTAGAAAAGTGATCGCATTTTTTCATCTAACAAATATTGGTCATCCATGAACCAATCTAACCCAGCTACTTTTTCATTCGTATAGAGAAAGCTTACAAATGAAATATCCTGTGTAAACCTGTGAGGGAATTGTCAAGGAATCAGATATTGTTCACGGACAAACTATTCCGTTATCGCCGTTCAGATTCCGTAAAGATCCATAAAATCATTACATTGATCTCTAACGCCAGATTGTTAAGATTATCTCACAATCGTGTCAGAAGCTAATGAGTGCAATTACAACTGCCTAGATACTCTCTCTCTCTCTCTCTCTCTCGCTCTCTCTCTCTCTCTCTCTCTCTCTCTCTCTCTCTCTCTCTCTCTCTCTCTCTCAGGTGCATGCATGCCATGATCTTTAAAAAAGTAATCCAACACAACATTACTAGTAAACCAAGGCGATGAGAACCCGATTGTTTTAATACAATATGTTGTGTCATATTGTGTCATGATGTAAATTTTGAATTTACCTGGTGGCAATAAATACAACATGATGTAAATTTTGAATTTACCGGGTGGCAATAAATACAACATTTACAACATGATGTAAATATTGAATTTATCGGGTGGCATTAGATACAAAATTTCAGTACAAGTGACAACATTTATGTATACCTGTATATATGACAGTAAATGTTATTATCTGTACGTGCACAAGTTCTCCTGTAAATACACTACCACCTCATGTTATACATACGTTATACTGATAAGCTGTAAAGCTTAAAGAAATAAAGAATTGAATGTTGTAAATTTTGTATTAACTGCCACCAGGTAAATTCAAAATTTACAACATGGTTGACTTTTAATGTTCCTCATTTTGCCAATTAAATTATTATGCTGTATTGAATACAAAAGTTTAAAAGTTACAGACGAGGTGAGTAAAGCTCTTGGGAGAAGAAAACCTGGGTCCACACAGTCGTAACTCGAATTTTTCTTTGCAAGTGTAAATTGTTTTGATCAAAACCTTAACTTCACATATACCTCAATTAACAAAACCACTTATAAATCACAATAAATTAGTTGCCATTGTTCACTGACTTTCAGTGTATACTCAGATGTCAAAGGAAAAGATTTTTTTCCTAATATTTTCTGAACATTTTCTGAAAATGTTAAGTTTTTAAATAGTGTACCGTATTAATGAGATGTATTATATTAAATCAAAACCTTCAGCACCAACTAACTGACTTATCAGCATAAAAAAAACCAATCAATTACACAAACGATCGAAAGTGCACTACTGAGTATTTGGACACACCTTTTTGTTACAGATATATATGTGTTTAAAACGAATATCGTACCAATGAAAAATTGAACGATAGTGAAAAGGGAAATATTTGGTTGTTTGAACATTTGCAATACAAATTTTTGACATGTTTTTAAATAAGAGCAAATATTTCGGCAAACGTAAATGTGTTAGACACAGTGGTATTTATAGGGTTTCCCGCCCATATGTCGGTCTGAATTCACACGAAATCACTTAACAAGAGTGAGTCCCGCATAGATTTTAATCGCAATCTCACACATCGGTGTTCCCGGGGTCCCATCTGCGGATCTAGGCGGTTTATTGAATCGGTGTTATCTGCAGGCAGACCCTATTCCATTTCTAATGGCTTCTATGTGGAAGATTCGTTCCTTGGAATTATTTACATGTCACGCTTTATCGGATGCCCATCTTAAAATACGATCTATTTTGTGACGTCACTAACAGTTTCAGGAATGATGGTTTTATGAAATCTGGAATTGATTTTGGTTAAAAAAAAATCATTCACCATTTCCCATAAAACACTTTATACTGAAAATTTCCTATTAATAACCAGTGAATTTGTTTTTTACTTTTTAAAAATAACGTTTTGAATGTTAGAATACATGCAGAAAACAAAAAGGAACGTACCTGATATGATATAGACGGAAAACACCATACATAAACTGTCCGACGATCGCTACATGTGTCTCTTGTTTTAATTCCTCTAGAAAAGCCAGTGGTTTGCTGGCAGAAGAGGAATCAAATGGCCTCGATATGTGACTCCTGATACCCCTCCCCCTATCTACACGTAAGCAGATGGTTCAACGCGAGCTTAGCGCTGGAATCTTTATGAATGGCAGAAAATATACCGCTTTTGAACATTCTTGACCTAAAATAATTCAAATATTGATAATGATTATGAGAATTAATTAAATGTGATAAAGTATTGTTTTTATGTCTTTTAAGAAATTAACCTTTTAAGAAGCACCTTGAGCTATTAAAACTCGAACCAATTAAGATCATTCGTTTCAGACTCCATGATATTTTTATCCAATCTTGACAAACAGTGCTGCAATACTTTGTCAAAGGTCCCCCTAGACATAGTTGTTTATAAACTTCTAATCATATCAAGTATAATAAATGTAAGTGTCGTGGATATTTTCATTGTCTGTTGACCACCCATGGGAAGAACTATTTAGCGGAGAGAAAACAACGTCCGGTCGAGTCATACCGGAATCTTGGAACAACATTCCCGGCCATACTGTGCCCGTGAAGCCTGCCAATGTAAGCAAAGAGATCTAAAGGGGAGTCACTAATGAGCGGCAATGACGCCATACAACCGATAATCGGGCTAGTTTTCTGAAACTTATAGCTGCTCTGAATTTAGTTCTGATCAGTAAGTAAAGATGCTGAGGATTTGTTAATACTGCACGAAATTCTAATTTTAACAATAAAGCCACAGTACAAAGTCAAGTACACTGTTTGTTTACATGAAATACTATAGTAGATATACAAATTAACGAAAAGATATGAAAGTTGTAAGTTTTTGCTCTTGTTTCACTTAAAAAGGTATGAAAATTTAATTACAATTCCAATTGAAGCACAATTTCAAGCCCTCATATTGTCACACCATTTTACCTTAACAGTGTTGCAGAATTGACCCCCTTGTATAGATATATACATGCATCTACCGTTCAACAGAGAATTTCTTGCACAAATTGAGACTTCGATTTTTTTTAATTAACTTAATTTTTGTGGTCCTGTCTTGTAGTAGGCTTTGAGTGTTTCGATAGTTCTCTATTTTTGAGGCTGTCACATGTATGTGGTGTCATAGGTTCATACAAAGATCGACCTCACGTACTCCTATTTACTGCAACCTCATCCACATCCACTCACCCCCATAGACTGCATCCACATCCACTCACCCCCCCATAGACTGCATCCACATCCACTCACCCCCCATAGACTGCAACCACATCCACTCACCTCGATAGACTGCATCCACATCCACTCACCCCCTAGACTGCAACCACATCCACTCACCCCCATAGACTGCAACCACACCCACTCACCCCCATAGACTGCATCCACATCCACTCACCCCCCTCCCCCATAGACTGAATCCACATCCACAACCAATATTTTTATCTCGTAATTACGAGAAAAGATCTCGTTAATACGAGATAATTATCTCGTTAATACGAGAAAATATCTCATAATAACGAGAAAAGATCTCGTAATTACGAGAAAAGATCTCATTATTACGAGATAATGTTCTCGTTATTACGAGAAAAGATCTCGGTATTACGAGTTGATTATCTCGGTATTGCGAGAAAAGATCTCGTTATTACGAAAAAAGATCTATATAAAATGGTGCGTTTCTGAAAAGAATTCTAAGTCGACTGGATCACCCTTTCAGTCTATATTTTTCATTCCAGAAACGTTGATTCAATTTTGATTAATATTTGAACAACAACGATCATTATTCATTAATTTCTACATATCAAAATGATCGGATTTGACATTTTATCTTAAATGAATAATAGGAAAGAACTTTATGTAATACTATATTCAACATATATATTATAATCCCACTCCGAAGTAAATACCAGGTAGTTCATGTTCATGTATATTGAAAATAATTGATTTTATATATTAACATTATTAATCAATAGTTCAATGAATTTATTAATCAATCTGCTTTGCTACTTCTTCTGAAATTTCTTTAAAACTGCTGGGTCCGATTTTATATCAAATTATGTGTACGCTTTTAAACGATGATTATGCTAAGTATGTGTATATAAATAGACATTGCAGTAGTTCATACACTTTATATAACAAGAATAGAATAATGAAACACGCCATTTTAAATACAGTTTTCTCGTAATAATGAGATAATTAACTCGTAATAACGAGATCTTTTCTCGTTATTACGAGATCTTTTCTCGTAATAACGAGATATTTAACTCATAATAACGAGATCTTTTCTCGAGATAACGAGATAATTAACTCGTTATAACGAGATCTTTTCTCGTAATTACGAGATAATCAACTCGTAATAACGAGATAAAAATAATTTAAGTGACCCTCTTCGTCTTTCGTGCTTTTTTCGACAAGACTTTGGAATAATCTGCCCTGTAGTATTCAACAAAACCCATCCTTATCTTATCTTAAACGCATCTCTCATATCAATTACTCCTCCTGCATCGAAATTATTTTACAATGATTCTCGCAAATGTTAAAATCTTGCATGCTAGACTGAGACAAGAATGTGGTTCGCTAAATACCCATCTTTATTCTCGAAATATCGTCAACAGTCCAGATTGTACTTGGGTGTAACCGAAACAACTCAACATTTCTTCTTCGACTTTTTACACATATCAACGTACACTGTACCTCAATGCACTACCTTAAAACATCAATACTGAAACTATTATTTAGTGACAACAATTTTTCATATCTAGATTTAATACTCGACAATACTTAACAAACCCTTGCACATGTACGCAGATAGTGACAGCAAGCATTGAAAACCCAGGTGCTGCAAGCCATATTAATTTGAATATCATATTGACAAATGGTGTTGGACAAATCATGCAATTATCATCTGATTGAAAATATCCCATTTTTGGCAAAAATACGCACTTTTTGTGAAATTGAATTATCATCAATACGTGTATATATCATATTTCTATTATGACGTATGTCAGATAATTTAACTATATAAACTGTATTTACATGTAGGTTTTTAAAAATATATCTAGGAAATTTCTAAAGCTTTATTCATAACTTTTAATTTTATGGGCATAAACACTTAAATTAAGTCTTAATCCTAAATGTAGTCCTTTAAGGTATTTAATAATTTGCTTGAACTCTTTTCTCTACATGAAACAGCCCAGCGCGCTATACTCTATCCTTGCAGTCTGCCAAGAGGCCTGGATATGAGTGTTTTCCTTTCATCTGCGTCCTTATCATTCTCTTGCTGTGGTACGGTCAATTCTATTGTGAACAGAGTCTTCGACTGCTGGGAGACTATTACTGCGTATGGTTAAAAGTGTTAGGGAAAACTAACTTCCTATCTAACTCCACTCTGAGTTCCTAGTCATTTCCTTTCTCCAGTGGTGATGTACGTCTTGCCGCTGTGTCGTCTGTAGATCCACCCTGTCTTACAAATTTTATCTGTCTTTGCTTTCGAGTCTGATGCTCGTTTCCTTTTCCTATCTACAGCACATCAGCAACCTCCCGCGGGACTTTTTCATGTCGCATTCTATATATATATATATATATATATATATATATATATATATATATATATATATATATATATATATATATATATATATATATATATATATATCCTGAGTTAGAGACACTTGGCATCCTGATTTAATATGCGCCATGGTCCTCTTTTTCCACACAGACTACAGTTTGGGTCTTCACTTAGTCGCCACTGTTGTGTCATATACTGACATAAGGACGAATGGTATTCTAAACTGGTCTTTCCTTCACAGTTCTTTCCAAGTTAACTTCCGCTGTGGTAGGTCCCACTTCATCCAAGTCATCTGCTTTCCAAGTTCAGTTGTTTTTTGCTTTCCTTTGATCTTCCTCTGTGCTCTTTACTTCAGCCTGAACCAAAGTGTGCATTTATGTTGCTTATGTTTTAGACCACTGCATGAATTGTGACATTTGTACGCCTTGTCGTCCAGTGCTTGTGTTACCAACAATGTCTCGTAAGTGACGCATAATCTCTCTTTGGTCCACTGATGTTATTTCTGACCACTTTCTTCCTGTCCTTGTCTAGATCCCTGCTCTAACCACCCTGTCATCTGCCGAGTTTCTTACCAAGCGGCACTTTACAACCTCAATTTCTTCCACCGCTGAGGATACTGGTATGCGCAGCTGGGTTGAGTTGCGTAGAGTCCAATCAATGTGAACGTTGGTGAAACTCCATGTCATCTACTCAGATACCCACTCGCTTTCTTTTCCATTGCTTCAACAACTTCATACATAAGGAGTAGCAACGTTATTCTTAGCAGGATAGAATATATATCCAGCTTTGCTGGATAAATGCACGCCTTATACTTTCCTGGTAATCCACTGACGTCAACTCCTTTCTGTCCTGTTGAGATAGAACCTCTTCTTTGTGACTTCGATACTATCTTTGTCCTCGAGGGATTCATTAAACCACTTTCCCAAGCATTTAATTAGATTTCCTACTATTGATGGGATCTGCTCTCCTTGAATTTGTATCTTGCCGAGTCTGTTGACCTGGTCCTTCCTTAATACAAAGAAATATAGATTTCTTTGGCTTCCACTTCATACTAGTACCTGTCAATGAAACGATGACTTCCAACGCTTCCAGAACCCATCTTGCTTGCATGTATACTGTAAACGTATTACATTTGGATGTGTACACTATTTAGCGTTTTTGGCGTAAAACGGCGTCCGCTTAATCAAGTACATCGCCAAATGTAACTGTGAATTCACCCATGAAGCCTCTGATTGGTTGTTGATAGATCCCTGAGTTCATCCTTGGCCCCACTTGTCTCTCTTTCTGTAGATCTGGTCAGCATCCCCATTCCCATTACAGGGTAGTGAAGATTGTACATCCTGTGACTATTACTTTACTCCCTGCCAGGATTCGGTGTAATCGTCAACCGTGAACCGGATCTGTATTCCTCAGAAATAACTCTTGAAAATCTCTTGCATATTTCTTGGTCAGAGTAATAATAATAATACTGATAACCTGGTATATGTTATAGGTCCCTCGTGAGCGACAGATCCAAAGGCGTTAGTTAAGTCTAACCACACTGCTGCAAAGTTTTTCTTCCCTTCCTTGGCTTCCTTAATGAGCTGGTGTGTGTGTTCAACGTATCCGGAGAACCTTGTTATGCCTGCCTTCTGTATGGATGACATTATGTATCTGTTGTCAACGAAGTACCCTGATATCCGCTTTGCAAGTACTGCTATGAATACTTTCCCTTCCACATTTAGCAACGTTATAGTTCTAAACTGGATGTTGGACTTTTGTTATTCTCTTTCGGAACCCTCTGACTTTTTCCAACATGCTGATATTGTTCCTTTTCTCTAGATTACTCGGAAAAGTTGCCACAAGTAACGCTGGACACTTCTTATACACTATATAAGGTACCCCATTTGGTCCTGGAGCTGAGTGTGATCTTTCTTTCTTGACAAAATCATTTACTTCCTTCCATGCTGACCCCTTTACATCCCTAATGGCCTCAGGTGGGTCATCTTTCACTTCATATGGGTATTGACTTATGAATCTTTTTTACTGGGTCATAGTATGTTTCATGTATATACATGCACCCCTCAACACTGAACAGTGAAGAGTTTCTGACCTTTCTTCACCCAGGAGCTTCTTTGTAAACTTGAATAGAATCTTGACAAATCTTGCATTGCTACTCCCTCTTTTTCTCTTCTCCTGCCTCTATTGCTCTGCTCTCCGTAGTCTTGATACCTCTGTCTTGATACCATCTGTCAGCTGTGCTTTATCTGCTTTATCCCAGTCGTTTGCTCTTCTAAACAGTTTGTTCAACGCTTTTAGTTCTTTTAAAACTACATTTCCTCTCCTTCACTCTGTCATTAGCCTGAATGGAAAGGCCAGTCCTACCAACCAGTCAGCTCATCAAGCGGACGGATCCTCACCATTGACTGTTGTTGGGGAAACTATCTCCTGTTTTTCAAGTGACTTTCATTTATTTCTTGGAAGGACTAATGATTGAGAATCTGGATGTTGATGTTCTCGTTAATGGTGACAAATTACGTTTCTGTTCGCTTATCCAAAAGTCGAGCTCTGATAGGAAATAACACAGTATACACTAATGAATCAGCTATCACTGCTACCCTTAATCGTCCAAACAACTCAAAGGTAATGTTCTCCGTATCGTAGCCTCCACAACTGTTTGGCCAGGGGAATACCTACAAGTAGACGTTCTGGAAGCAATACTTTACCATGATGGTCTTCTGGCTCCCTTGCTTCGCCATCTATCTTACATAGTGTTGAGAACAAGATATGCGTTCCAAATACCAGATGTGGCCCAGTCAATTTACGAAAGCATGAACATTTATGTCAGGTTCGACAAGTTTATGTTCCAAAAACAGAAGCCGCAGCTGCAATGACTATAAATACTGGTGGAAAAAAGCAGCTTCAGAAACAGTGTTGGGGCAACCACGACATACTCATCATTAGTCACAATAAACCCTGATGGCATTCTCGCTACGGAACACGTCAAAGCTATCATAGACTCCGACAAGAAACAATATGATTTAGCCCGGTCTCTGATAGATATAATGGTAATGCTGGGTCCTTTGAAGCCCCAGTTAACATTGATCTGCCATGCCCCAACAGAGGAAGGGTCGGCTGTCTCAATATTCTTGCAACCAACTAGAATTACATAACTCCAGACCCCCTTCAATGTGCTTAAATCCATCGGTTGCACAGAGAGAATCTGGTTGGTTCCGACTTGTGACAGCATTTTGAAAAGTAGCCCATTACTGCCAGCCCCAACCATCTTTGATGCCATTGCCTGATGTTGATTCCACACTTCGATGGAGGGGGTTCCTACTTTTTCTTGCAGCAATTTTCTTAAATTGAAGGGATGGCAATTGCCAACCGGTTATCTGGTTAATCGGTATGGATGATTAACCAGATTAACCGGATGAATGAAGGTAACGGTTACAAATTCTGTAATCGGTTAGTCGGATTTTAAATGGAGAAGGCGGGAAAAAACTTTTTGAAAAACTATGAACGTTCATAATTTGACATGTTTATGTATTGCTTAGAGTTTTAAGTTGGGGATAATTGATTTACTCCTTGCTTAATTAAAGGGATTTGTACCGGATTAGTAGGCACTCATTACAGGTTAATCACCTCGACACTGCATGCCCAAACCGTGCACCGTTTCTTCAATCAAGGGTGAATAATAATGTAATCTCTACTGAGTAGTAAATGTATTTACATTTTCTTGTCGCCGTTTTGTCAATCTTAGATTCCAGTGTCACTGAACATGCATTTTCCAACGACATTGCAAGCATGGCGATTTTTCAAGATCTCGAGAACTACATGACAAAATCGTAAAATGCACACTCTGCTCAATGGAACTCTCACAAATGCGCGCGGTTCGAGACGATAAGCAAAGAACAACCCCATAAAAATGCTAAGCTAAACAATCCTTGGAGTTTCTAACTATGGTGTCCGGATAGGGCCATTTGCGTTAGCACGACATCGCGTTCAGATAAACGAGACATCGCGCTAACACACAACACGCCGTCGCGCTAACGCAACTTTTCACAACACGCCGTCGCGCTAACGCAACTTTGCACAACACGCCGTCGCGCTAACACACAACACGCCGTCGCGCTAACGCAACTTTGCATAACACGCCGTCGCGCTAACACACAACACGCCGTCGTGCTAACACAACTTTGCACAACACGCTGTTGCGCAAACGCAACTTTGCACAACACGCCGTCGCACTAACACACAACACGCCGTCGCGCTAACACAACTTTGCACAACACGCCGTCACGCTAACACGCAACACGCCGTCGTGCTAACACAACTTTGCACAACACGCTGTTGCGCAAACGCAACTTTGCACAACACGCTGTCGCACTAACACACAACACGCCGTCGCGCTAACACAACTTTGCACAACACGCCGTCACGCTAACACGCAGCACGCCGTCGCGCTAACACAACTTTGCACAACTCGCTGCATTGATAATAAATGAAAGTAATATATATATTTCAAAGTACATTTTATTTATTTTTCATCCATGTTTGCGTGCATGCCTACATATTTCAGCATGCGCAGTCTGATATTTCCGGACACGACTTCCTACTAGACTGTGAAACTTGCAAAGTTGTGTTAGCGCGACGGCGTGTTGTGCAAAGTTGTGTTAGCGCGACGGCGTGTTGTGCAAAGTTGCGTTAGCGCGACGGCGTGTTGTGCAAAATTGCGTTAGCGCGACGGCGTGTTGTGTGTTAGCGCGATGTCTCGTTTATCTGAACGCGATGTCACGCTTACGCAAATGGCCCTATCCGGACACCATATCTAACAGAGTTTCAAGATGAGCCGAACGGACAAACAAAAAGGAACGCAAAACGTTGATCCTCTCAAATGGTGGTCTGAAAATGAAGTACTGTGTCAAATTTTCGCAGATTAAACAAGAAATTTTTTATTAATACCGGGTACATATGTGCCATCTGAAAAAATATTTTCAACGGCAGGCATCATTATCAATAAACCCAGAAGCCGATTATCATCTAGCTGTCGTTATAGATCAGACAGTGTTTTTGAACAACACTGTAACGATGGTGCTGAATGGTGAGGTAACACTATAGCATGACTTTCGGAACATACGGGTATTTGTCCATGATATTTAATGCACGTTCATTCGTTACATGTGTATATCACTATTTTTCTTGATTAAAAAAAAAATGATAATATGTTCCGTTAAACTTGAACAGATTACTAGTAATAAATTACGAATCTTGAGTCTTGTTGCACGTCTGACTAAAGTTTATTTGAAATAAACAAATATGCCACCAAAAAAGTAATGTAATTTTTTGATACGATTAACCGGTTAATTGGTCAAATTGTTAACCGATTAGCAATTTTGTAACCGATTGCCATTCCTGCAAAACATATGAAATAATAAGAATGGAGTTGGTCCCCCATTTTTTTGGGGGTGCGTGTAATAGATTGAAGTGAAAATAAGGAAGTTAACAGTGTACATGTAATACAAATAAGAATACTACCCCCCCCCCCCTCCCCCTCACCAACAGGTAATGGATTTCTCTGATTTTGATACCCCCCCCCCCTTTTTTTTGGCTAGTAATAAACGATGAGCACTAAGTGCCTGCATATAGATAAATTAAAGCAATATGAGCTGCATTTTTCATGATGAATTTTTTTTTTTACTAAAATGACAAAAACATCATGGTTTTTTTAATTTCTGTTAGCCATATTTGTGGAAAAGGCCGTTAAGATGCCTTATTTGGAGCAAAATTGAATTATTGTTTTATATTCCTTAGAAGAGAAATATTTCCTTTGACAAAAATTAATGATTTTTTCAAATCTTATTTATCATAAAAGTTAAGTTATATGCAGACTTATCATACTAGCAGGTTTTGCAGCAAAATAAAATTAAGTAAGTTTATTTGAGTAACTTTATATAGTTTTGTACGTGCATATTATTGAAAATTAAAGAGAAGTTGGACCAACAGTGATGTTAATATTGTCTTATGATCCCCTGCTCCCAATCGAAGAGGAGGGGATCATGGGACAAGACTAGTTATGTTCGCCATTTATGATCGGGCTCGAGAATCGACCTATCATTTCCCCACTGGCGCCAAAAATGTAAATTACCTCTTGCTTACCACAGCGTGGCAGTCTCTGATTCCTCCCAACCTCGGTGCAGCAGAAATTGACGGTATACATATTGTGTAGACAGTGATAGTAAGCATTGATTACATACTAACAGCAGGCAACCTACAGTGACAGTATAGTATTGTGTACACCCTGATACTGTGATAGTAAGAATCGAATAGCTGTTGAATACATACTGACAGCAAGCGGCAGAAAGTGACAGTAACAGCGGGAAAATAAGGAGAAAAAGCACTTAACTCTGGCAGTGAGCAGCAGAAAGTAAAAGTAAGCAGTAGACAGTGACAGTAGACAGAGTTAAAGGGGCATGGTCACGATTTTGGTCAAATTCTATTTTTCTGTTTTTATTATTTACAATGCTTTAGGAATGCATATCTAATGATCAAATAAAATTTGAGAGTCAATCGTTGAGTTATAAGCAAGATATAGGGCTCACAATTCTTTGTCATGTAAACAAGGCTCATGCCCTGTTTTTTGTTTACATAGATTCAATATACCAGAAATAATCTTTTTCAAGCTGATTATCTATCTTCTTATTCATTTTAAGCATAAATAAACAGTTGCTAATGTTTAACACATTTATTCTAGGTCTAAAACTGGAATTTTCACTCCAACATTCAAAATGTAAACAAAAGCTTTGTTTACATGGCGAAGAATGGTAAGCTCTGTAACTCGCTTATAACTCAACAAATGACCCTCAAATTTTTGCTGCCAATAAAAAATGCTATACTGAAGCATTTTAAACATTCAAATCGAAAAAATAATTTTTGACAAAAATCGTGACCATGCCCCTTTAACAGTAGACAGTGACAGTAAGCAGGTACATTACAATCACTAGATTAAGCTACGGAGCTATAGTCGTCATCAGGTAGGGCACCCCAATTTGGTGGTTTGAATCCCATTTTTACTGATTTAGTGGTCAAACTGATTGGTATCTATTTAAGCTATCAAATGGGACATTTTTTTGGTATGTGTTTCACTTGCCTGGATGAAGGGAATCAAAAGTAAAGAGTCTGAGGAATGAGGCCATTATTGTCATATTTTGAATAAAATTTAATATTTTAGAAGACAGAAATACAATGTTTATTTTAAACACCTGAGTGCTAAACTTGAGATAGTTAAATAGATATTTATGAATAAAACATGTCATAGCACTGCCCCGGTGGTAAAATGAAAAATGATGCACTTTTCCTTCAGAAAAACTTTATCTGAAGTGAAATGAAGAGGAAAAATGCATTTGACCAATGAAAATGAGGATCATATGTTTCCGATATTATGATTGATCATTCATCGCCAAGTTTTTTCAATAGTAGTTAAAATAAAAGTGAAATTATGCTTTTAACATGTTAAATATATTCTATACTAAAAGCTCAGTAGTAGAGCTCCTGATTAGAAATAGAAAGGTTTTATTTCTGGTCCAACCATATCGGTCTGTTTTAATTCTGTATTAATTTACTAATTCCATTTTTTCCCCTTCAGATACTGTTGTGACCTTTTTTTTTTTATTTTAGTGGATTGTATTCTGTGTAATACAATGTATTATGATATATGTGTCTTTAATTAAAAAATCCCACAGTTAGTAGTGAGTAAATCTTTTTTTCTCCTTTATTTACAGAATGGGAAACCTGTCAAAAATCGTTGATGCCCTTCCTGATCACTATGGGTGTGTGATCTTTACAGGCTTGACTGGCACATTCATCAACTTGTGGATGGGCATCAATGTAGCCAAAGCCAGGAAACAGTATGACGTCCCTGTAAGTAAGCCACTCTTAGATTTTTCATTTTATCTTCAATTTTAGACCCAGCTATTTATCTCTATCTTAATCGAACAAGACTGAATACGAAATTTTTTTCAAAAAGCACTTCTTTTACAAATAAAAGGAACAAATGGACTGGAATTGACACTGTTGTGGTCTGTGTAGCTTGCTATCAGAATTTAGTGGAGATGGAAGCAGTAATGAGTAATGTTGCATCTTTTCAGTATCCTACCATGTACAGTTCAGACAATAAAATGTTTAACTGCATCCAGCGTACTCATCAAAATACGTAAGTACTACTAATAACTCAAGTACCATATCGCAGTCAGATTGTGCTAAACTACTGCATTAAACCACATTTTTAACATGATGACTCTTACCTTATCATAGTGATAATACTTAGATTTTGGGCATAATTCATCTCATCTTTGTAGACTTGAGAACTATCCCATGTTTCTGATGCTTTTGTTTATTGGAGGATTACAGTACCCAGTAAGTCACATGGTTTAAACTCCTTTTTTGTCAAAAAACAAAATAAAATATTAATTCAATTTCTGGAACTGAAGAATGATGCCACATTTTAAACCATAGAAAAAAAAATCATGTTGCATTTATTATGTTGGATTACATGTATTTACAAATTTTAGTGTCCTTTTTCTATAAATCAATTTTTTAACCAGTAAGTGACCTGCAACGTGTTGCATGTTCAACAGCAACATGTGATTAAACCTGTAGTTTGCATTTAATTTAAAGAAGAATTGTTTACATCAGTGTATTTTATTGTTAAATTATTGAAAAATGATGTACATGTAAATATTACAAATGAAAATCATTCTTTTACTTTTAATTGAATATAAACATGGATTGGTTCATTTTGATCATGTGTCGAACCTGTATTTATATGTCACGAAGGTTGCAGATTAATTCCTTTATATTTGTTGGTGAGACATTTTTGTTATGTTACAGAGAACCTCTGCCTGTGCTGGAACTCTCTATAACTTGAGCCGGATTGTCTATGCCAAGGGTTACTACACTGGAGGTAAGAGAAACTCCATCAGCAAGAGCCCTCGTTTCTTCTAACTACTATGCTGAAAAAGAAATTCAATTTTCTTTGCTTTAAAGATTTACTTCAATGGCTGTTTAAAGGCAAATTTATTGATAGAAGTCTAATAGCTAGAAATCATATATATATGTAGATATTTGCCAACAATTGAAATCCTTATAAAAGGACAGCAGGTAGCTTTTTTATAAATACATATACCGTACTTATGTGATACCGGTAGTGGGTTTTCCCATATAAAACAAGTCCACTTTAAAGTTAAAGGGACATGGTCAGGAGTTTGGTCAACTTTGATTTTTTAACTGGGTTTTCCAAAGGAAAAAGTTGTTATTTAAATAGTGAAAATGGCGGGCAGGCGGGTTAGCGGATGCCAAGAGGGTACCCTTTAATTGTACAGATAGTTCCTCCTGCAGTTTTCAAAATAGGAATATGTTGTTTTGCAGATCAATTGTACAAACCAGCTATATCAGAGTAGAGATTTAAAGAAAATAAGATTCTTTTAACTTGAGTTACAGTAACATATACTCTTTAAAGACCTGCCTTTTTTAACAGTCTACACTGTGAAGTTTGTGCCAGTTGTTGGTGATTTACCTCGATTCTTCACATTTATTCTGTACATATATGACACTATGAAGTATGTTATTTAACTTTAAGCTTGTTCATTCTGTTCAAAATTTAATGAAGTTAAAACCTGTTAATTTAAATTGCTGCCTCATGTTTCCTGCAGATCCTGAGAAGAGGGGCTGGGGCTCTTTCAGTCTCGTCGCATTGATCGCCATGCTCGGCTGTACAGTGGGCGTCGCCCTCAGACAACTCCGCATCTTTCCACACTGAACCAAGAATGCATGATAGACTCAACTATTGATATGTGCTGTGCATAAATATGTTAACACAATCAATTTTTAGTTGTTTTTATAGAGAGTCTGGTACACTTCATGAATAAATTTCAAAAGAGTTCTTGTAATAATATTACACATATACCATGTATACATGGAGTTATTGGTGCAAAACATAATAAAGGTTGTACATGTACCTTAATATTCTTAATATTTATGTTAGAAAGAACAGCAATACTAATGATATATTCATGTTGGATAGAAAAGAAACTGTTTTGTTATGATTTCAGTCTAGTCTTGTTTAGAAAGAACTGCAATATCAGTGCTAGCTGTATTTTTGTGGCTGTACTGTTTTTTTTTTAAAAGGTGGGAGATGAAGTGCTTTGCATACAATTGGAAAGAGATCTTTGGAGAATTTGTCTAAAGTCAAAGAAAAGTATATCTCTGTTTTAGTAGACGGTTTTGAAATCAGAACCATCACTGCACAAGTCTACAAATCAAGTCCTTTATCTATTGGTGCCACAGGTCCATGTGAAGATGTCCTTAAGGTAAATATCTGTGGACTCCCTTTGTCTGTAGATGACTCAAGAGTGATCTTAAACATGAAAATCTCAGACACTGGAAAACCCAACGAATGACCAGTGTGTTGAACAGGAACAGATTCATATATCTAGCCTCTCTCGAGAACAACAAGTCTTTCCTAAGGGATCCAACATGTACAAAGGTAAAATGCTGTTTATGATATTATAATCAATTGTAGAGGGTCTTAAAGCCCAATGGGAAACATTTTCGAGAAAAGAGATAAACAAAGAAAACCACTAAAAATCATGACGTTTTTGGGTCCATTCAAGCTTAGACGCCTTTTAAATCGGACAACTATAAACGTAGCAGACAGCAACAGTAAACAATGTGTGATACTGACAGCATGCATTGAATACCGGTACATATGGACAGCAAGCATTATACTGTGAAGGCAAGCATTGTGTAGATATTAATGACAGTAAGCATTATACTGTGAAGGCAAGCACTGTGTAGATATTAATGACAGCAAGCATTGAACACATACTAACAGCAAGCAACAAGCAGTGACAGTAAACATTTGGTTGGACACGGACAGAAAGCAATATGAGAATATATACTGACAACAAGAATCAGACAGTGACAGTAAACATTGGGTTGGACACGGACAGCAAGCAATATGAGAATATATACTGACAACAAGAATCAGACAGTGACAGTAAGCATTGGGTTGGACACGGACAGTGAGCAATATGAGAATATATACTGACAACAAGAATCAGACAGTGACAATAAGCATTGGGTTGGACACGGACAGCGAGCAATATGAGAATACATACTCACAACAAGCAACAGACAGTGACAGTAAGCATTGGGTGGACACGGACAGTAAGCAGGAGATAGTGACAATAACCTCAGAGAAGACAGAAAAAGCATATATGAAACCCTGGCAGTGAGTATCAGAAAGTGAAAGTAAGCATAAACAGAGAGAAAATAGTAGAGTGAGTAAGTGGTAGACAGAATAAGCAGAAGACAGAGTAAGCGGTAGA
Organism: Magallana angulata; assembly: GCF_025612915.1. Classification (NCBI taxonomy): domain Eukaryota; kingdom Metazoa; phylum Mollusca; class Bivalvia; order Ostreida; family Ostreidae; genus Magallana; species Magallana angulata. The sequence continues at coordinate 2,943,688 of NC_069116.1, read as the reverse complement.
CAAAGGGAGAAAGCGGTTGACGGAGTAAGCAGTAGACATTGACAGGAAGCAGTAGACAGAGCAAGCAACTTAGACAAAGGGAGAAAGCGGTTGACAAAGTAAACAGTAAACAGTTAGCAGAAGACAGAGCAAGCAGTAGACAGTGACAGTAAGCAGTAGACAGAGCAAGCAGTGGTAGACAGAGTAAGTGGTAGATAGAGAGTAAGCAGTAGACAAAGGAGTAAGCAGTAGACAGTGGTAAGTGGCAGTCAGAGAGTGTCCAGGTTGGAGGACAGAGTAAGCAGTGGTAGACAGAGAGAGTAAGCGGTAGACAGGATAAGCTTTAGACAGAGAGAGTAAGTAGGAAACAGGGTAAGCGGTAGATAAAGGGAGTAAATAGTTGACAGAGTAAGCAGAGACAATGACAGTAAGCAGTAGACAGAGCAAGCAGTGGTAGACAGAGTAAGCAGTAGATAAAGAGAGAGTAAGCAGAAGATGGGGTAAGCGGTTGATAAAGGGAGTAAGCAGTTAAAGGAGTAAGCAGTAGACAGTGACAGTAAGCAGTAGACAGAGCAAGCAGTGGTAGACAGAGTAAGCGGTAGACAGAGAGAGTAAGCAGAAGACAGAGAGTAAGTGGCAGTCAGAGAGAGTACAGGTTGGAGGACAGAGTAAGCACTGGTAGACAGAGAGAATAAGTGGTAGACAGAGAGTAAGCAGTTGACAGAGAGAGTAAGAGGTAGACAGACAAAGTAAGCACTGGTAGACAGAGAGAGTAAGTGGTAGAAGATAGAGTAAGAGGTGGTAGACAGAGAAAGAGTAAGCAGAAGACAGAGTAAGCAGAAGACAGAGAGTTAGCAGTAGACAGTGACAGGAAGCAGTAGATAGTGACAGAAAGCAGTAGACAGAGAGAGTAAGTGTAGACAGAGAGAGTAAGCAGTAGACAGAGAGTAAACAGTAGAGAGAGTAAGTAGTAGACAGTGACAGCAATCAGTAGACAGAGCAAGCGATAGACAAAGGGAGTAAGCGGTTGACAGAGTAAGCAGTAGACAGTGACAGTAAGCAGTAGACAGAACAAGCAGTGGTAGACAGAGAAAGCAGTAGATAGAGAGAGAATAAGCAGTAGACAGAGGAGTAGACAGTAGACAGAGAGTAAGTGGCAGTCAGAGAGAGTACAGGTTGGAGGACAGGAGTAAGCAGTGGTGGACAGAGAGAATAAGTGGTAGACAGAGAGTAAGCAGTTGACAGAGAGAGTAAGCAGTAGACAGAGAGAGTAAGCGGTAGACAGAGAGAGTAAGTGGTAGAAGTTAGAGTAAGAGGTGGAAGACAGAGAGAGAGAGAGAGAGAGAGTAAGCAGTAGACAGAGTTAGCAGTAGACAGTAAGCAGTAGACAGAGAGAGTAAATGTAGACAGAGAGAGTAAGCGGTAGACAGAGAGTAAGCGGTAGAAGATAGAGTAAGAGGTGGTAGACAGAGAGAGAGAGAGAGAGAGAGAATGTAAGCAGTAGACAGAGTTAGCAGTAGACGGTAAGCAGTAGACAGAGTAAGCAGTAGACAGAGAGTAAACGGTAGAGAGAGTAAGCAGTAGACAATGACAGTAAGCAGTAGACAGAGTAAGTGGTAGACAGAGAGAGAGTAAGTGGTAGACAGAGAGAGTAAGCGGTAGAAGATAAGAGTCAGAGGTGGTAGACAGAGAGAGAGAGAGAGTAAGCAGTAGACAGAGTTAGCAGAAGACAGTAAGCAGTAGACAGAGAGAGTAAGCAGTAAACAGAGAGTAAACTGTAGAGAGAGTAAGCAGTAGACAGTGACAGTAAGCAGTAGACAGAGTAAGTGGTAGACAAATGCAGAAGACAGAGAGAGTAAGATTTTGGAAGGCAGTGTTATTGGTGGTAGACAGAGAGAGTAAGTAAGCAGAAGGCAGTGACTGTAAGCAGTAGATCTTGATAGTAAGAGTAGACAGTGACAGTAAGCAGTAGGCAGTGACTGTAAGCAGTAGACAGTGACTGTAAGCAGTAGACATTGACAGTAAGCACTGTGTAGACAATGAAAGAAGTAGACAGTGACAGTTAACAGTAGCAATTTAGCCACACATAAACAATAAACAGTCCAACAGGCAGTGATATTAAATATACTTTTAAAAATAATTTCAACCCCGTCTAAATTATTGAATCTCGTTGTGCGTTTGAGATGGAGAGGGGGGTGGGGGTCGAATTGTAATGGGGCAAATTACTGTAGCTACTTCCGGTTCAATAAGAGGGTTCACTTTCCTCGTGTGTCCTTGGAAAGCTGCGAAACAATATACTAATTTATAATCATGTAAGTATTCTTATTGTCATAATTGTATCAAGCATTATTTAAAATTTTATTTAGTCGCAGCTTCTATTGTTTTTAATGTTTTTTGTGGACACGCCCCCATCTTAACACTTTAGCCTATTGTTTGATGTAAAAAAGAAAGTAGACAAATTCTTCTGAATTTTTAATGCTTTTAATAATAATTAAATTGACCATAATGCATTTGTTCATTCTACATGTACTTAGGCACCACAATGATATGAGCACGAAGAAATGCCAAAGTTTTACCGATGCCAATAATCTGATAATTAACTGAGCTGATGACCTTCATTTCTGGGAAGCTTATCCTAGAGTCATCGATTTCCGATGATCTAACACAAAACACTTCCCCTAATGATTTGTTTTCTTTGGTCAACTATAAAATATTAGTTTTAGCCTTTAATATAGCATCGAAAATCGCTGATACTTAAATGAAAGTTAGTTGTCATCAGGTTGCCAGGACCAACAGACCCAACACCCATTTGATGGTTTGACTCCTATTTGGTGTCAGCCCCCTGAATCAGTATACCTATTTTACCTACCAAATGGAACTCATTTTTCATTTGTGTTTCACTTGCCTGGATGATGGAATTAAAAAAAAAAGAGTTTGAGGAATAAAGCCATATCATATTTTGAATAAAATTAATCTTTAAAATTTTGAAGACAAGCACATTGTTTATTTGTGACACCCGGGATGCATTTTATTTCAATTTTTTTTTAAACACAGAGTGTAAAATTGAGAATTTTTTTAACAGAGGTTTTATGAAGTTAACATGTCAGAATATGTACTTGCCCAGGTAGTAAATGTGATGCATTTTTTCTTAAAGAAAATGTAATCTGATTGAGATGAATGAAAAATGCATTCGACGAATGAAAATGAGCATTATATATATGTTTCTGATAGTATGATTTAATCAACAAAACTCAGTAAGGAAAATGAAGTTGTTTTGGGGTTAACTCATGCCACAAAAATTGACTATAAGAAACATATGACTACTAGTATCAGAAATGTGATGGCACAGTATATATGAAAGCTGTGTCTTTCTACATTTTTATAAAGTAAAAGTAAGGGCGGTAACGGACCCTCAACACTGGATATTTGGCCTTAAAAGCTCAGTAGTAGAGCTGATTAGAAATAGAAAGGTTACATTTCTGATCCAACCATCTTAATCTATTTTAATTCTCTATGGGTTGAGATGGTTGAATATTGTGACTCTTTTCAATAGATTCAAATTTGTATCATGTGTAAATAATATAGGATATTTGTGTCTTTCATTAATTAATCCATAAAATCCCACAGTAAGTAGTGAGTAAATCTTTTTTTCTCCTTTATTTACAGAATGGGAAACCTGTCAAAAATCGTTGATGCCCTTCCTGATCACTATGGATGTGTGATCTTTACGGGCGTGGCGAGCACATTTGTGAACATGTGGATGGGCATTAATGTAGCCAAAGCCAGGAAACAGTATGAAATCCCTGTAAGTACAGCACTAGAAAAAAATTCCTATTTGCAAAGAGCTGCGAGTTTAATTTTACCGTGTCAGGTCTATAACTTAATAATAAAAAAAATCATCCCACTGCATTATTTTTAGAATGTTGCTAAATTTTGTGTCTTTCAGTCCCTATCCTGGTGACAAATCATTGAGAGCTCTGGTTACCCACTGAAAGTATCGAAGACACAGTTGTTAATTTCTTTCTTATATATAGTTAAACGAGACTGAAGATACTGATCTTGATTGCTCAAAACAAAAATCTTTTTTAGTAGCACTACTTTTACAATAAGTAAGGAATATATGAACTGGAATTGAGAGTGTTGTGGTCTGTGTAGCTTGCTGTCAGAATTTAGTAGAGATGGAAGCAGTAATGAGTAATGTTGCATCTTTTCAGTATCCTACCATGTATAGCTCAGACAATAAAATGTTTAACTGCATCCAGCGAGCTCATCAAAATACGTAAGTACTACTAATTACTCAAGTACCATATCACAGTCAACTTGTGCTGAACTACTGCATTAAACCACATTTTCAACATGATGATATGCTTAAAATACTTAGATTTTGGGCAGATTCCATTCAGTGTATTGTGTGTGAAGAAAGCAAAAGAGTAATAGACACATTCCTTTGGTGATATACTGGTATATATGATTTTCTCATCTTTGTAGACTTGAGAACTATCCCCAGTTTCTGATGCTTCTGTTTATTGGAGGATTACAGTACCCTGTAGGTCACATGGTTTTACTTTCTCTTTTTTTGGTAAAAAAGATTGTGAATTCAGTTTTTAGAATGGAAGAAATTGCACTGGATAATGCTACATTTTTAACGATAGAAAAATGTCACATTTATGTTTACAATTTAAAGTATCGTTTTGCATGATTAAACTATAAATCAATTTCTTTTATAAGTGACCTGCAATTTGTTGCATGTTAAACAGCAACATGTGATTGAATCTTTAGATTGCATTTAATTTTTTTTAAAAATTACAATATAACATTAATGTAATTTTTTGTACAATGATTGAAAAATGATGTAAATATAACAAATGACAAATCATTCTTTAAGTTTAATGGGATATAAACTTGGATTAGTACGTGATCAAAATTGATCATGAGACAACCTATATCCCATGAAAGTCACTGATTCCTGTGTATTTGTTGATGAGAGATTTTTGTTGTATGTAACAGAGGACCTCCGCCTGTGCCGGAACTCTTTATCAATTGAGCCGGATTTTCTTTGCCAAGGGCTACTACACTGGAGGCAAGATAAATTCATTTCTAATTCTAATAATCTAATAATCACTGTGGCGATAACCTTTTACCGGTACACGCTTAATTTCATTATGATTTCAACTATCCTCCACCTTTTTTTAAAAAGTTCTTTATAAAACTTTAATTTTGGGGGCAAAAAATGCATAATAATGCATTTAGTCATTTGATGAAAGTAATGGCTGATATTTTAATTTAATTTGCGTCTTTATGTTTCCTTCAGAGCCAGAAAAGAGGCGCTGGGGGTCATTTGGTTACATCGGGTTGATCACCATGCTTGGCTGTACAGTGGGCGTCGCCCTCAGACAACTCCGTGTCTTCCCACACTAAAGCAAGAATGTGTGATAGACTCAACTATTGACATGTGCTGTGCATAACTGTATTAACACATTAGATTTTTGGTTGTTTTAATTTGTAGAGTGTCTGGTACCATTTCATGAAAAATTTTCATAAGAGATTTTGTAATCAAATTACACTTATACATGGAATTATTGGTGCAAGCATTATTAAGGTTGTACATGTACCTTAAAGTCATTGAACTTAACAAGTATACTTAATGTTTACGTTAAGAAAGAACAGTTATAATGATATATATATATGTGTCGGATTAAAAAATTTTTTTTATCATTCTAGTCTCGTTTAGAAAGAACAGCAAAATCAGTGCTATATATTTCTGGCTAGACTTGCAACGGTAGTGAGGCAACACGTAGAAGTTTATGTTGTTGTAACTGTTTTCCTGTATAGTTCTTTGAGATAAGATTACACATAGTATCATAGTATTTATAAGTCAAGTGCACACAAATAAAAATAAACAACAACTTTTTCATATTGATGTGTCTTGTGTCTATTTAAAACTGTTCCATCTACCGGTATTCTCTACCAACCTGTTCAATACAAAGAATATGTAAGTACAATGTAACAGGATGTGGCTATGTTTACTGTTAGATTGGTCGGGCTGTGGACTGGTAGAGCACCTGGCAATTGACACAGATTTTTGTGACCTTGACTTTTCCTTCCATAAACAACCCTACTGAACACATAAAAAAGAATAAATAATGGATTAGACTACGAGTACCTGATTAGCGTTGCTATATAAACCATGTGATATTGCCCAAGGTAGCTTATACGAGTACCTGTACTTCCTTTACTGACCTTTGAAGCTACTGGACAGAAAACTGCGCTCATAATGCAGGACCCCATGGTTTAATTTGCAATCCATTTCAGGTTAAATTCTGAAGTTACAATAGTTATTTATTATGATTGTCCTTCTACCAAACATTTCATCAGGAGTGGAATGCAGTGGCTGCTGAAACCAGACACTTCAATTCTTATTCCTGACATAAACAAAAAATACTTCAGTACTATTTTCTGACATAGATAAACATAAGATACTTTAGTACGAATTCAAGACATATATAAACAAGAGATACTTTAGTTATAATTCCTGACAAAGATACACATGAGATACTTAAGTACGAAGTCAAGACATAGATAAATGCATGATACTTCAGTACGATTCGCAGACATAGATACACATGATATACCAGGTACTTTAGCACCAATTCCTGTTAAAGATAAACAGGAAGCACTTTTTCCTGCCATGATAAACATGAGATTTCAGTTCTAATTCCTGACAAAGATAGACATGAGAAAATTCAGTACTTATTCCTGACATGATTAATATATTATGAGATACTTCATTTCTTATTCGTGACATAGATAAACAAGAAATACTTCAATAGCAATTACTTACATAGGTAAACAGGTATATTTGAATTGCATTTTAACTTACAATTTAATAAAGTTAAAAATTCTAAGGTTCAGATTCAATGTTTGAGAATTTTATTATGAGTATTGAGTATATTATGATACAGTATATACAGTGAATACAAAAATATTTATAATAAAACAACAACAAAGGCATTTCTATAGATGCAGTCTTGGATAAAATATGTACATGCAGGTACATGAATAACAAATTACTAAAATAGAAGATATATTCGTTGAGGTTTAATGTTTATTACAGTTATCAACAAAATGCTCTTTTATTTTCATAAATATCACTCATCACCTATGAAAACTTCTGTCTCTATGGCATACATATGTGTATTAAAAAGGTCTTGGACAGAATAATATGTATAATTTTCACTATGAAAACAAAACCACAGATATCTATAGGTATTCTGAAGTAGCAAGTATCCTGAGTCACACTGCAGAACTATACATGTATAAGGAATCTGTCACAGATTTGTTCTTTATACTTTTTATAAACCTGCACTGTTAAAATAAAGCAGCACCTGGGTTTTTGCAACATTTTGAATTTTTGATTAACACCTTATCAATTTCAAACTTGATATCTTGTATTTCCCTGTTCATACAGAAAATTGCATGAGAGTTTGAGTATTTAGAAAGGAGTGAATAAAAATATTGAAAATATATGATACATGAGAGGAAACATAATACATCTCCACTAAGATTATTGTCATAATTATGTATAAAACCAACACAAATTTGTTAAAAGGAATCATTAAACATGATACAAATAAAAGGTAATATTAAGATAACAGATAATCTATAATTTCTTGGTTATATTGCAAATCATGAAGTCTTTGTAAACATATAAAATTGCAAACATTTCATTATTTTCAGCACTTGCCATCACATGCTGTATAGTGCACAGATTGTTAGCACTGGTTCCAAAGGCGGGTTCAGCAGGTGTTCGTGAGTGCTCGCCAAAATTTGTATTATAGGTATAGGGAACTTTTGCGAGCGCTCACGGGCACCCACTCTGCTGAACACGCCTCAGCTGATACTATATGTAAAACAAATAACAGATCATTACTTCATAGTTTTAAATAAAATTAAATCAATACAATAAAACACATTAATACAAAAGTTCTTAATAATTTCAGACAAAATTTTTTTCAAGACCTTGAATAGTTTAGGGACTACAAAACTGACATGTAGAGAGTACTTTGAGTATTTTTTATGAAAAAAAAAGAAAAAAATCTCAGAAATTTCGATCAAAATAACCTTTTACCTAAACTAAAATAATTCACTTGTTCATATAATGTGGGCTTGATAAAGAAATATAAAAAATGAGTTAAGGAGCATTAACATAATTCTTTTTTTCCCCTAATATTATGTCTGATAATCATTCAAAAGAGTATTCAAATATCAATATCAATCAAATTATAACAATATGAATCAAATAACAACTAAATCTCAACCCTCAATAAAATTTTCCTCATCAAAAAGTAGACTACTCCGAAATCTTAATGTTATAGGTCTACCATTCAATTCTTCCTCAACTTCACGTTTTTATAATAGGGCAAGGATCTCTCTCTGGCGCCCTCTACAGAGAAAGGAGGGACGTAACCAATCAGGGTCTTGGCCTTATCATATCGCACGTAAAATTTCCTTGTGGAGAAAATAATTCCTGATAAACTGAGAGGGAAAGAAAATCGTTTAAATGGTGAAATCAAAAGACAAACTGTTTCTACCAGGAAACAGATAAAAAACACGATGGACAGAGGCACATAATAGGAGGTCATCTGGAACCCCCTGCTCTCTAGATATGGTCGACTGAGGGCCTGAATAGACTGGGGGGGCGTGTCATCCATGATGAACATTCTCTCATTTCCAAAGCTTGGATTGTTGTACATGGTCTTCAGACAACATACAAAGCCCCAGGCAACATTGCCAGCATAAGCATAGGCCTCAAGATTCTCTCCATTACCCATTCTGATAAAGCTGCCATTGTTATCCTCAGCGTATTGTAACATCATGGCGATCAGTTTGTCCCCTTCTCCATACATTGTTGGTGGTAACAATGACACCGTTCTTAATTTCCTGCCTGGAAAACAAGAAAATTAATGCATCCTTTTTCAAAGTTACGATACAAAGTAACAAGAACTCAAGATAAACACTGGAAACCCTGTTTTATTTGACAAAGTTTTTCTCAAAGTTTAAAAGTACAACGAAAAAATTTACTGGTATCTTACAGCTAAGCAGGTTATGTATTTTATTATGTCTAACTAGTTAAATTCATGTTAGGTGACAGTGTATATAGTAATGAATCAACAAAGTTATAGCAGAACTGACCATTTGCTAATGGAGTTTGATCAGCCTTCAGAACCTGCTGTTCAGCCACTCGCTTCGTTCCCCCATAATCCCTGAACAGAAGTGGACGGACATCTTTGAGTTCTGTTTCACTGCCTCCCTGGCAGTTAAAGTATCCCTGTACAGTGCCGATTGACGAGCAGTAGATCAGAATGGGCACACCTTCCTCCACACATGCCGCTATCACATTAGCTGTGCCTTAAATCATACATCAGATGAAAGGAATAATGACACATTAGGAGTCAGGAGAGCTGTTAACCAACTTTTATTTGTATGCGAGAAATGTTTGCAAGATTCATGAGAGCGTGGTTATCGCAAATATTTCTCATTGCAAATCAGTCCTGAAATACCCGTTACATGTATATATTGATAATTTTCGAGATAACTTACATGTTATTCATGAAAATAAGTTGTAGCAAAGCACTTCATGTCCGGTAAATCACGAAATAAAGTAGTTGTGAATAAAAGCTGGTTTACAGTGTATAGACCAAAGATATCAGTAAAAATAGAACCTGACTAAAAATTTGGAGGTTGCAGATTGAATTCCAATTTTATCTATTTCTTTCCATTGTATGCTAATACCTCCTTCCTATCACAAACCCCATTTTTTTTATTTTATTGGCAGGAAGCATGACATAATTAGGTCACCCATGTACCTCATTACAGTTCTACTGTCATTTCAATGACCCAAAATAAACCTCCAGGGAAGCCAGTATCAGGAGTGTGAGACCCAGTTAAAATTTTCAAGTTCTATAAACTATTATCATGAGTAGGAGACCCTGTAATCATTCACTTGTACCTACCCTTCACATTCACTTCCTGTAGGAGTTTCTTGTCCGGCTGAAATCTCGCATCTATTGCTGAAGCCAAGTGAAGCACAGCGGAGGCATTATGAAAAGCCTTTCTCAGAGATTCAGTATCTCCTAGGTTCCCCGTGTAAGTTATTACATCGAGCCTTGGTGTGTAATCTACAATTGAGTCCGTCATATACTGAAAATTAAATATCCATTGTTTGACACTCATGCATTAGCATGTGTTTTATCTATCATAATAAGCTTCTAATCACTGAAGTGAAACTTATTTTCCAGCTTCTAGATCATACAAATAATTTAATGACTTTGCATAATTTATATACACTCTGCTTTTTAACAGCATTGAAAACCATTAGTCACATTATATTTTATCAAATGCAATAAGTAACTAATGATTATTGTAAAAAAATTAACTTTTTGTTAAAAAATGTTATAAAGCATCCACTAATATTGAAACAATTCTATGGTCTATATATACAGTAAACACATATACTGTCATGCATTAGTAAAAAACATTCAAAAAATCAATATACATATTTTAAAGTTTATACCAAGAGATCTGCTGAATGGAATCAGGTCAAACACTCTAATTTCTGTCACCCAGGGGGCGCTCAGCTGAAGATGCTGGATGACATGCTGACCCAGAAACCCAGCGCCTCCAGTCACCGTCACTGTACACATATCCCTTCACCGTCAGGGAGACCCTGACTTCAGGGGAGTATTACACTGCTGGGATACTGCTCTGTCATTTAGCTTCTTCAGATCAGTCTCCTGTAAACATGTAAACATGTAAGATGCTGCATGTTCATGTCAGAAAAACACATGTAATATCATAGGTACATCTAGAAACATATAAATACATGTACATTTGGAGGCACTTCACATGCCTGATAAAGGTGCTTAGTGTTTTAACGTGTAACATACTGTATCTATATCATGTATATCTTTGGAACAAGATAATGATATTCGCCGGTTCCTTAACAACTTGTGTGCAACTGCGACAGGTACTTGTTTCTGTAAAAGTCCACCATACATCATTACATAAATAGTGCCTGTTGGGCTTTATAACATTTTTTAACAGTTGAAATTGACACTCCGAGAATACCATTGTCAACCGACGCGAAGCGGAAGTTGAAGATGGTTTTCCAAGGGTGTCAATGAATTTCAACTGTTACACTCCTAGACAGGCACTATTTGTTTTATTATACTGAATGACTTAATTTTAAAGAAAAATTTACTGCTTTTATTAAGGAATGACGTGAAATTGTATGCGCATAATTTACTCATGTTACAATTTGTTGTGTTACCCATTGCCAAGTGGGTAATAGAACAGATTATAAACTTCAGATTTTAGTATTTAACATAAAAGTATAATTAAATATTATGATATATATCATAGGTTAAACTTTTATTACAGGAGCAAGTGCCTGTATCAAGCATAAAAAGTGGGAGAAATTAAGCATGTTAAGTAAGTCTCCCATCAAACATAAGGGCAAACAGAGATTCTCTGTTTTATCATACAAATAACTGAATGACATAGAAAATACTTCAAATTTAAGTAATGACAGTCCCTGAAATGTTCCACTTTCGAATTTTCTGTGCACTCACCATGCATTCACTTGCGCTCACTCTGTGTTCACTTTGTGCTTACCATTCGTTCAGCGTTCAGTCACCCTTCATTCATTTTCATTCGGAACTACGTGAAAGGATCGGTCTTTGAGAGTATTACAACAAAAATGAGGAAAGAACGCTTGCGTAAAGGTACAAGGAACTTACATTTCACACCAGAAACATCATTTTAATCATGAATTAATTTGTAGAATATAAAGTACACATTCTTGATTATGTCCATAAATAAAAAAGACTTTTTTTGGTTTTTTTATGAAATCAACAAAACCATTGTATGTTTTTTTTTAACAGTGTAAGTAAACAGTAAATGACTATACTCTGTCCCAAGATATCACTTGAACGGTGACCTCCCGTACATATACATGTATAACGTTACAGGGTACGTATCCTGTTTGTATGTACGACAGGTCAGTCGTGAAGTTTATGTGTTACTTTTTAAACGATATTACAACAAGGATAATCTTCTATTTAGGCTGATAACAATACATATATGTTGTTAATTTTAATTATTTGCTATTTTTCGCCTGATTACCCGCGAAATACAATGTAATGATAAATCCCGATGCACTCCGAACAAATCGTTCATATTGCGTTCACTGTGCGTTCACCATTCACTTTGCGCTCGCGTTTGCACTCACCGTTCAAGTGGGAAAGTAGAACGTTTCAAGGGACTTTGATTTAATTCATAAAAATAAAAAGCAAAATATTAAAAGAAAGAAAAAAACCTTATCTTGTTTACATCACACCAGCATCACTTCACTTCCGGGCGGTGTCCAGTCAATTGGAACACTTACCATCTCGTACACAGACTGTTCGTATTGTCAACTGGTACACAAACAAAAAGGCACATCGAACACACGGCTTGATGAAATTTTGTAAATTTTAATATTTTGGTTGATATATAAAACATTTTTTTAAACAATGGGGATATTTCAATTAAAGAGGCCTGTGGGCCACATCACTTACCTGAGTTGATGTGGAAGGGGTGGCGATTTAGCGTTCCTGTGTTTAATATATGATCAACCTAATACAACAACCCATAATAGTGACCTTTCTGTATCCCAGGGGTTACACTGCAAACTTATATATGACCCACAGGATTTGTGATAATAAATAAACTCGTTATCTGTTAAGCTTGCTTGAATCCATATTACAGCCTTCTGAATAGTTCTTAATATTTAAATGTAATGCACACTACACCAGCTATCACCTTCTATTATCTCAGGCCTGATCAAATTACACATAAAATTTACAATATACTAGTATGACCAAACAAGCAAATTATTAACTTAGTTTACTCCTACGGTCATTTCACATTTAGATTATAAATGTATTAAATACCGGGTTTTTTGTTTCATCCTTGTAATGTGAAAGAAATTAAATAATGGACCCAGCATATTAATAAAAATAGAAAATGGACCTAAAAAGATCAAATGTCGTAATATGTAAACGGTGTGACCGTTGGACCGAGCGCAGATTTAACACAGTACAGTTTGATATGTGTACAACAATTTATTTGAAATGCACACTGTAGGATCCGCCTACTTTTAAAATCATTAGCAAAAGTTAAACTAAACGTCGCGTGATCAGTCTACATTATGACGTCATGTCTCGTACGTAAAACGTACCAAGTTTTGTCTTCGGAAACAGCCGAAGAGAGTTACGTGATTCCGACAAAATTTTTTATTTCTTCTTTCATTTAATCCATATCTCGACTACAGGTAATAAAAATTGAATACTTTATTCAGTGTCTATATAAAAGATCAGTTCCTTGATGTTTATGTTTGTATATTCCATCTGATAATTTGATAAGATATACGTAGAACAAGTCGTATTTCTTGATTGAAGCACTTTTTCAACTTATATGTTTTTTACTTTAATTTTTTAAAATTTAAATTACCTTCTATTGAAACATTGGAAAGATATTAATCGAGTTTAGGAGCAATAAACATCGATAAGTGCCAGTCAATTAATGATCGAACTAGCTTTTTAAAAACAAAATGGCGGCCAATATGGCGGCGCCCAGAGCTGGAAGAAATTTTTTTTAGCCCTAAGTACCCCTGATTCAACTCTCATTTTTCACTGATTTTCTTATATATACGTGTTACCATTAATCCTCGCTTTGCGAGGCGGGCTTCGCCCGCCTCTCGCTGCGCTCGGTAATATGTAAACGGCGTGACCGTTGGACCGAGCGCAGATTTAAAACAGTGCAGTTTGATATTTGTACAACAAAATTTATTTGAAACGCACACAGTAGGATCCGTCTGGTTGCCTACTCAAATCATTAGTTAAAGTTTAACTAAACGTCGCGTGCTCAGTCTACATTATGACGTCATGTTTCAGACGTAAAACGTACACGTTTTGTCTTCGGAAATAGCCGAAGAGAGTATCGTTATTCCGAACTTTTTTATTTCTTCTTTCATTGTTTATCAATTTAATTCATATAAATGCCGCGGTAATCAAAGTTAACATTTAATTCAGTACCTTAAAGATCAGTTCCTTGACGTTAATGTTTTTATTTTCCATCTGATAATTTGATAAGACATACATAGAACAAGTCGTGTTTCTTGATTGAAGCACTATTGAAACTTATCTGGTTTCCTTCATAATTTCTTTTAATTCAAATTACCTTCAAATGAAACATTGAAACTTATCTAATCGAGTTCAGGGGCAATAAACATCGATAAGTACCAGTCAATCAATGATCGAACTAACTTTTTAAAAACAAAATGGCTGCCAATATGGCGGCGCCCAGGGCTGGAAGAAAATTTTTTTGGCCTTAGTACCCCTGATTCAACTTTCATTTTTCACTGATTTTCATATATATACGTGTTACCATTAATCCTCGCTTCGCGAGGCGGGCTTCGCCCGCCTCTCGCTGCGCTCGGTAATATGTAAACCGTGTGACCGTTGGACCGAGCGCAGATTTAACACAGTGCAGTTTGATTTTTGTATAATAAAATCTATTTTAAACGCACATAGTAGGATCCGCCAGCATGATTGCCTTCTCAAATCATTTGTCAAAGTAAAACTAAATGTCGCGTGCTCAGTCTACATTATGTCGTCATATTTCAGACGTAAAACGTCTTCGGAAATAGCCGAAGAGACTTACGTGATTCGGATTTTTTTTTAAATTCTTCTTTCATTGTTCATCAATTTAATTCATTTGAATGCCAATGTAATAAAATTGAATACTTTATTCAGAATCTTAAAGATCAGTTCCTTGACGTTAATGTTTTCATTTTCCATCTGATAATTTGATAAGGCATACATAGAACAAGTCGTGTTTCTTGATTGAAGCACTATTAAAACTTATCTGGTTTCCTTTTTGATTTCTTTTAATTCAAATTACCTTCTATTGAAACACTGGAACTTATTTTATCGAGTTCAGGGGCAATAAACATCGATAAGTACCAGTCAATCAATGATCGAACTAACTTTTTAAAAACAAAATGGCGGCCAATATGGCGGCGCCCATGGCTGGAAGAAAATTTTTTGGACCTTAGTACCCCTGATTCAACTTTCATTTTTCACTGATCTTCTTATATATACGTGTTAACATTAATCCTCGCTTCGCGAGGCGGGCTTCGCCCGCCTCTCGCTGCGCTCGGTATTAAGCTGTATTTTATAGCAGTTTTTGGTAATTCAAAACACAATACAATGTTTATATATAATCAATTTAATTAGAGGAGTTAAATTTTTAATTTTTTTAATGATGAACTTGGGCCACTCAGATATTATCGACAATAATCCACTCAAATCTTAAATATAATATGTTTTACGGTGCTACCGTTCTGGCGAGCGCTTTGAGAGATTATTTCTCTACAATAAGTATGCCGGGGCAAATGTATTTTAATGGTCATGATACATACAGCGCAACCCTCCACCCCTCACCACAGAGAGAGAGAGAGAGAGAGAGAGAGAGAGAGAGAGAGAGAGAGAGAGAGAGAGAGAGAGAGAGAGAGAGCCCGGTTCCTGTTTGTAAATTTAATGGTTTGACTATATGCAATATCTACATAAATTTTTTAACTGTTTATTTTTTCTCTTTATTCCTTTTTATTTAGTTCAAAATATCCTATTGTTTATTTCCTCCCTACTCTTATACTTACCTGCCTACTGTACAAGCATGCACATTTAGCTTAAAACGAATCGATATGACAGTAAAGTATGGCTCTTGCTAGTATATATTTAAATATTTACATTCCACGTATATTTTGCATGTAAAGTTACTGCAGATATAGCGCCATAACACAGAAAGGGTACTAAAAGGTTAATTGACGAGTTTTAATTGTGACGTCACAAACGTTGAACGCTGATAAATACAACGTCACAAGCGAAAATCAAAGATCACGCTTGTGGCTGTTACAGTGGCTCTTCCATGAATTTAAACTTACCCATAGGATAGTACAGTAATTTTGAGGTATAATTCGCATTTGCGTACAAGGCAAGAATGTAAAAAAAATGTAAATATAAGCATTAAATCCTTATTTTTTGAAAGATATAGTCTCATAACTGCAACGGTGTGTGCATACAAATTTTCATAAACGCTGATGCGTATGCACACACCGTTGCAGTTATGAGACTATATCTTTCAAAAAATAAGGATTCAATACTTAAATATTTGCATATCCATTGTTCTTTCCCACTGTAAGTCCATACGGAGGAACTGCAATTATTTTTCTATAATCGCAATTGCTCTGTCTGTATACTATGACGTCATAAAGGTGTGACGTCATATTCTTTTCCATGACGTTAAAGATATTAAAAAACCACTATACGATACATCACGTGTTTTTCTCCAACTCCATAAAATTGATGTATTTAATTAATATTAAAACATGCCTTATGATAACATTTTAAAGGAATTACTGTTATAACACATCATTGAATCTGTTAACAAATCTATGTGAATTAAAAAGATACATTACAGTCTGAATGTTTATTTTTGATGCAATAGCTAAATGTCAAGGTCTAGGCTAATACAGGGTATTTGCGAGTGGTAAAATGCAAATATAAGTAATAAACAAGTAATAGCTTTCCTAAAAGCTTGCCTGACTAAACAAAATTATTCAATGGAAGCATGCATGTATCAATTAGTATCTTTTCAGTAATGAATTTTAATTTTTGCTGCTGATCATAAATTTATAAATGGAACATTAAAATTTTAGACGAAATGTCAGTCTTTTCTTCGATCTAGAACATGTACATATATACTTGTTTCACTTGAAATTCAATTATTTTATCAATTCAATTTTTTTAAGGAATGTACACATATCATATAAGTGCATGTAAGCTTGAAAGCTGGAGATTAAATAGTCATTTAAAAAAAAATTGTATATGTTATATTAAGATGCAAAATCAACTGAAAGGCGTTTTTAACCTTATAAAATATGAAATGGTATACAAACACGTTTTGTTTTTGAATGTTTGTGGGGAAGCTTCATCAAAATCATCTTGACAAGCAATTAAAAAAGGGCGAATTCTCAAATTCATGAAAAAAACCCTAACTGTAACTTCAATTCCTTATTTGCAGATTCATTTATTACATGCTCCTACAAAAGTAGAGGAGGCAAATCCATGATATTTCAATTTATTATATAAAGTTAAGAAAAGTGCCTGCTGCAAAAAAAATGGTAAGGTGGAAGCAGCCCCACCACCCCCACCCCCGATGCTACGTGCCTGTGATGTTTACAGAGTATGGTGTGCACTGTGGTATTCGCATGATCCCAACGGAATCGTCCACTAATCGCCGCCCAAAAACTATGAATGAGACATTATGGCGCGAAGTCCTGCTTTACCATTCACGCATTTGAATGAACTCATCCATTGGCAGAGATTCATGGGGAGGGGGTCAGATGAATTTTTTGACATTTGATTTGTAACAGCTACATACATGTATATTATACTTTGGATCGGATGTTTTGGATGAAATCTATCGAATTAACAAACACACTTGATTAGTAGTTGTGAAATGTAGTAATGTACATTTAGTAAGACGCGAGTTATTACCCCTTTTCAAGATTAATGAAATCGCCCAACTGAACGAAAATCGGGTCACAACCGGCTTTTGCGATTTAGTTCCTCCAGTAAACATTCCAGCAGGCATGTTCACGAAACTTTCCTAAGATATGACCTAAGTGTGTTCCTAAGATATGACTTAGGAAAAAAGTTAGGAACATCCTAAGATCAACTTAGGACACGTCTTAAGATGTAGCTCGACGGTAACTTAGGAACATCTTAAGTTAGGATATCCTAACCTTCTACAACCATTTTTATTTTTCACAATTATTCATTCAGATCGAATTTGATAGACTTATGTAGGGATGAATCATTAAACATTTTGCCAGAGAAAATTGTACGTCTCGGTAGTTAACACAAAAGGCCTAAAACCAGTAATTTTAATGTATGCATTTTAATAATTTTACATTTACCTAAATATATATCAGTTACCAATAACAATTTAGTTTGTTTTTCTTTAAATGAACCCCCCCCCCCAAAAAAAAATATTAAAATAAAAAATATTACAAGCCCCTAAAAATTCAAATAACTGTTCTTTTTTAAACAAAGAAAATATGTATCAGGACAGAATTGGCTTCAAGCAGATAATTATGTAAACAACACGTGTGTATTGTCATTTCATAATTAACATTTGAGAATTTTGTCATTCACGTATATGTAATACATAAACACGCGATTTTCATGGAATTTGAAACGTTACATGAGGAAACGCATGTACTCGTACAAACACAATCAATTTCCCTTTAATCTGCAATATATAGAATACACGAACATGTTAAATAAGGAATAAGTTGTAATATATCTCGATAATATATAAATACAGTTCATTCAACATTTCACATTTTTTAAAGATTATTTTTTTCAAAAAAAAGTGATCAAAATTAGGAATGATCACGTATGGTATATGTAACCAGATGTAAATTTACTTTTTATAGCAAAGGATATTTAAATAATTGTTATCAAAAATTATTATAATCAAAACAATGAATGTAACTCATTTAGTGTACAATGTAGATAAAAAAATAAGTGAATAAATTTCATTTGTCAAACAGACATAGTATTTGCGAAAAAAATCTTAATTTGTCAACTCCAAGGCAAGCATGTAGCAACGGGGAGGTGGTGAGAGTTCGGGGTCCCCCTTCACATCATTTTGTTAAAATGAACATACATGATAGAATAATTGACTATGCCCCCCCCCCCCTCCTCCCGGATTAGGAATTTGATGTTTGTCGAAAATGCTGGAACTGTGGAAAATATTGCTTTATTCTACCGGTCTTTAGAAAAGGCTTCACAACATCTCAATATCCCTAAAAACGTGATCTTATAGCTTTAGGATGGTCTTAGGACAAGGTAGGTGATGTCTTAAAGTTAGGACAAAGTTATGGCGGTTCCTAAATTTAGGAGAGCTTCGAGAAACAGACTTAAGACTAAGACGTATCCTAAGACGTACTTAGGACACGCCATAGTCCTAAGATAGCTTCGTGAACATGCCTGCTGCTGTATAAATATATATTTGTTTTAATCCAAACTGATGACTCTCTTGTTATATTGATAATCCAACACCAATTATTACTTACATTGTATCGTAATAGGCAATATGTTACAACTTGTTGCGATGACCCCCTCCCCCTTTTTCACCGTTCAAATATGGTGGAATGCAGATCTATTTTTAAATCAGGATTACACACGTGCACTGCATGGTGAACATCCCTTTTACTTGAAAACTCTTGCTCGCTGTTCTTATAACATCCCATATAACATTTTCATCAATTGTAAATGTAAATGCTGACACCTTAAACATGAATCTGTTGATCTTTTTTGTGAAATATCATGATATTGCTTGATCCCATTGTCTGCACTGTTTCGGAGAATGTAACTTTTAAACCTTAGATATGCCTGACGTCATGACGTCAGGCAACAACGATTATTTAGTGAACATGGCGTTATGAATAGCAACTGCTCTGCTGGCATATTTTCCATGATGCGCTAGCGCGCATCATGGAATATGCCAACAGAGCAATTGCTATTCATAACGCCATGTTCACTAAATAGCGTTGTTTATTTCTTAAATAATCTCTATATTAAAAAAAACAAAACAAATCATATGTCAATGAGACAGGTATCGCAGTCTATACTGAAATAGTTAGTACACACATTACAGATGTTTGATCCACCTCTAAATTTATCGTAGGAAATATAGCACGAGAGCACAGTGACGTCATCCATAACTTTGTTCGTCTTTGTTTACGTATCTCGACTCAATACGAATGTATGTAAGCAACTAACAAATCTACTGAGTCTCGCCAAAGCATATGCGGTACTCTAAACGTGTCTTTAAACCTTAAGACACCGTAAATTACGAGTTAAAACTCGGCCATTTTTGGCATAGCACCACGGGTGAAAACATTAGAGAGCATTATGGGACGTAGACAAAAAATTTTGTTTGATGAACTGTAGGTTTAGCTCGTTCTTTTTCCCGCGCACACTGGTTCTTAGAGCTTGCTTGATCGTCGTCCGGCCGGATTTATGGGGCTGACTGATGACAGGATTTTCTGGTCGTGTAATTCTGACGACATGGAACTAATTCATTGACAGTGTGCCCGACGCATACCCAGCAGCAGCCGGGGAACGATCGATCTACTTAAAATTTTAAAGCTCCTAAAGGTCATCGGTTTTATAACAAAATGAATTTGTCTGCTGCGTTTTATCGGATTTTTTTTTTGTCAAGAAACTGTATATAACTTTTGGCCTACTACTGTGGAATGATTAAATTTCGTGGGGGCCAATTTTCGTGGATTGCTTAAATTTAACAGGTTCATGGGGACGTAATTTTCGTGTATTATCTTAAACCTACAAAGGATATATGACTTTATTACCATAATTTATTAATTCGTGGAGGATGTTAATTCGTGGATGCGAGGTATCCACGAATTCCACGAAAATTGAGCCACCACGAAATCTAATGATTCCACAGTATTTATAAAAAAAAATCATTATTCTGAATATGAATAATTAGGGTATAATGAAAATAGGTTGGGGGTAATATCTTCTCAAGAAGTATAGACCCATAAATATCATGACTTCAACACTAGGTTCCTTATATGCTTCTTCCATATTGGAAGCAATTTAAGGCTGTAGATCTATTATTATTCACATGTAAGTTTCTTCACGGGGCCAGTGCGATCTTCATCTTAATCAGTGTATTAAAAATTATTGCATCTGTATAGTATATAATTACAGCCTATTAAGCTCGCCTAGACGAAGTCGGGGGGAGCTTATGCTATACCCCCGGCGTTGGCGTTGGCGTCCGGACCTGGTTAAGGTACGTTTTTGTTGCAGGTCCTGTTTCTAAGTTAATACTTGTCCTATCTTCACTAAACTTGCATGGATGATGCATCTTGACCTTCTTATAGCCTTGAAATACTTGGATGCTAAATCTTGGCCATGAATTTCAGATGCTGGAGGAGGTTAAGGTTTTTGGAGCAGATTAAAGTTTTTGGTGCGGGTGCCCTTTGATAGCCATTTCTAAGTTACTACTGGTCCTTTATGTTCTTATTCGTTTCACTCAAACGAACATAAAATATTTATGAAATAAACACAAACTCGTGAGTAGGATGTGAAGCGCTCTGAAAGTGCAGTTTTAATTAATTTCAATATAACAATAATTTCTTTCTTTCAAAACCAAATCTTCCACATCTACAAAATAAAATTACAAATTTTAGACAGTGGATACATCTTTATATTATACAATACGAAGCAATGGGCGGGTGGGTGGGACTTATATGACTGCACGAAAAAGAGCCTTCGAATGGCTTTACTAGTTACTAGTACACAATAACTTTCACGGTCATTCATAGCCCGTGCTATGAATATCAATATTGTCACCTGACTAGGTGACAATAATAACAACCAATAGATGTAAAGAATAAACAAACACTACCACGTGTTTAAGTAACATTATAATAAATACAGAACTTCACCAAACTTGCATGGATGGTGCGTCTTATGATACTGATGCACCTGACAGGCTTGACTGCTGAATCTGAGCCATTGGTTTCGGATGCTGGATAAGGTTAAGGTTTTTAAAACTAATATATCTTTGTTATTGCTGGTCCTGACTTCACCAACTTACATGGATGGTGCATCTTATGATACTGATGCACATGACAGGCTTTACTACTGAATCTGAGGCATAGATTTCGGATGCTGGATGAGGTTGAAGTTTTTAGAGCTGGTTAAAGTTTATAGAGCAGTTGCCCTCTGATGATTATTTCTTAGTTATTACTGGTCTAAACTTCACCAAACTTACATGGATGATGCGTCTCATAATAATGATGCACCTGACAGGCTTGATTCTGAATCTGAGCTATAGGTTTCGGATGCTGGATGAGGCTATGGTTTTTAAAACTTTTATATCTTAGTTATTACTGGTTCTTACTTCACCAAACTTGCATGGATGGTGCATCTTATGATACTGATGCACCTGACAGGCTTTAATGCTGAATCTATGCCTTTGGTTTCGGTTGCTGGATGATGTTTAGGTTTTTAGAGCAGGTGAAAGTTAATAGAGCAGGTACCCTCTGATGATTATTTCTTAGTTATTACTGGTCCTTACTTCACCAAACTTACATGGATGATGCGTCTTATGATACTGATGCACCTGACAGGTTTGAATGCTGAATTTGAGTCATAGTTTTTCGATGCTGGATGAGGTTTAGTTTTTTGGAAAGGGTCACATGTTAAATAGATAATAGAACTATTTCAAATTTGAATAGCTGATTTATCTATTATATATACATGTAATTGAATCGTAAAGGTATATTCAGATGCAGAGCCTGATCTCCATTTTCAAGGATGCTGAGAAAAAAAACTACCTCACGCAAACTTCTTCGAATATGTTTTCGTTGTGCAATGATATAACATGATTCCTATGATGTAGTATTGCATGAATTGATACACTATTGTTTCATACAATACAATATTACATCATATATTATATTGTAAAAAGTAATGTGATACAATTCGATATTGTATTCGATAATTTCTTATAATACGGTATTAAATGGACATATGATTTTTAAACTATTTTAAATTAACATAAGGTACATGATATTGAGTCAAAACAGTATCCATGAATATCAAAGATCATTAAGTTATGATTTCATATAACATGATGAAGATGGTCACATAAAGATGATGCTACGTCTCGGCGAGCTTTGTAATCTGTGATTACTTATGTTTGTTTATACATGTATAGTATAAGAATAAATTATTTTTATACTCCAATTTAGATGGGGAGCACCTATTACGGGGTATATGTTGATTTAGAATGGGAGCGCTTGTAACGGGGACTACTTTTGTTGATTTAAATTGGGAGCGTCTATGGGAAGCGCCTATGACGAGGACTACTTTCATTGATTTAGATGGGGAGAGCCTATAACGGGGTCTTGTTTTGTTGATTTAGATGGGGAGCGCCTAAGACGGGGACTACTTTCGTTGATTTAGATGGGATCGAGCTCCTTTAATGGGGTTTACTTTTGTGGCTTGTTTAATAGACAAGCATTATAATTCCTTAATAGAATTGAATGTTCCTCTTTCATTTTTAAGTAACTAGGGGAGGGGGGGGGGGGGCAAACACATGACTTCAAAGAACATATACTGCATACCCGGCCTTAATTAAACTGTCCTTGGGATGCGGTAAATTACCCTCATATCCCTTTCTTTTTAGCTCATCTGGACAAAATGTTCAAGTGAGCTACTAGAAAATGTTTGTACATTTTAAATTTTTTTTATTTAGAGCACTTCACGGTTAAAAAAAAATACTTATTTATCATCTTTAAAAGTATGATACCATGGCATAAAATAAGGCCACATTAGGCATGCTTTAGTCTTACATAAAATATAAAAGGGAATTCTAACCTTCAAGAAATGAAAATGTATAAAATGGATGCAAAATTTAAGTCAGAACTATTTTCAAGTAAGCCATGTGGCCAGGAGAAAATTGTTCGGATATCTCTTTGGTGTTTGCCGGGAAAAGGGCGGATTATGGAAAATACTAGTATCACAGCCTAAATATATTAAATATACTCTCATTTTTATATCTTGGAGAGAGAGAAAAAGAATTTAGAGTATTGTAAAATATTGTCCTTTCCTTACCCCTTTTCAAATCCCCCAGGCCAGGGAAGGTTAAAATATAATGTCCCGTGTTATATTAAATTGAACTTTAATTAATGCTCCCTCTTCAGAGAGATATAAAAACACATTTATTTTGCATAGTACCAGCATTCCACTCGTAACATTTTATGTAACTTTGCAGTATGTGTTACATTTTTATGGAACTATGCTAAATGTATTACATTTTTATGGAAGTATGCTGTACAATGTATGCGTTACATTTTTATGGAAGTATGCTAAATGTATTACATTTTTATGGAAGTATGCTGTACAATGTATGTGTTACAATTTTATGGAACTATGCTGTATGTGTTACAATTTATGGAACTATGCTGTACATGTATGTGTTACATTTTTATGGACCTATGCTGTACATGTATTTGTTACATTTTTATGGGACTATGCTGTATGTGTTACATTTTTATGGAAGTATGCTGTACAATGTATGTGTTACAATTTTATGGAACTATGCTGTACATGAGTTACATTTTTATGGGACTATGCTGTATGTGTTACATTTTTATGGAAGTATGCTGTACAATGTATGTGTTACAATTTTATGGAACTATTCTGTATGTGTTACAATTTTATGGAACTATGCTGTACATATATGTGACACATTTTTATGGAGCTATGCTGTATGTGTTACAATTCTATGGAACTATGCTGTACATGTATGTGTTACTTTTTTTGGTGCTGTACATGTATGTGTTACATTTTTATGGAACTATGCTAAATGTATTACATTTTTATGGAAGTATGCTGTACAATGTATGCGTTACATTTTTATGGAAGTATGCTAAATGTATTACATTTTTATGGAAGTATGCTGTACAATGTATGTGTTACAATTTTATGGAACTATGCTGTATGTGTTACAATTCATGGAACTATGCTGTACATGTATGTGTTACATTTTTATGGAACTATGCTGTACATGTATTTGTTACATTTTTATGAAACTATGCTGTATGTGTTACATTTTTATGGAAGTATGCTGTACAATGTATGTGTTACAATTTTATGGAACTATGCTGTATGTGTTACAATTCTATGGAACTATGCTGTACATGTATGTGTTACAATTCTATGGAACTATGCTGTACATGTATGTGTTACAATTTTATGGAACTATGCTCTATGTGTTACATTTTTATGGAACTATGCTGTACAATGTATGTGTTACATTTTTATGGATCTATGTTGTATGTGTTACAATTTTATGGAACTATGCTGTACATGTATGTGTTACATTTTTATGGAACTATGCTGTATGTGTTACATTTTCATGGATCTATACTGTACAATGTACCAGGTATGTGTAACATTTCTAAGAACTATGCTGTACAATGTACCAGGTATGTGTAACATTTCTAAGAACTATGCTTTACAATGTACCAGGTATGTGTAACATTTCTAAGAACTATGCTGTACAATGTACCAGGTATGTGTAACATTTCTAAGAACTATGCTGTACAATGTACCAGGTATGTGCAACATTTCTAAGAAGTATGCTGTACAATGTACTAGGTATGTGTAACATTTCTAAGGTCTATTCTGGGTGTATTACAGTTGACTGTATTAACATATTTTAATGCATGTTTTAGCTACACTCTTGAAATATATTTTACATGCCACTGTGTCAGTAATTCTTTGTGAATGCTACCATTATGCATTAATCAACATACATGTAAATATGTTACTTACTGTCAATAACTTTATTATGATGCTACATTTAACAGTAACATATAAATGGTACGTGCTGGTAACACCTCTAACTAAATATATTGCATGTACATGTATATCATGTATATTAACGAGGCCGGGTCTAATTTGTTCTGCCCTAGATTTTTGGATGAAACTTTTTACATGAATTTCTGCTGATATAATTATTATTTTAAGATTAAAAAATAAGACATTTACCACACAGTTTGTTTAGGGGGTCATCTCAAAGTGTGTTAATCTTTAACATAGGACCCTATGGGATTTTGCTTGAAATGTATCAATTTTGCATATTTTTTACATTTTTTCAAAACTTCTGCCCTAGGGATTTCTTTTTCTGTTCTACATATCAAAGTTATTGCTAAAAGGCATCTAATGGTCAAATAAAAAAAACCTCTTACCTCCTGGTTTGTTCCAGGGGTCTTATCAAAGTTGATTTTTGTATGCCCAATTTCCCAGATTCGTCAGATAATGGCTATTTTTTATTTGACAAAAGCGGAAAAGGTGATCTAAATAGTATTATTAAAACATTCAGACATATTTAAGTAGTAAAAAAATATATAACATCACATATTAAGGGTCATTGATATAAAATACATGGTTACTGTCTGAAATATATGAATTTAGCTATATTTAGGCGGGTTAAGAAAACGTGACAGAAGGCTACGCTTGCTGAACCCTCTGCACGTTTTCGACCCGAGCCCAAATATAGCTTATACTTCGAGACATTTATGTTTATTCCACAATAATACATTATTTTTACGCATCAAACGAGATATTTTCAACAATTTTCGCTGAATATCTGCAGTTGAAACTATCACGCCATGGCGTCAACCAAGCAAAAAGATGACGTCACAATACAAAAGAAACGCTGCGCGAAAGCGTGCGTACTCGTTCTGTACTCGGCCTCGTTAAGTTACTCCCTGCATGTTACATGTGGTACCAACATGAATGTTTTATGTGTATATATAATTTCACCACTGTATGTGCAACACTTGAGACTAGCTTGAATGCTTCATGCTGCTAATGCTGCTCTATTATATGTTTTACTACACTCTTATTGAAGATAATGCATGTAGATCATTTATGTGGAATGTTCAGTAACTACTAGCATGTTACACTTGGCACTATAATGATACATGTTTCCTTTACTTCAGTGTGTACAGTCAATAACTTTTGACTCTAGGTTGTCATATGAAAGAATGATACATTTTATCATTTGTTTATTCTGACATTTGAATTATGAATAATACATGAAGAAGTCTAGTGACTTGCATACAACATTATCCAGTCACAACAATAACTTGTTCATCTATGTATCACATTACAGCTTATAACTGGAAACAGCAATTATTTTGACACAATGAGGTAGATACTATTCAAGAATTAAAAACACACACACACACACAAAAAAAATAGAACAAAAAACTAGACCGACACAAATGGCTTGCCAACAAAAATGTTGAAAATACATATTAACTTGCGTTGGGACTTAATCGAAGCAGTGAGTTTAAAACAACACATTTTGTTTTTAGACCAATATACAACCTCTATCTAATTGTGCTGTATGTAAATATGTTCAAGAAAAAAAGATTGGGAAATAAATACCGGTATCTTCATCAGTTCATTGGGAGTAAACTGCATCATAGACAAATTTATGGAATACTTGTATTCATCAAAGATAAAAAAAAACATGGCACAACATCCGAGGAGAGACAAAGTTTTAGGAAATGGATGACAGCTGCTGTCATATTTATAACAGATTACTGCAGACAGTTCTTTAATTGATGCTACAGTCCCTATACGGATGATTCTTATTCAAATTTGGTGAGAAACCATCTTACAACTGTACAATCCACTTCCTTTTTCTGCTAGAAGCCTAGCGATGATTGATTGCTCTGAATGGCTTAGAAATAGTCTTTTTGTCATCTAAAGGTAGAATAAAGAACAAGGAAGCACCCACAGTAAATATGAAAGCACCCCAGCCGAAGCCATAGGTCCAATCAAAGTTCCAGGTTTTGAGGGTGTACATCCAGTGGCTGTCTGTTTGTAAGTGGACAATGTCCGAGTTGAACATGGCTGGGTACAGAATCAGGGTTAGTAGGTCCAGCAGAGCTATTTGTATGTAAAACGAAAAAAAAGTTATTATTCATCTAGCTTTATATTGTTTTATCGATTACCTGGTAATTGGTGTGTTCATTCATTTGATGCTTTCAATAAATAAATCTTTGCTACATCATTTATCTAACTATTTCTCACATCAACTCTTTTGATATTCTTATGCATTAAATTATTCTGATTAATACTGTTGTTACATCAATATTCATTAAATACTGATTTTCATGGATTCCATTGTTGAGCTGATCCACGAAAATATAAAATTTCATTGAAGTGCATTAATTATCTAATACTGTGGAATCATTTTTATTTGTGGGGGTCAATGTTCATAGATATAAAAAAATTTCCTGGTCGATGGGGAGTTAATTTAATTGATAGTGTATCAGGATAATTTTAATGAATATTTAATTATAAAGAAATGCTTGTTTATATGATCATTGGGATGTAAATTCGCAGACAAAGGTTACCTACGAAAGCCATGAACATTGGTCCCCCCACAAACAATGATGATTCCACAGTAACATATTGTATCGACTCAATCAGTGGCCATGAATTTAAGTATCTTTAAAACTGTGGTTTTCCCTCAATCCTCCAAAATTGATGCTAACAAGTACCGTATTAATGAAACCCCACTAACTAATCCGATGATGAGATGCACACATTACGTGTAATTGAGTTGGGGATATCTCCAACTCATTTTAACTAAGTAGTCTTTGTTATCTGTTGAGCTCAGCAAATAAAAACATAAGAAAAGCTGTCCATGTGACAGCTAACTAGGTTTTCTTTTGAGTGAACAATATCTAAAATCCATTTGTCAACCCTGAATTGATAAACACTACCTACCCAGAGAAATGGGGTATTCTATATGCAATATTTTGTCCTAAATAAATAAGTTTAACAGGTGGTATTTTCACATAGATTATCAAAAATCAAAATCCAAGTAATATGTAAAATTGTACTGATAAATAAAAACTTCCTATCTTGAAAACTGTTGGAGGAGTAAATAACTGTACAATAGAGGTACCCTATTTGCAATATTATGCGAATAAATGACTAAGTTCAACAGGTGGTATTTTTTTTTATAAATTATCAAAAATCAAAATTCAAATAATATGCACATCTCTGACATTAGTACAACTATTCTTCCAAACAACTAGTTTTCCATACAATAGGGATAATATATATATGCAATATTATGTGAAAAAATGACTATGTTCAACGAATGGTATTTTTTAAAAATAAATTACAGGATATTAAAAATCACAATCCAAGTACATGTAATATTCACATATATGTCGAACAATTGATCTGCAAAACAACAACTTCTTTATCTTGAAAACTGTAGGAGGTGTTATCCGTACAATAGGGGTACCTTTTATTTAGTTTAAAAAGTCAATATATAATAACAACTTCCGAGTGGTAGTAAAGCTAATTTAGGTCAATAATAATAAATTCTGGGTGCTAATTAAACAAACTAAGGTCAGTAATAATAACTTCTGCATGGAAGTTTAGATAAATAAGATCAATATAAATAACTTCTGAGTGGTTGTTAAGCTATTAATTGTTTTGTAAGCTTGAAATGTAATGCATTAATTGTTAAAACTATATCCTAGAAAAGATTAAAAAAAAACGTAATATAGGCTAGCTTATTGTTTGTACTAATAAAATTATGTTCTACAAAAAAACAAAAAAGTACAATGAACCAGAGTATGTCTGATTTTTTAAAAAGTTTAAACAAAACCTGACAGATTAAAATTAATTTACATAGAATGTTACAGAGGTGCTTATTATTTCATGACTGACACAAGGTTACCTGATTATTTTCTGAACTGTCCACAGCTGGACTATTTCTACAACAAAAATTCTTTAAATGATTTCTAAATAAAAATTTGAACTCCTTTTTCAATAAAAAATAAACAAATGGATTGAAAGCAGAGTTACAGGTAGCCACAAAAACCGAGGTACGTACTACAATGTCCTTCAAATCTGTACTGATGCCCATAAAATGCAAAGGTATCGTGGCAAGAAATGGGACCCAAAAAGCTATAAATAAAAACTGTAGAAGTGCCATGACTTTAGCAGTCCGCTGGCTTGCCTTTCTTCTCGGTGACACTGAAGACCTGCAAACTTTCACTAAGAGTCTTTGTTGTTTGCGAGCCACCAAATAGATTCGGATGTGTAGAGTAACAGGTATGCTGATTATTATCACCAAAAACAGAAGGATTCCATACTTGTCCACTAGTGGCCAGATCTCTCGAAGTGATCCACAGAATATAACTTTATCGGTTCTCGAATGGTTTCCTTTGGTAAAATCTGTAATCACTGGCAATGTTGTGAGAAAACAACTGCTCATCCATATGATGATTAACACAAACACAATGTTTCTTTTTTTCATTAAAGCATGATATCTCATTGGATGTAAAATGGCAATGTATCGGTCCACAGCAACAGCAAAATGATTACACAAAATAGCACAATATATTCCAATGGCAGACGCCTGTCGAATAATGCAGACAGTCTGAATTTCAGCGATCTTGTTCCCTCCTATATGAGAAGCCACAACCAGTGGTAAATGGACTACCCCCAACAAGATGTCTGCTACAGCCATCGAGGATATGAAGAATTTTGTAGCCAAGGATAAATGGAATTTATATTTGTTCAATGTAAAAAGGACCACGCCATTTCCTGCCAATATGATCACAATTTGCAGACTGATGAGGATTCCTAGGACAAATAGCCACCATTTTCTCAGAGTTTCATGCCTATCTTCCATGCTGCATAAGTCTTTTAGCTCCTGCCAATTTCAATACACTTCAATAGAACAATCCATATCAAAATATATACTGTAAAACAATTTTTATTCGCCGCGACTTTATTTCACGATTAACTGCCAAAAAACTGGTTTGCGATGACTAATGTTCGCGACCAAGCCTTCTCCAGACCTGTATTGTTCTAAAACTATAGACAAAGGATTGGTTCACAGCAAGAAATATTTGCGACGACAAGGCTCCCGCTAACCTCGCAAAAATTTCTCGCACATGAAGAAAAGTCAGTTTACAGTAGTACATGCAGTTCCCAAAAAAATATCAGCTTGATCTTTTCATTTATATTCCATGGAAAAAGACACAACGTAAATAAAACGTAACATTTAATTGGTTCTGGTCCAAGTTCTCACTTCTCTTCATTCACTGATGTCTATGCCTTTTAACATTCATACTATAAATAATTACTCAGGAAAAAAAGCATATGCATTTATAATATATATATGAGACTAATAGATGTAGAAATGCAGGGCAACCTCACTCACGCCATCAGCTCCTGGCTCAGGTGAGCTAAATTTAATTATAAGAACACAGCATTGATTAACAGAGATTGAAATAATACATGTATACTATGATTGTCAGAAACTACCGCATTGTCTCATATGTTGTCACAGTGATTCATTTTATTTCATTAAACTCAGCTATTTTGAAAAGGAGGATAATTCTAATTTTAAAAAGGCATAATTAGGTGCTTTCCAAATATTCAAAGTACCACCTCTTTCCACATACATATATATGTACGTGTACATGGACCAGTAAAAAAAAAGATAATCAATTGATAAATCAATTTTCTTTTTTTGATATATTTCTATTGAAGTACATGTATTTGACTTTCTTTGATATGAGACGATAACTTATGAACACACTAGATACATGTATATATGCCTTACCCACGAGAGACATGAGGGCACCTGCTAGGATGAACCAGGCCCTCTTACTGCAGTGGGAGTGGATACACAGGCCCACCAGTCCACAGAGGAATGCTCCCAGGGAGAGGAGGACTGCCAACAGGATGAGGCCCCGACAAATCTCCAGCCAACCTGGAACACGCAAAACAATGAATCATAGAGTCACAGGTGTCCTAAGAATCACTCAGGCAACATATTTAATCAAAAACATCTCTGGCCAAAATCAAATCAAAATTCTCATTGGCCAATGTAATTAAAATAATAACTGCCATCCACTCCCCAGTTTTTGATAAGTCACATATGTATCAAAGCCCATGCAGGGATCAGCAGATGGAAGTTCTAGTTTTAATTGGCCTGTTTGTCCAAATCAAATGAAAAATCTCTTTGGCCCAAAAAATTGACTTACCTTTTCTTAGTGACGTGTACCATTAGAATATATCGGTCAGTGTTTGTATTGTGAATCTAGTGTACAGTATTAATTCCTTGTTCTGTGTTGTAATGAAGTTTGTTCTCTCTGTAACATGTATATACCATCTGTGTGACTCAATAACAGAACAAAGGTGTTTCCCCAAACATAAAAGAACTTAATTTAGACAATTAAGATAAACATATCCATAATAAAAAATCCACCTAACAAAAATAAAAATTGCCAAAATCAATCGGCAATCGGTATCGATGATCTTTATCAGTATTTCAGAGACTTAAACAGGTCTCCCGAAATAAGCGATGAAAATAATCACATGGTTGATAATGAAATTGCTAATTTACAGTATGAAGATTATAATCACGATCTAAATAATTACATTACCCAAGATGAAATAAAAAAAGCAATTAAGAATCTAAAAAATAATAAAGCCAGTGGGGAAGATGGGATAAGAAACGAATATATTAAAGCAACACAGCAGTTAATGTTGCCAGTTTATGAAAAGTTGTTCAATTTAGTTTTTTCGTCTGGTAAGATTCCCTCTATTTGGTTGGAGGGAAATATTATACCAATATACAAAAACAAGGGTGTTAAAACCAACCCACAAAACTACAGACCAATCACTATACTAAGCTGTATTGGAAAACTTTTTACCTCCATTCTTAACGAACGACTGAATACATTTTCAGATGAATTTAACGTATTACATGAAAACCAAACAGGTTTTAGAAAAGAATATTCAACCATTGATAATATTTTTACATTACATATTCTATTCGAACTTTTGAGAATGAAGAAGAAAAAACTTTATTGTATGTTTGTAGATTTCGAAAAAGCGTTTGATAACGTATGGCGAAAAGCATTGTGGTTTAAACTATTATCCCATAATATTTGTGGCAAAATGTTTAATATTATTTTCAATATGTACAGTCATATTAAGTCAAGAATTGTTTACAATAATGAAACCTCTACTTTTTTTCATTGTGAAAACGGAGTGAGGCAAGGTGAAAATATGTCAGCCTTCTTATTCTCTATGTACCTTAATGATTTGCATGACTTTTTAAATGAGTCTAATGTACAAGGTTTACCAACTATTACTGACATGTTAGAAAATAAGTTAGATATATTTTTCAAATTATTTGCTATATTATATGCAGACGACACTGTACTGTTAGCTGAATCTCCCGAGGAATTGCAAAGAGAGATAGATTGCTTTCATACTTATTGCATAAAATGGAACCTGAAAATGAATATCGATAAATCTAAAATAATAATATTTAGCAAAGGTAGGCAGAAAGAAAACGTGCAGATAAAATATAACGATAAATTTATTGAAGTTGTTACTGATTTTAACTACTTGGGAATAGTATTTAGCAGAACAGGATCTTTTAAAATTGCAATACAGAAATTAGCCGAAAAAGCTACAAAAGCATTATATGAAGTGTTAAAAAAGGGGAGATTTCATAATCTATCAGTACAGTGTCAACTAGATTTATTTGACAAAATTGTCCAACCTATACTGTTATATGGATGTGAAGTCTGGGGCTTTTCAAATATTGCAATTATAGAAAGAATTCATCTCAAATTTTGTAAACTTCTACTCCATTTAAAACAATCAACTCCAGATTTCATGATATATGGTGAACTTGGTCGATACCCACTTGAAATTCAAATTAAAACACGCATTATTTCTTATTGGTCAAGAATACTTACCGGAAAAGATACAAAAATTGCAAAGTTAATATATGATCTAGGAATTTGTATGAATCACGAAGTTGGGGGGAAAATCCCTTGGTATGAAAATATCAAACATATTCTAAATAATTGCGGTTTATCTAATATATGGATTAATCAAACTATACATAACTCACAATGGCTAAAGGCAAAAATAAAACTCACGTTGGTAGACCAATTCAAACAAAATTGGCAATCTATTCTACAATCATCCCCAAAAGCTCTAAATTATAGAATTTATAAGGAAGAGTTAAAATTTGAACATTATTTTGATACATTATCAAAAAAAGATGCAATTACATTTTGTAGATTTCGAACATGTAATCACCATCTACCCATTGAAAGTGGACGTTGGGCAAATATTCCCAGACATGAAAGATTCTGTGCTCATTGTAATAAGTGTGAAATAGGAGATGAATTTCACTACATACTTAGTTGTAACTCGTTGCAGCAAGAACGCAAGCAATGCTTATCAAATATAAATATAAAAATAAAAAATGCTATTAGTTTTAAATTTATAATGGCAAGTACAAAACACTGTTCTTTGAGGAAATTATGTGCTTTTATTAGAAAAATAAATAAAAAATGCTCCCCAGGTTAGAACCCCCATACTTCACATTTGTATTAACGAGTCAGAGTTGTATATGGTTTTTTTTTTTTTTCTCTCTCTCTCTCTCGCTTACGCATGCATTGTTAATTATTAAGAAATACCACATATTGTATTATTATAATCTCTGTGTACCATTGTGCAATGGTGTTGAGATTGAAATAAATGAATGAATGAATGAATGAACCTAATACAATTACACAAGTTTTAAATAGAAATCATAGTAACTTGAGAGCCCTTCTCTTTCATGCTGCTACCTGCAAGGATTATATTTATATAATTGCAGCTTGTCTCTGATTAGGATAAAATTAGGTCTATTTAACTCCCACATAGAGTTTATCCCTGATGAATTAACACCTCTGTCCAAACTTTGACTATTCATAGTACCAGGTAAAATTCTCTGTGAGATGATATATAAGTTTTAATT
This sequence comes from Magallana angulata, assembly GCF_025612915.1. Classification (NCBI taxonomy): domain Eukaryota; kingdom Metazoa; phylum Mollusca; class Bivalvia; order Ostreida; family Ostreidae; genus Magallana; species Magallana angulata. The sequence continues at coordinate 2,909,104 of NC_069116.1, read as the reverse complement.
ATGAAAGCAAGATAATTAATAGACTTGTTAAGTCTACCTGTATAATGAATGACTTGCAATGTTTCTTGTTATTTTCAAAAAAAGGTTTCATAGAGTATAAGAGAATAAATTAGTAGAAAAATTAATGAAACGACAGCAATCACATCAAATCATTGCTTCCGACTTCTCCCTTGATAACTAATATGTACATGCCTGTTATATCATTTTCCAGCTGACAATTATAAAATTGTTTGTTATTTTGTCCTCTCTGTATAGACTCAAATGTTCCAATTTTGTATGGTGGGAAAGGAAATTAATTTCAAGGGGAAAGCATCAATATGAAACCAATTTTACAAAATGGATAAAAAACCCCCAAATATTTGAATTCATTACTTTTTTATCATTTAATAGGGAGAGGCAGACAAATTGTTAAAGATGGCTTTATATATTTAAGTTTTGAATAGACACTAACACACTAAATTTATGCATTAAATCTAAGGACAGTAGAAATATTATTGAAAGCCCTAATTGTCAATGTGGATTACCAGAAGATTCTTATCATTTGTATTTTGGATGTATGAAATATACCAATGTACGAAATGAACTGTTTTCAAAGCTTTTAAATTTAAATCAAATTATTAACATTATTAATTGTCATTGACTTTTTTGGGGAGATGAATCTCTGACTGTCAATTTAAACCAACACATCTTTTTTGCTGTTCAAAAATTTATCAGAGATTGTGGTAGATTCTCGTAATTCTCACGTTTACTGCCTAGAACTGTTAATAAATACATGTACATTTGTTCAATAATCTACCCACTTTAGTAATATCCATTTCTATGTACTTTTCATTCTAAACTACTACACAGTTGTTAATTGTTATACAAGTACTTGGTAAGAACCTTGTAAGTTGTTAGAACTTGTGTTCGAACCATTTGCATATGTTTATGCAAATAAATATGTTCTTTTTACTTGTAATGTCGGTGTACGACAAGGAGAAAGCTTATCTCCATTCTTGTTTTCCTTGTATATAAATGATCTAGAAGATTATTTGTTAGATAAAAACATAACTGGATTGTCTACAATTACTGAGGGAATTGAAAAGGAACTTTTTTTATATTTAAAAATGTTTATCCTGTTTTATGCAGACGATACTGTTATTTTAGCTGAGTCTGCAAACGATTTACAGTTTGCCCTTAATGAATTCTATAGATACTGTGATACGTGGAAACTTACTGTTAATATTTGTAAAACAAAAATTGTTGTATTTTCTTAAGGTCGTCAACCCAAATATGTCTTTTCATATAATGGTTTACCTATTGAAATAGTTAAGGAATTTAATTATCTCGGTGTAATTTTCTCAAGAACAGGTTCATTTTTTAAAGCAAAAAAACGGCTATGTGAGCAAGCACAGAAATCAATGTATGGAGTTATAAGGAAGATAAGAACTTTTAATTTACCTATTGAGTGTCAATTAGATTTATTTGATTAAATTGTTGTACCAGTTTTATTGTATGCATGCGAAGTCTGGGGTTATGAAAATATTGAGATTATTGAACGTATCCATTTAAAATATTTGAAACATATACTTAATCTGAAAAGTTGTACACCTAGTTATATGGTATATGGCGAAACTGGACGATTTCCTCTGTATATAACCATTTTTACTAGAATGATTTCATTCTGGGCCAACATAATCAATAGCAGTGAAAACAAGTTAAGCAAAATCATATATATGTATGTACGTATTCTTTTTGATAAGGGACAAATATTAAATCCATGGCTATGCTCTATAAAAAATGTTTTAGATAAATGTGGGCTTTCAAATTTATGGTGTGATCATGAATCGTACCATTATAACTCCAGTTGGATTAAGGTAGCTCCATACTCGTAAAATTCTCTGAGGAAAGTTGAAAATCCGAACTGATTTCGACTTAATAGACTTAAATGTCATCAATTGTTAGAAAAAATATACATGTCATCACACTTTTTGAGATGCCAGATAAACATAAACTAAAGCATATTTTAGCATTAGAAAAATGTATTTTTTTTCTGTTAAAAGTAAAATCTTGTAGGCAGAAATTTGTTTTTCTTGTTCAATTTTAATGTCAACTTTATCAGAAAACTAAAATTACAGAAATATTTTAAAATTAATCGTTGGAATAAGAAAAACTATAGCATTTAGACATACAACTGAGAGAAAAGTCAGAAAGAGTTATTTCCCCTTTGCATAGATAAAATATATAAAAATTTGGAAATTTAGGATAAAATTAAGTGCGAAAATATCTTTAACCTACCAATAATTCTAATTACATCCATGTGATTATATTCACATAAAATAAATAAAACTATCTTGCACAATTTTTAAAGAATTCAAAGTTTTACAAAAAAGTGTGACGTCACAGAACACTGGATCTACTTTAAGACAACTATTAACCAAAGGTTAAGAGATCAATTTTTACAAAAATGGCATAACGATATTCAGGAATCGACTAAGGGTGTTATATATAGAATTTATAAAACAAATTTTGAATGTGAACGCTACTTACTCTTGTTACCCAGTAAATTAAGAAAAATATTAGTTAAGTTTAGAACTACAAATCATCATCTTCCGGTTGAAATAGGAAGGTGGGGTATTGTTGAAAGAAGTAAACGTTATTGTAATTTGTGTAATTGTAACAAAATTGGTGATGAATTTCATGTTATATTAGAATGCAAGGCATTAAGTAAATTACGAAGTCAGTTTTTAGATACATATTACTGTTCTTCTCCTAACACTAAAAAGTTTTATGAAATCATGTCTTCAGTCGATTATATCACATTAAGAAAACTGTGTTTCTTTATTTCAAAAATTACCGTATATACTCGCTTATAAGTCGGTATTTTGGGAGTATAAATTTGAATAAAAAGTAGGGGTCCGACTTATAGGCATGACATACAATCAGATAATTTTTCCACTGAGTAGAACTTCGTTTTTGGGCGCCATTTTGCTTCCAACTTTTGACTTGCGATCCCTATACTTGACATTTTTATTTTTTAATTACTAAAAAGAAAAACACTTAATAAATACATTGAAAGTTTCAACTGTATTTCTTAAAATATGAACAAGGTGTATTTGATAGTATTTTTTATTTAAACAGGCAATTATTTACGCCTGAGGTGATAATACCTATAGGTATAACTGTACTTAAAACAACACAAGCCAACACTGAGTTTAGGAGGCTAATTACCAACCCTAATCAGCCAGTAGGGGATAAAATCACTGTCATTTTATTTCCAGTAGCATTTAAAATAGTTTTTGAGCTATAATCTAGTTGTAATGAGTGTTTAAAAAATATAATGGCGTCCAAAATTGTAAGTTACAAACTTCAAGAAAGATAACTCTGTTTACAGAAAACTATTAAAAAACATGGCGTCTAAAAGCGATCTAGTGGGATTACAAAACAGCAATTTCTGTTTTATACTTAAAAAATTAAACACAAGAATTATTGCTGGTCTGTTTAAAAAAAATAAAGATCGTTTTATAATTATTCATAATAAATTACACATGAGGTGATAATAGCTGTATTGGTGGCTGTACTAGGTGGCATGTCACCTAAAACAACACAAGCTAACACACCACTTTTAAAAGGGGCTATACCATCATAATCAGTCAACAGGGGATCAAAATCACTGTCATTTTATTTTCAATAGTATTTTAAATATTTTTATAGCTTACACCAAGTTTTCATCAGTGCATGTATCAATAAAAAAAAAAATGGCGTCCAAAATCGAAAGTTATTCATCCAGGACAGATGTTTTAACTGAACACAACACTTTTAAAATGCATTGCATCTAGAAATGATAACAGAGGGGTCAAACATCAATATTTTTTTTCTAGAATATAGTCATGCATGATAAAATGTGCTTATTTGATTGGCAATCTGTAGACTGATTATCCAGAAAAAATTACCCGACTTATAAGAGGGTCAATGGCAAAATCTTGAAAATAAACTTGAAAAATGGCAACCGACTTATAGGCGAACAATACTTATAGGCGAGTATATACGGTAATCATATTGTTCGTTCACCCCACTTACTTTCTTGAACTTTACAACTATATTGTATATATGTAAATATGTTTGTTCTTCTTATGTACCTCTTGTACCATTATATGGTGTTGAGTGAAAATAAACTGAACTGAACTGAACAAACCAAACCACTGAGGACTGTATTACACTATTATAATAGTGTACACTAATTGGGCATTTGATGTCGAGACCTGCTCCTGGATCTGACAGGTTAACTCCTGCCAGGGGAAGAACCTGGGGTGATCTTCGACGGCGAAGATCATTTAAGGAGGGAGGAATGTAGTAGTTGGGGCTATATAGACCGTGGATATCAGCATGGGTATCTCAGTGATAGAGCTCTTGACTAGAGTTGCAGGGGTCTTGTGTTCAATTCCTGGTCCAGTCAATGTTTACATTTTATCAATATGCTCATTCCTCCTTTCCTACTACATCATCAAGCATTTAAAAGTTATAAAAAAATAATAATTTCTTGAGAATAGTGGACAAACATATTCAAGCATTTTATAGCCTTCAGAAGAGATTTACCAGAGGTGGGTTTAGCAAAGCAGGTGTCCGCAAGCTCTAGCCCAAATTTGTGTTGCAGTTATAAAGAATTTTGGCAAGTGCTTGCTAGCATCCATTGATTCTGATGAACATGCCTCTGTTCATTCCTGTAAGGAAATGACTACATTGTACTATGGGAGTTTTTGTCTCAATGCTTGGTAAACTCACATCACCTACATTTTAACTTTTATTAATGGGATTCATGAAGATGTATATATACCGCTATCTGGGAGGCAAAGTCCACCAACACAGATGTCCCATAATCCCCAAGTGATCACATGAGTTGTGCGGAAAAACTGCACTTCCACCCAGTCCTGTCCGACCGAGGCGATGATCAGAAAAACTCCAGCCACACCACTGAATACCTCCCCCATGATCTGTAAAACAGAACCAGGCATTGTACCGTACATGACTAATGTGGCTGTTAACTGGGGGTAATTGCTAAAAAAGATAGAGTTTTTATTTGTATAACATATGGAGGATATTTTTATAATTTACTTAATAAATCGGTTAGTATTAAGATATCTGCGACATGGCGTAATGACATTCTGACTGACTTCGGATAAATTACTACAGTGCCCTTATTCATAATAAAAAAGTTTATCAATAAGATTCAGAAGTATTTGTTGTCTATCTAACTTGCCAAATAGCTCTACTGGTCAGTATTTAAGGAATTATTAATTTTTTTACTAAATACAATCAATCAAAGGAGTCTAAGAATGATAATGTAAATTATTAATTGAGGGTAATTAGCAAATCAAATTGAACTCATTTATTAAACAAGAGGCCCATGGGCCACACTACTCAACTTAACAAAACAGTTTTTCAGTTCTTTTTACCGTATATACTCGCCTATAAGTACGGTTCGCCTATAAGTCGGTTGCCTTTTTCCAGCTTAAATTGAAGATTTTGCTGTTGACTCGCTTATAAGTCGGGTTACTTTTTCAGGACAATTGATGTACAAATACTCTCAATAAAATACCACATTTTATCATACATGTTTTGAATTCAAAAAAAATTGTCCTTTTTTTCACCCCATAATTGCTTCTAGACTATTTCTATCATGGGTCTATGATGTTAATAACTTTTGATTAAAATGCCATTATTTTTTATAACACTAATTACAAGTTGGTAATAGCTTCAAAACTACCAGGGTTTTAAATAGAGTCCTTTTGAAAATTTGATGATAGTGATTTATTTCCTGACTGACTGATTAGGTTGGTAATTAGCCCCTTAAACTGGGGTGTTGGCTTGTGTTGTTTTAGGTGACATGACCCCTATATCTATTATCACCTTAGGTGTGAAAAACAGACTGCTTGAATTTTCTTTTTATGAACACAGGTTCAATGCATTTATCTGTTTATTATTTAAAAAGAAATATAACTTACTTCTCTCTTATGAAATTTTTTTTACTATGTCCCACCTATAAGTCGGACCCCCACTTTTCACTCAATTTTCAACTCCCAAAAACCGACTTATAGGCGAGTATATTTGGTACATCTTTTATTCTTTTTAATATAAACAGTGAACTTGAAGAAGGTTAGAAAGAGTAGAATACTATGATATAACTGGGACCCAGTAATTTCAAAAAAAGCAATTTCACAGCATTGCAAGTTGTTGCGAAGAAATTTTTTTCCTAAATATTTCTATGTTGAACTTAAAACTGTTCATGTGGCCACTTAATTTGTCTGTGGTACATCAAAAGGATCATGGTTTGAATAATTTAGAATATAAACTATACAAAAAAAACTTTTAAGTTGTTTAAACTAAAAACCTCTTATGAGTCTCATATTGACTGTGGGCCATCAATCCAAGGTCAGGCCAAGATAAAATTATTGTTTGTTTGGAATTGCCTCCCGCCTCATTGAAATACCCACGTTGATAAACTTTTAATAGCAAAAGGAGCTTTTTTTAATTGGAGATTTTAATTTGTTTGTTTGGTTTTTTTTACCAATGTTTAATTAGGTAAATTTTAAAGGGACATGGTCATGATTCCGGTCAAATTTTATTTTTCTGATTTTATTATTTTCAATGCTTCAGGAATGCATTTGTAATGATCAAATGATTTTGAGAGTCAATCATATGAATACAAGCAAGAGACAGGGCTCACAACTCTTTGTCATGTAAATAAGGCTCGTGCCCTGTTTTTGTTTACATATGTTTAATATACCAGTAAAAATCTTTTTCAAACTGATTTGTCTATCTTCTTATTCATTTTAAGCATAAACAAACAGTTCCTAACGTTTAACATATAATTATTTTTGGTCTAAAGCTGTAATTTTCACTTCAACATTCAAAATGTAAACAAAGGCTTTGTTTACATTGCAAAGAATTGTAAGCTCTGTAACTCGCTTATAACTCAACAAATGACTCTCAAATTTTGGTTGCATATTAAAAATGCCTTACTAAAGGATTGTAAACATTAAAATTGGAAAAATAATTTTTGACCAAAATTGTGACCATGCCCCTTTAAGTTTGAAAAATATATAAATATAAAAAAAAATTACTCACTTCCTCCTGAGTCTAATAACCCCCTGGCGACAATTCTAAACAGTTATTTTTTTTTTTAAGGATGGCCTCATGATTTGAACAATTTAGATATACAATATACATAGAAGCTTAATTTTTTGTATATAAGTTCTACTTTGTCCCAAGATAATTAACTAAAGATAATAAAAACAGTAAACTTGGACAGTCATAGTAAATACTGGCATTTGTAATACAGAGGCTTTTGAAGAAGACACCCTCTTCTTCACAGTACATATTATGATTATCTCCCCTTTGAAAATTATGAGGCACTAAATAATTTTAGATCCCCCGCCCTGTGTGAAGTTTAGATGAAGTGGTTCTGAAAGATCGAAAATATGAGAAGTTTACAGGTGGACTGACAAAATAATAGACGATCACTAGCCAAATTGTGTCCAAAAAAGCTTACTTGGGTTTTTTTGCTCAGGTGAGCTATAAAAACCGCATACAGTACAAGAACATATTAATTTAAAATACATAAAACACGAACACACAATAACAGATGTATAACAATACAAATAATATATATATATATATATATATATATATATATATATATATATATATATATATATGAGTTTTTAAACTATTAAAAAGACTGGCTTTGTAAAAATTAAATTATTCCGATATGAGAAAAGGTGCCAGTGCATGTGTTAATTCACAGATCGGTAGAATATAGAGATTAACATGATTAATAAGCAATGACAACTAAAGAAAAGCAATTTTCATACCTTAAAAGGCCGAACTACAATAACATTTTCAGCCATTTTTTGCAGAAAAATACGAAAAAGGCAAAAATCTTATTATTTTACATTTTCATTGATTTTTGTTTTATGAATAAGGGAGGTAATTGAAGCTACTTCCGGTTTATCATCGAAGAAGAAAACAAGCCACACGTGTTTCTGTCTTCAGTGTCAATACGATAATGTCGAGACTGATTGTAAAGAATTTACCGAAAAAAGTAATTATTAACGGCGTATTAAAGCAGATGCTTCTTTAATAATCTACAGTGTAATACAATTCAAGTTTGTTTTTGTTGAATGAACGTTAATGGAAAATATGTTTTATAGGAAAACTTCACCAAGTTATGATGGCTTTTATTTTCAGATAAAGGAGGAGAGACTGCGGTCTATGTTTGGATCCGTCGGTACTTTAACTGACTGCTCGCTGAAGTACACAAAGGAGGGCGTGTTTAGAAACTTTGCTTTCATTGGATACACTTCAGAGACGGAGGCAGACCAAGCCATCAACCAATATAATAAGACCTTTATCAACGCCTGTAGAATATATGTACGTTTAAAAGCGTGGACAGTATCTTTTTCATTTAAACACATGACAATTGCCATTTGCGCTGGTGTAAAGCAACTCTCTAAGCAATGCGCTTTATACAAAATAATAAAAATGACTTGATTAAATTATAGTACGTGTGCCATCAAATTTGGAAATGTTTTTAGGTTGAAAAGGCCAAAGATTTTAGTGACTCAAGCAAGCCTAGAGCTTGGAGCAAGTATTCCAGGGACAGTTCAGCATTTCAGAAAAAACAGAAAAGTTTAGAAGATCAACAAAATGAAAATACAAAAGTAAGTTCAGAATAAAAATCAATCAATATTTATGTACATGTATATGCGGGGAAGTGCAGCATAAGTCATTATGATAATCAAATTCCAAGGGATTCATAAGTATGATAATTTGAATAAAAAAGATAAAGAGTTTTTTGCCCTGCTTAGAAAGTGATTGTGACGTCAGAGTTCATGTTTCACACCTACAGGTTTATTGTCGTCTGCTTTTCCTTCTTTAAAAACTCTCTTGAGAATTAACAACGAGCAGATGAATGTTTTATTGACCTTTTTTAACCCTTGAATTTCTTAAAATTAATTTTTATCTGTTCTCGTGACAACATGACATTTGTAGCCATATGCGATTTACACAGAATTGTGGGTACGATTCTGACAACAGAAAATTCAGTACATAATAGGGAGCAGTACATTGAATTTTCTTTTTGGTCGGGCATTATTGTTAGATCTCGCAGTGTTTGCTGGTGCTTCTCACTGGCGAGCTGATCTCGCTCCGAAATTTTTGTAGAACTTAATGATACATGTATTATTTATTTTAAAAAGAATACAGAAAAGAAAGAGAAGAAAGAAAAGAAGAAAAAATCCAGGGAGAAGGTGGTTGCTGAGATGTTAGGAGAGGTAAGCCTCAAGTTCTTGTTGTCCTCCATACTGGCAAATTGAAAAAAAGCAGTGCTTTTGTATGTGCAGTTACATTGTCATTATGCATGTATTGCTGCATATTTCAACCATAATTTAATTGTCTTATAATTAGTTGAAAGATGATCCAAAATTTGAAGAATTTGTACAAGCTCACCAAAGAAGTATGAACAAGTCAGTATGGGGTAATGATGAAGTACCGCCCAGTGGAGAAGGTGTTCAGGAGGAGGATAAAGAGAAGATAAAATATGATAAAGATAGTGATGATGACGATGATGGTGATGGTAGTGGTGAGGAAGATAACAAGGAAGAAGAGGAGGAAGGAGAGGAGGAGTTGATGGGTAGTAGTAAATTCTGAGTTTGTGTGAAAGGATAAAGGATAAAGTGTTGTACTTACACAGCCTGATGTCTTTCAATTTAGTTTTCCTTGTCCTTTCAATGTATTCAAACGATTCAATATCATAGTAGTGTCTTTGGATAAACATTTCTACCTATTAAAAAAGGACACTTCTAACACAAGCAACTCAAAAATTTCAGTCCCACAGCTCTGTAATTCTGCAATTTTAAAAATTAGATTTTGAATTGTTAAGGCTTATAAGCCATTGTAAAGCTTTTAAGAGACAGTTGTTTGCATTGGGATTAAATTATAAATTATATTTATCGGCTCACTTGCTCCATTCATCAGTGTTATAAAAATCCAATTTGTTTTCATTTACATGTATTTGAAATAAGCACACTTTAAATATAAACTTAAACGTGTGTATTTTTATTCTTATAGAGGAAGAAGAGAAAGTGGCTACCAAAAAGAATGTGTCAGATTTGGATGTAAGTTCTAGTCAGATACCAACATGTCTAGACATCAATCTAGTCGAAAATTTTAATCATGTGTAGATGTTTCATAAGTAACAATACTAATGTTAATACATGTATTTGTATACGGAACATCATTGATTTTTGCACTCTGTATCAAGGGAGGAAGAACTGAGAGAGAAATTTCATTCTGTAGAATTTAAATTGGTTCTACATTTTAAATGCCACAGTCAGAAAACCATGCAGTACTTTCGCGATGGAAAATTTCCAAACACCATTTTTGCAATAATTATGACATAAATAAAGAAACTGCATGAGGAGTAAGTGGCCTATGGTCATTATTTGTATGTGCAACTATCTGTAGTACTTTTGAGTCTCTGACTACACAGTCAATGTGTGCAAATGACCTCAATGTATTTTTTGCAGTACCTGAAGTCTAAAGTCTCGAGCCAAGCCATGCTGGAGGATAGCAGCTCCGAGTCAGAGGAAGAGGAACAAGCCATGCTGGAGGATAGCAGCTCCGAGTCAGAGGAAGAGGAACAAACAGATACCAAAGTGAAAGTGAAACTAAAAGACAAGCAGAGTCAGGTCAGTAGGAGGTGACGAGGTGATGAAATGTTTTAGTCGGTGACATTCTAAACTACAGTGCCACCATTTCTCTAATTGAACCCGCTGCTGTGTCTTTGGTTTATGTAAAGTAAAGTCAAATGTAGGAAGAATTCTTTAAGTAAAATTGCATTTATGTATAGTAAATGTTCATGTACAAGTAATTTTTTTACATCCATGAATACACACAGAAAAGTTGACGCGTACATGTAGATGTACTGCTATATTGTACCTCCATTTTCCACAGTTTGACTGTTGCTTATGAAATTTGTGTATTTTACTGAACTACAAGGGGAATCTTGTGACTTTCTTTTAAAATCTCATTTTGAATAGGTACATTTGCATTTAGTTACATGTATTATTTTTGGTGCAATATTATTTACAGTCTGAGGAAACCAAACAAAAGTACATGTTGAAGATGAGAAATTTACCTGTTTCGGCAGGAGAGGTAAATATAACCTGTCAATCATTTACTGGTATTTGTTTTTGAGTGATGTTAATAAAAACGAAATTATCAAATGATAATGTCTATCTGTTGAAAAAAAAGCTTGATTAAGTTATATATTCTAAGAAAAGTTTTAAAATAAATGGATGTGTACATGAATTCCTGTGAAATTTTAAAAAATTCTCATCTTTTACAGAAAGCATTAAAAGAGTTTTTTAACCCAATCAAACCAAAAGATATCCGTATTCCTAAAAACAACCAGAAAAAATCAATAGGTGTGTATATATACAGTTTATATACAATGCAGAGTGCTGTAAACTGATTCAAAAGAGGGGATGGGCAGTCAAGGAAATACCTTTATCAGAAATGACAATTTGAAAATGAAATTATTGACTTTCATTTTGCTGGTACTCTAAATTGTTACTCTAAACCCTGGAGATTCATACATATACATTTACTGTGAAACATGGTTATAGCAAATATGCTTATAATTAATTGACGCTTACAGCGAAGTGATTTTAATTCCCAATACTTTTTTTCATGTTGTAAACTTGACGGATATAACAAATTATGCTTATAATGAATGATCTGGATTATTTTTTAATGTGCTGGATTAACCAGCCATTACACTCCAGAAACTCCAAACTTCCTCAATACTAGTGCTTTATTACTTAAAAAATTAATTTTTAACCCAGTGTCCATATTACATTTACATTAAACACATTTAAAAACAACAAAAGACAAAAATTGTGTCTTGTCAAAAATCTGTAAATGTATTTTTGGCATACTTTGTCTGGTATAAAAAAAATTTGATGTTTAAATACCGATATCTTGTTTTTTTCTAGGAGTAGCTTATGTAGACTTTTCTTCAGAGAAAGATCTAAATGATGCCATGAGAAGAAACAAAAACTTTATCAGTAAGTCACTGCACTGTGAATAGTGGGCCTATATAGAGACATACTCATTTTGAAATGGCTGAAGTTTATCATGATGTATCATGATTTTACTGAGGCTGTATTGGTTGAGCTGATGGAGGCCTCAGGTTGAGTGTTATGATACTATGACTCTATTATAACATGTACATTTATGTCAAATTATCACCTGGTATACAAAATGAAATCATTAAATTTCTTTCTGGGTCATTTTTCATGGATTGTCAACCTATCAGAACTTTTTACATATAATGGTTATTAGTATATCATTACACTCCTGTGTATGGTACATGTAAGAGTGAACTGAACATTGGCCTGAAAAATCAGATCTTGTCAGTCAGACGTAGAAAGATTGACTTGCCAACATGCACTGGTACGTATTGATGCATTACTGTTACAGAGAGCAAAAGAGTTTACCTGAAAAAGTGTGAGACGGGGGAAGAAACAGCTGTCCAATCAGAGGAGAAAGAGTCGCAGCAAGCTGTACAGTCTGTGGACAGAAAGGTGGGTCTCCCACAGGGACTGCTGTACACGATGAACCGATAGTCTAAAATACTGAAAACACGATGAACCGATAGTCTAAAATACTGAAAACACGATGAACCGATAGTCTAAAATACTGAAAACACGATGAACCGATAGTCTAAAATACTGAAAACACGATGAACCGATAGTCTAAAATACTGAAAACACGATGAACCGATAGTCTAAAATACTGAAAACACGATGAACCGATAGTCTAAAATACTGAAAACACGATGAACCGATAGTCTAAAATACTGAAAACACGATGAACCGATAGTCTAAAATACTGAAAACACGATGAACCGATAGTCTAAAATACTGAAAACACGATGAACCGAAAACACGATGAACCGATAGTCTAAAATACTGAAAACACGATGAACCGATAGTCTAAAATACTGAAAACACGATGAACCGATAGTCTAAAATACTGAAAACACGATGAACCGATAGTCTAAAATACTGAAAACACGATGAACCGATAGTCTAAAATACTGAAAACACGATGAACCGAAAACACGATGAACCGATAGTCTAAAATACTGAAAACACGATGAACCGATAGTCTAAAATACTGAAAACACGATGAACCGATAGTCTAAAATACTGAAAACACGATGAACCGATAGTCTAAAATACTGAAAACACGATGAACCGATAGTCTAAAATACTGAAAACACGATGAACCGATAGTCTAAAATACTGAAAACACGATGAACCGATAGTCTAAAATACTGAAAACACGATGAACCGATAGTCTAAAATACTGAAAACACGATGAACCGATAGTCTAAAATACTGAAAACTCTACTGTGACTGTAGATAGTAGTAAAAATCATAAAAAAGGAACTGTTTAAAATATATCTGTTAATACATGTAAATCTAATTATGAAACCCACTGCATGTTTTTTTTACATTAACACCCTATTAATGCATATCAAGATTTTATTGTCAAGCAAGTGTTTGCAAAAGAAAAATTAGACACTGTATGATATGAAAACTATTTTTAGACTTGGGAGGAACACGAGTCACAGATGGACAGTGTTGCAGAGGTATGGTATTGAATCAATAGTTAACTTAAGTTAAATTTTATAAGAAATAATGTATTGTTAATGTACATGTTAATGTTACATATTTAGAAGATACCTTTTGTGAAATGTAAATTTTTTAAAACCTATTAGAATTTCTTGGTTTGATTGATTGATTATTGAACTCTACAGACGGGGCGGCTGTTTGTGAGGAATCTTGCCTACAACTGTACCCAGGAAGACTTGGAGGAACTGTTTGGGAAGTTTGGTAAGTGTGATTGAGGGTGACAACAACAGGTGCTTGTCAGTCACAGGGACCTCTGTATTGTTGGACCTCTGTGGGACCTCTATATTGTTGGACCTCTGTATTGTTGGACCTCTGTATTGTTGGAAGGGTTTCAAACTGTTTGCCTTGTTAATCCAGGGCCGATAGCCGAGGTCCATCTCTCCATTGATACTATCACCAAAAAGATTCGAGGCTATGCCTTCATTTTGTTTATGATGCCAGAGCATGCAGTACGAGCTTATGAAGAGCTTGACGGAACCATCTTCATGGTAAGATAGTGTTGTAAATGTGTAGGAAATGTACCAGAAACACTTCTGCTGCAGACTAACCTGGGATATTCTGTCTTGCACTTGACTGTTGATTAAATTGTTCACAGCCTCTGTTTTTTTTCATAAAATAGGGAAGGATGTTACATATTCTTCCAGGGAAGGAGAAACTGGACGAAGAGAAAGAAGAGAAAGGTACAACCATTTTGTAGATGTTAATGTGAAAGTAATGTACAAGTCTTGTACATCATTATATGACATGCTTTAGAGCATTGAACTGAGATAATAGTGGTAACAGTAAGAACATTTTAAAGATGGATCTATCTGTTTTAACTTGATTCTCTCTTCTTATGCAACTTATTTTAAAGAGACCTCTGTTGTCACAAAGTCTGATATTGTAAATTTTATAGATTTCTCTGTTTTCACAGTCTGATATTGTAGCAGCCTCTCTTTAACTGTTATGTTTTGTAGAGGGATCCTCTTACAAATCCAAAAAAGCTGCACAACAGAAAGCCGAAGCCTCAAGGTGTGTGTAACAAACCTAGTCATCATCTGAATGTCAGAAGACTTCTTGAAAAAATAAGAAATCAATAGAAGTTTGTTTTTGTAAATTACATAAAATACAGGACAAAAAAGTTCTTTGATACATTATCAGGTCAAAGAAATGTAGTATTTTTTCTTGGAAGGAAAAATCTATAATTAACATGGCATAAACTGTTAGCATAATTCAAGTTTAGAGATCTGAACACATTTGTTTTGTACAAAAGTAAGCTAAAGATGAATTCTTGCCGATTCAATTTTCAAACTATTTTTCAGCTCCCATAATTGGAATACAATGTTCCTCGGAATTAATGCTGTGGCTGATGTGATGGCTACCAAATACAACACTGAGAAGAGTCACATCCTGGACCCAGTGAGTCTGTGAGATCTCTGTTACCACCAGTAGAACTGCTGCTGCTTGTCAAACTATCTTGCTAACTTGTTGAATTATTTTTCCAGGAAGCTCCTCAGAGTCTGGGAGTCCGTATGGCTTTAGGAGAGACACAGATCGTAGCAGAAACCCGCGACTTCCTGACAGAAAATGGAGTTGTTCTAGATAGTTTTAGTCAGGTAGTCATGAATTTTAATGGATAATCAAATTTTAGTTTTGTAATACAAACTGTACTAAAATTATATTTGTATTCAAGTAATAAAAATTTGCATGATAACCAGAATACTGTTATGATATTGTGAACAAACCTTGTACACATTGCTATTTACTGTAAATTCCTTATATTAAGCAAGTACTAATTCCGCGATCCCGCTATTTATTAACAAATCGTGAGAATATAATATCGCAAATGTGGAACATTTATCCCAACTCTTAAAAAATAATGGCAAGGTTTTAAAATCCGTGATTTTACGCAGAAAAAAATTCCTCACGTTTAATTAGGAAATTTTAGTATGTCATTTTAACTATAATTGCCACATTTTGTCCTCCCTCTGATAGGCTGCTGCTCCGAGAAGTAAGACAGTCCTCCTTGTGAAGAACCTTCCCGCCAACACAGACCCCGAGGATCTCCGGGAAGTGTTCAGTAAACACGGGGCCCTGGGGAGGGTGCTCATGCCCCCATCAGGAGTCACAGCCATCGTGGAATATCTGGATCCAACAGAGGCAAAGCTAGGCTTCAGAAACCTGGCTTACACAAAGGTGATTATCTGTTTTATACCAGCCTGATATATATACTGCAAAACATGCTTATAATGACGGGCCAGGGATGGGCGATCTTGCTTCATTTTAAACGTAATTTGTTATAAACGTTAGCTTCACAGTCTGTTTAAAACCCACGGGAATGAAGATCACTTCACTATAAGCGTCAGTTCATTATAAGTGTGTTCGCTATAAGTGTTCTTTACTGTACACCATTTTTTAAAAAGATCTCATATACTGGTATACACCCTTTAGTGTGGTTTCATTAATTTTTTGAACATCAATTTTCATGGATTTCATTGTTTAGTTTGATCCACAATCTAATGTTGATGGAAATTTCATGTCTTACAACTTATTTTATTGGTAAAACCATTGTTCATAAGTTTTTGTATCCTCAAAACTGAATTTTCTTATCCACTAAATTCATGCCAACAAATATTAATTATACCACAGAATATAAAGCATGCATGTTGTTGGACTTTTTGAAATTTTCTTTAAATCAAGAATAGTTACCTCCCTTTAGTCATATTAACGTAAGTCCAGAAGTACTAGTAAGTGAATATAGGCATTAATTTAAGATTAACTCTTTTTGTTCCTTTCATTTGATTTTTTGCAGCAGCCTTGTTATAATGAGGTAGCTCATCTGAGCTCAAACCTCAAGCAAGCTTTTCTGATCAAAATTTGCCCACCATTTGGAAAGGTCATTCTCAGTGTCATTGTCCATGACCTTAAATTTTCATATTTTCATCTTTTCTGGAACAATTGAGTCATTTTCAAAGTATTCTTGTGAAGCACTTTTCAATTTATGAAAGTCCTTAAGAGAGGTGATAATAAAACCCGTAAAATAGAGTTTTGTGTTTTTATGAAAGTACACTGTAGAAAAGGGGTGTAAAAGTTAACTTTAGAACAGTAACTAGGATGATCACTGTGACCTGGGCCTCTTGTTTGATTTGACAAGCACTGTATTCTTCTGATTTCAGTTTCAACATGTTCCACTCTACTTGGAGTGGGCCCCTATGGAGGTGTTCAGGAAGCCGGCTGTTAGAGAGAACAAGAAACAGGAGTCGGCTGATTCTGGAATCCCAGAGGTAAATTGTTCTGTAGGAATCCCAGAGGTATATTGTTCTGTAGGAATCCCAGAGGTAAATTGTTCTGTAGGAATCCCAGAGGTAAATTGTTCTGTAAGAATCCCAGAGGTAAATTGTTCTGTAGGAATCCCAGAGGTAAATTGTTCTGTAAGAATCCCAGAGGGAAATTGTTCTGTAGGAATCCCAGAGGTAAAATGTTCTGTAGGAATCCCAGAGGTAAATTGTTCTGTAAGCAATGGTCATTCTCCTTTGGAAAAAGGAAAGGGTTATTAAATAATGACTGCACAAACTAAAATCCAAATATAGAAATTACTTTGAGAAGAAAAACTGTGTAATTAATATCATAAGCCTTCAAGGAGCTTTTACCCAGGACACATTGTCGGCTCTTCGTTGTACATAAAGAGAAAGCCAGAGGTACATAGTATAGAGAATTGTAATTCTCCTTCAGAAAAAGAAAAGGGGTTATTTTGACAGTGCAGGCCAAAGTTGATGTATTATATTGAAATTAACTTTGGGAAATACAAGCAGTGTAATTGATAAGACTAAAAGAGCTTTACACTTCTGACAAATTGTACCTTGTTTTTCTGAAAGAGAAGGTTTCTGATAAGATTGTGTATAAATATAGAAGTTTACCTTTATAAAATTGAACATCTTAAATTATTAACCTTCCTATAGCTTTACACTAGAAATAAATTGTCCTTTGTCTTTCAGAAGGAGGCCGGGGCTGATGAGGAATCATCAGGTGAGAGTGAGGAGGAAGATGCGGGTCCTGAACCAGACTCCACGCTCTTTGTCAAAAACCTCAACTTCAGCACCACCGAGGAGGGCCTCAGACAGGTTCGACTCCAATTCTAGTCCTCTTACACACTCATTATCTAAGGGACAGGTTTAGAACTGTCACCTTCATTGATACTATTGTTAACACACTTTAACGGAATTTCATTACTTGCAAATATCTGCATCTCATCTGTAACGCTTAGAGGATGTTCAGCATTATTTTAATACAAACGCTATATTTTGTAATTCCTTTTAGAAATTCAAAAAATGTGGGGCGATTCGTGCTGTTTCTGTAGCAAAGAAGAAAGACATGAAGAATCCAGGTAAATGCACCGAGATGAATAGGTTTACCCATGGTCTGCACAATGTAAGCTCTCATCTATAACTTGATGATGTTGTACACAGGGTGTATCATAAATTGAATCTGTCTCTGTAACTCTCACCCTGCAGGAAAGTACCTGTCCATGGGGTACGGGTTTGTGGAGTTCCAGAAGAAGGAGAGCGCTATGAAGGCGCTGAAGGCGCTACAGCACACAGAACTGGACGGACACATGGTGGAGCTGAAGCTGTCCAACAGGACGACCCTGGGGTAAGAAGGGAACTCTCACAATGACCCTGGGGTAAGAAGGGATCGGACACTGACCCTGGGGTAATAAGGGAACTCTGACACTGACCCTGGGGTAAGAAGGGAATTCTGACACTGACCTTGGGGTAAGAAGGTAACTCGGACACTGACCTTGGGGTGTGAAGGGAACTCGGGCACTGACCCTGGGGTAAGAAGGGAACTCGGGCACTGACCCTGGGGTAAGAAGGGAACTCGGACACTGACCCTGGGGTAAGAAGGAAACTCGGGCACTGACCCTGGGGTAAGAAGGGAACTCGGGCACTGACCCTGGGGTAAGAAGGGACCTCGGACACTGACCCTGGGGTAAGAAGGGAACTCTGACACTGACCCTGGGGTAAGAAGGGACCTCGGACACTGACCCTGGGGTAAGAAGGGAACTCGGACACTGACCCTGGGGTAAGAAGGGAACTCGGACACTGACCCTGGGGTAAGAAGGGAACTTGAACACTGACCTGGGGGTAAGAAGGGAACTCGGGCACTGACCCTGGGGTAAGAAAGGAACTCTGACACTGACCCTGGGGTAAGAAGGGAAATCTGACACTCACACACACCCTTTATGTAACAACATCACTCACAATCATAGCGTTTGCTGTATAATTGAAATACTGCTCTGATTCCTGAAATCTTTTAAATTTATTAGCCAAACAAAAAGCTGACACTAGTATTTGGTGTGTGTCCAATTTTCATAAACTGCAGATCAAAGCAATTTCAACTTAGATTGTCTTTGCAATCAAGTTATCTCCCTTTGACCTTGCAAACTTTCATGTGTCCATGTTTCATGCCTTGATATTAGTGTACACTAGCAAGGATTACTATTTCCTATGTGTTTTGTTTAACAATTGTGAAGGATTCAGCTCTTTCATGTCTCGTGATAAAATCATTTCCTGTATTAAATGGGCAACAAAAGGATTCTACCCCTTAGGGTGACATAATAGGGACTTTCCCTAATTGAAGTCACCTTAACTTAGCAAAAACACTAGAATTAACAAAACTTCATTGCATCAGGTCTACATACCGGTACACAGTAGATTGTATTGCCTTATCAAATCACAGTGGCAAGTGAACTGATAAGTATCTTAATAAAAGTTCAAAGTTCAAGTCCTCTTTGCAACATTGTGCAGTGGCAAGAGATTTGACACATATTTGGCAAGATAACTTCAGAATGTGACTTTATGATTACAAATAGCACATGTGTACTTGTACCACTACCATTGTTGTGGAATTTACCTGTATGGAGTTCCTTGTTATAAACCACTTAACAGTTTCCTGCTTTGATAATCCCCCAGGAGGAAGTATTTGAATTTTGAGCTGTTAGTCCCCTGCTGTTGATGTACTGGTATCATATAGCAGTGTATTGGTTCGCTTTAAGTTTGACACTTTTTGATTGATATACATGTACATTATAACATGACTCAGACCAGTGAATGGAGATGTCTGTTGTTTCAAATGCATTCCAACATGCAATAAATTGGAGTGTTTTAGCGACTTTACTGCAAATTTATATTTGCATTATACTAACATATGCTTTCATAACAGAGAGAGAGAGAGAGAGAGAGAGAGAGAGAGAGAGAGAGAGAGAGAGAGAGAAAGAGAGAGAGAGACACACACACACGGACAGAGATGGAGAGATATGCATCACATCAGTGAATTACCTTTTATTCTTCTGCTTTTGATTTAAAAAAATAAAATAAAATATGGAACAAAATTCTTCACAGAACACAAAAGGTAACAACAAAGAAGAAGCAGAAAGTGAAAAAACAGAAAACCACCAAAATCTTGGTCAGGAACATTCCATTCGAGGCCAAGAAACAGGAAATCTATGAACTTTTCAAGTATGTATTTTAATGATTTTTGTGATTAATAAATGGTTAGCTTTGACCAATCCTACTTTGTATGACTTTCTCTACACCATATATATGTAGTTACGAGCAAGAAAGTTTTGTATGCATGTGTGTATAAGTAAACTTGCTGTTTTAGGGTGTTCGGAGAATTGAAGTTTGTGAGGCTCCCCAAGAAAATGGGAGGGACTGGGAGTCACAGGGGATTTGGTTTTGTGGACTTCTTGACCCGACAAGACGCAAAGGTTTGTACTGTGCTCTTATTCCATGTTTTCTATCATGAATTTGTCAGAGGGTGGGGTTTGGACTTGTGGACCTCCTGACCAGGCAGGATGCAAAAGTTTGTACTGTGTTCTTATTCCATGTTTTTGATTACCGGTATGTGTTTGTCAGAGGTTGATTTTGAATTTGTGGGCTTCCTGAACAGACAAGAAGTTTGTACGTGTACTGTCTTCTTATCCAATCCCCATTGTTAGAGGGTTAAGCACCACAGTTCTGATGTGTTAAGAGTTAAGGAATGAACCACCAAAAAGTTTAGCAATGTTACAAAATTACTTTCTCTTATTTTCTAACATATCTCGATCATCTTCAGAATGTATAGATCATTCATAGTGACCCGTCTAAAGCTTCAATTTCCCCTATCCTTTGCTACTAATTGCATCAAATAGAAAATGTACAGCTCATTGAGTTGAGAATATACACATTAGATTTTAAAACTTTCTGCTGCCTTTCCATAGAATTACCATTGAG
Source organism: Magallana angulata (assembly GCF_025612915.1). Taxonomy (NCBI): domain Eukaryota; kingdom Metazoa; phylum Mollusca; class Bivalvia; order Ostreida; family Ostreidae; genus Magallana; species Magallana angulata. The sequence goes on along the minus strand of NC_069116.1, from coordinate 2,888,109 downwards.
ATTGGACCAAGGTTTCAGAGAGTAGTCCTCTTTTTTGTCATAACTAAAACAACATTGAGGTCTGGTAAGATTAACATGCACAAGTTTAATAACTCTCATCCATCAGTAGAACTCCAATACTGCTGCAGATATGAATTTTAATACTTCTAATGAATTGAAATGAAGGACTTTTCTTGCAAGGAGATGAAGCTTTTCTACTCCCTTACATTAGACCTGTTAATGGGAAAAAAATCAATTCCACAGTTCAGGAGTAGACCGAGGAATCCGAGTGATCTCCTGTCCCCCCTCCAGACATACTCCCACTTCTTATTGCATAATCCAATTTTCTCCGACAATTATTGATTTGGGTAATGTCTGTTTCACAGGCTTTTTAATGGCCGTCTCATTTTCTTCCATTGCTACATTTATTTTGGTTCTTATAGAAAATTCATTATTATTTGTAATCAAGGCATTCAAGATACAAGGGAATCCCTTTTTCACACACATGACGGGAATACATGCCAACTTTGTTGTTTTCTGTATGACAGTTTTTAGTCATTTTCACTATTCTTCCTATAGAGAGCGTTTGATGCGCTGTGTCACAGCACACATTTATACGGGAGGAGACTC